>NC_081406.1:352624261-353224261 GCF_030272615.1 Cryptomeria japonica
ATCGCTCTCATAACGAGAGTCTCTCACTCGAGGGTTGTCACTGCCACCACCCACAAGATCCTCTTCTCTCCCAAGAGTAAGAGGTCTTGATGACTCCCAAAACACGCATACAAAACATAATACAAAACACCAAATGAAATTCCCAAAGGACATACAAGTAAGCAAATCTTTTTCACCAACATAATTCAAAACACATGCAAAAAGAAGCCAATTTAAGTAGAATGCAACCAACCTTAATCTTCCCAAAGGTAGGTTAGTATTGTTGAGGATGAGCTGCCCAATTCCACGGTTCTTCTCCTTCTACCCTTAGCCAAAATTCTCTATTCGAAATCTATTCTATTCTTTTCAAATTTTTCTTGTCTCCAAAAATGGAGAGTGGGTGATTACCCACAAATTTTCTAATTCTCGCTTAAGAAGCCCATTGTGAGAGTTCTCACAAGTTTCTAAAAACTAAAGAGGAAGGTAAGATAGAATGGGAAAGGGAACTCTCATTCCAAAAGGAAAGTTTACAACTAGGTTCAATCCTCTAATTTCAATTTTCGCACAACTCAGAAAAGTCAATTTTTAGGGTGTCTAAAAGGTCACTTAGGAGTATAAACTTGCCTAAAATTACCCCTAACCCTTAGGTATACCTTATGGGCTTTAGGAAACCCTATTAAACTACCCCTAGGTGTTCATTTAACCCATTTTAAATCCCTCTGAAGTTTATTTTCGGGTCAAACCTATGTTGACCACCGCAAAAATTCTTTACCCAAGGTATTCATGACATCATGTTACATTAATTGAAAAAGCTATAGTTGAACACTTTCCCACCAAGAGACAAAAATAAAAACTCAAACTTAAATCCACACATGTGTCAAGTGACACAAAGAAAACACTTTTACAATTTAACACATGAAATCGTCTCTTGTGGATTTTACACAAATCGATTAAATAACACTTCACACACATGCATCATATACTGTTACGAATAAAATACAACACAAATGGGGTGTGGTCTCTCCAAATAGACAAACCCTGGCTTACGAACATACATAGGCCTAGGTTTGGTTCTCCGTAATATTTCCATGGTCACATGGATAACTTCCTGCGCATCTCAATTTACACATTAGTACTTTCAAATATCCACATATAATATAATTCAAAGGAATAATAATACACATCATCACTTGCATACAATTTACATCTGAACAAATTAAATACATCCTTTATCCAAGCAATTTCACATAAGTAATTCATCCTAATTCTCATAAACTTAAACATACATCATAATTCTATTATCATAGTAAAGTCCTGCAAATTCAATAATGACATTTCTCACCACAATTTCATCTTATTCAAAAATCATGTAGTGTTCTATCTCATAAAGCATATAAATAAATCATCAATATATAGCAATGTTATCCAAATCCTGAAATCATATAAGTTCTAAATCCCAAAATGCATCAAAATAAAGTATCTGTAATAGTCTCAATATAAAAATCACTGAAATGTCAGTCTGAGTTGAGGTGAGGCCTCACACCCTCCCCCTCTAGGCATGAACTTCCTCCTAGAGTTCATCAAAGAGGTGGGGGTACTCTTATCTCATACATGTTGCATCCTCCCATGAAGCCGTAACCTCATCATAACAATCCCACTGGACCCTAACCTGGTCTAGCTCTTGAACTCGAAGGGCCAGCGTCCGGCATGCCAAAATGTGAATGGGCTCCAAAGCTAGCTGCCCATCTGACACCACCTACAAGGCATCCCAATCTAAAATATGACACTCATCATAGATATATTTCCTCAAAACTGATACATGAAACACATCGTGGATGCGTGACAGGCTAAGTGGCAATGCTAAACAGTAGGCAACTGGCCCTATCCTCTCAAGAATCTCAAAAGGTCCTATAAAGTGAGGTGCAAGCTTAGAACCCTTTCTATAATGGATTGGACTCTTATGCGGTCGCACTCTCAAGAAGACTCTATCTCCAACCAAGTAGCTATGATCTATCCTCTTTGCATCAGCATATTTCTTCTATCTATCCTGAGCCTCTCTAAGATGCTACCTAATCAAATCCACCTGTTGTTCCATATCCCGAACTATCTCAGGACCAATAGCAACTCTGTCCTCTATGCGTTCCCAACTCAAAGGCATCCTGCAAGGCCTGTCGTATAATGCCTGATAGGGTGGCATCCCCAAAGAAGTGTGATGCCCATTGTTATAGGTAAACTCCACTAAGGGAAGGTACTCCTCCCACCGGGTCTGATGATCCATGACGTACATGCAAAGCATATCCTCTAACACCTGATTGACCCTCTCTGTCTGACCATCTATTTTCGTGTGATAGGCTATACTGAAATTGAGCTTAGTGCCCATAGCTGCCTGTAATGACTTCCAAAAGGAAGAAGTGAAAAGAGAATCCCTGTCAGAAATAATCTTGCGGGGCATGCCATGAAGTCTAACAATGTCTCGTAAGAACACTTGTGCTACTGCTGGAGCTATGAATGTAGTACAGACTAGTGAAAAGTGGGCTACTTTGGTCAACTTGTCAACTATCACCAAGATAGCATCATGGCGATGAGAAGACATAGGAAGACCAATGATGAAATCCATGGATATAGTATCCCACTTCCACTTTGGTATAGCATGAGACTGGAGCAACCCACCTGGATGGTGGTGCTCCGCCTTTACTCTCTAACACTCAAGGCATCGAGCTACTATCTCAGCAATGAGCTACCGCATTCCTAGCCAATGATAAAACTACCTCAAGTCAGCATGCAACTTTTTAACTCTGGGATGCACTGCATAAGGAGCTCTATGAGCCTCCGTGACAATGAACTCTCGCAATCCTCTGGAGGAAGGTACATAAATGCACCCTTTGTGGCGTAACAGTCCATTGAACTCCAAAGAATAATCCACATATTTCCCCTCTAGAGTAACTTGAGATCGTATTACCTGACCAACCTCTGCATACCATCCATCCTCTGGCAAGTGCTGTAGTATACGGTCTCTCAAATCTGTGCCCATAGATATGGTGTAAACCTTGTGATGCCTCCTACTCAAAGCATTTGCAACTACGTTTTCATTTCCTTTGATGTAGTGAACATCAAAATCATATTCGCACAAGAACTCCATCCATCTGCTCTGACGTGCATTAAGGTTCGGCTGAGTGAAAATGTACTGAAGACTCTGATGATCTGAATGTAGCTCAAAGTGATGACCTAAAAGGAAGTGCCTCCACATCACAAGTGCTTGCACTACTGTTGCGAGCTCAAGGTCATGAGTGGGATAATTAAGTTCATGAGTCTTAAGTTTCCTAGACTCGAAAGCTATGGCCATACCATCCTGCATAAGAACTGCTCCTAAACCCTCTAGTGAAGCATCTGTACAAACCATGAAGTCAGCTGTGGGATCTGGTACAACAAGGATATGAGCTCTAGTAAGTGCCTTCTTGAGTTCTTGAAAATCCTTCTCGCACTTCTCTATCCACTCAAATTTCTTCCCTTTATGCTGAAGAGAAGTAATAAGGTGTGCGACTTTGGAGAATCTCTCGACAAAACATCGGTAATACCCTACTAAGCCCATGAAACTCCGGACCTCTGTCACACTGGTTGGTGCTAGCCAATCCATAATAGCCCTAATCTTTGATGGGTCAACTAAGATCCCATCACCAAAAATAATGTGCCCAAGGTACTTGACCTCTGATTGAAAGAAAGTACACTTTAACAAACTGCCAAACAACTGGTTATCACGCAAACACTACAATACCTATTTTCGGTGCTCCTCATGCTCCTTCTCATTCTGAGAATATATCAGTATATCATTGAGAAACACAATAACAAAATAGTCCAGAAATGTATGGAATACCCCATTCATGAGGCTCATAAAAACTGCTGGGGCATTTGTAAGTCCGAATGGAACTACGGTGAACTCATAGTGCCCATATCTAGTGTGAAATGCGGTCTTGTGGATATCACTCTCCACTATTCTCAGTTGATGGTATCCTGACTTCAGATCTATTTTGGAAAAGACTTTGGCACCCTGAAGCTGGTCGAATAAATCATCAATTCTGGGCAAAGGATATCGGTTCTTGATGGTTACTTTATTTAGCTGCCGATAATCCATACATAATCGGAGAGATCCATCTTTCTTCTTAATGAAGATGACTGGTGCACCCCAAGGGGATATGCTAGGTTGAATATGACCCTTCTCAAGGAGTTCCTCAAGCTGTATTTTGAGTTCATTAAGCTCGTTTATGGTCATCCTATAAGGTGCTCTGGAAACTGGCTCAACTCCTGGTACTAGGTCTATATGAAAATCAATCTCTCTACGGGGCGACATTCCAGGTAACTCTGAAGGAAACACATTTGAATATCCCTTAAGGATAGGATGGTCATCAAGCGATATTTCTTTTTCTTCCTCTTCTCCTCTGTCACTGATAGTGATAGCAAAAAGCTGACATCCCTTTCGCATGCTCCGCTTAAGCTGCATTGCGGAGATCATACGAAGAGACACGGGCCTCTGAATCCCAGTGATAACTATGGGCGAACCATGATCATCCTCACACTCGATCTTTTTCAGGCAAAAATCCATCTTGGCTCTATGGGCATAAAGCCAATCCATGCCAAGTACGATACCATAAGATCCAAGTGGTGTCACTCTAAGGTCTACTAAAGTGGTGGTCTTGCCAATTTGCAGCTGACATGCCCTAAACTCTGATTCCACTGACACTCTAGCCCCTGAAGCTAATTCCACTTCCCAACTGACACCCTATCTAGTTGCCACTAGCCCACAATGCTCCATAACCAATGGAGATATAAAGGAGTCAGTAGCTCCTGAATCAAACAAAATGGATACTTTGTTACCTTTGATCATACTTGCAGACTCGATGACCGTGGCCTGATACTCAACCTGGTGGTTGTCAACCGCTGCGAATACTCTATGGGACCTGCCTATATCACCAACTGTCAGCTCTGAAGCGGCCATCTACTGATTCCCTACCATCTGACCTTGAGGGCAATCCCTCGCCATATGCCCCATGGCTCCACATGTAAAGCAAGCACCCCGTGCCTAAAACTGGGTGCCCTGAGGCCTAGAGAAAGCCTGACCTCCTATCCTACTGGATCCGTTGTACCCACCCCTAGAGGACTGTTGAGTCCTCACCGGAGGTGTGTACTGCACCTGTGCTCTTTGATCACGTCTCTATTCCTGAGTCTACCACTGCTTGGGCTTGGGGCCCTGCTAATACTGTGGAGGCTTCTGCCTTTGGTTCTGTGGTGTTTGTTGTGGAGGAGGGGGTTTGGAGAACCCCTGTGAGTTTCAGTTGTTTCCTTTCCAATGTGGTTTTTGGAATCCATAAGTCTAAGGTGTGGGATTTCGGTTCTGAAACCGATCCCTATTATCCTGTGGTCTGACCTAAATTTCTTCGGCAATCAGTGCCTTCTCCACTGCAACCCAAAGGCTCTTTGGAGCGGACATCCTAACTGGTCCGGCTATACCGGCATTTAACCCTCTGATGAAGCGGTTTACAAGAAGTTTCTCATCCTTTAGATAATCTACATAAGGCAACAACTCAAAGAATTTGATCTCATATTGGGTTACTGATAAACCTTTTTGTTGGAGATCATGAAATTCATCTATACGACGCTGTCTGAAGTGTTCTGATAGGTACCTCTCGCGGAACCTCTCTGTGAATATCTCCCAAGTGAGAGTATCAAGAACTAATCCACATTTGTACTCTTCCTGTCTCCACTAAGTGGAGGTCGCCCCTCTCAGCATATGGACTGCGACACATGCTTTTAGGTTGCTCTCATAAGAATGCAATGCAAAGCACCTCTCAAGACTCAAAAGACATGCCTCAGCCTCTACCCCATCGGTAGAACCTCCAAAAGATGGTGGCTAGAGATGCATGACCTCCCTGATAAGATCCCCTGGATCCCAACGAGCTCTCTCAAAATAAACTGGTTCCACCATTGGAGGTGGTCCTGGCATGTGCACAGACTCTAGCTCATTTCCACCCTGACTCTCTACAGGAATAGGAGTTGGGCTCCTACTTCATTCTCTATCAACTGATCTATGACTCCTAGAGTCCTGATTTCTAACCTGAGGGTTCTCTGCTGGAATCTTTTCCTGAAATATGCCAATAAGATTCTGTATTGCTTCTAAGAGGTTTCGGTTAGGTTCATTTGGCTATTCGGGAGGTGCTCCTGGGTTCTCTTCTAGAACCGATGCCTCCCTCGCTACCTCTTCACGTACTATACGCACACGTCTAGGACCCTGTCCACGCTTGCGAGCTTGTCGCATTGTCGGAGGCATCCTAAGAGGAAAATAAAGTAAAATAATTAATTAATTCCTTTTAGAATAATATTAATTCAATTAAATTTAAATTTCTTATAAAATCAATTTAACAAAATAATTTAAATAATCTAAGGCGAAACGTAAGTGGAGTAAGGTTCCTAGTGTGGAAACCTTGCTCTAATACCAAAATGTCATGCCCAAAATTTAGGGCAAGAACAAAATAATTTTTTTTTAAAAATAACAACTAAATAATAATAAGTTCGCTAACATGAAACGCACTAACTAGTTTTAGTCTCAACTATGTTTAGAATGAACTTTATCTACTAACTTAAATAATGAAAATAATTTAAGATTAATTACGAGTTAAAATGGACTAGCTTTATTGTCGCTCAATCTATTTAATTTATAATTAAATATCAACTTCATTAATATTTAGTTCATAAACATTCAATCTATTTAAATTTAAAATAAATATTAACTTCATTAATATTTATTTCATGAACACCTAAATCTATCTAAATTAAAAATAAATATTAATTTCATTAATATTTAGTTCATAAACTTCTCAATCTATTTAAATTTAAAATAAATATCAACTTCACTAATATTTAAGCAACTCAACTTATTTAAATTTAAAATCAAATATTACTTCATTATTATTTGATTCATAACATCTCAATCTTTCGAAATTTAAAATTAAATAATTCAGCCCTATATATATATATATATAATATTATATATATATATATAATATTATATATATATATATATAATAATAATATATATTATACCTAAAAAGGGTTTACCCATGCAAACCCTAACCCTTATTTATTCTATAAAATAAGCCCATTATTTTATTTTATTATTATTTACCATGTTTTACCAAAGCCCTAACCGGCTAGGGTTTTCTTTATTTTTGTTGTGCGGGGCCGAAGGCAAAGTGGCGGCGGCCATGGCAGAGGGCGGGGTTCCTGGTTTTAAATGGGCGCACGATACACAAAGGGGGGAGGAGACGGCAGCGATTTCCCGTGGGCGCCGCTCACTGTGGGTTACCACAGTGGCGGCGACCACTGTGGTCGCCCACAGTGGTGGGAGCCGCGCCATCCCACTGTGTTAAACACAGTGGGTCAAGCCGAAACCAAGGTTGTTTTTTTTTATTTTATTTTATTTATTTTTTTTTTTTGTTTTATTTAAAACAAAATTTAATTTGTTATATTTGTTATTTTAAAAAAATATAATTATATATATTTATATATATATATATATATACATATATATATATTATTATATATATATATATATATATATAGCATTTTTATATACATGCAGGCTTAAATACCTTATCTTTATTTTGGTGACCATTATTCTAATTTTAGATATAAGAAAAAAATATAAATGGATTTATACTTTCCTAATTCATTTACAGCAAGGGTATATTTTTTTTCTTTTAAAACCAAAATACTTTATTGCTAAAACATAGATGTACTAAATTAACCTTAGATTTATCTTTTGCATAAAGTAACTAACTGAATTAAATTAATTTTATACAACAAATTTAACAAGTTAAAATTTTACATTTACTAGATGAACTATCTATTTAGATACTAATTTTCTAAAATAAATGAAAGGATATTTTCCCAGAAAAACAATAATTTTAATAGCAACTTAACAAATCCAGAATATATTAAATTAAAACTATAGAAATAGAAAAGTAATACTTTAGATTTTATTTCTGCAATTAATTATGAAATTTTATTTTCTACAACTTTCATTATCTAGAATCCATAAACTTAGATCATGCAATTTGGAAGACTAAACTGCAATATTCACATTTCAAGCAACATGTATACAATCACCAAATCCTTTCTTTATTCCCTGGATTTATTTCACAAGTATATAGGGGTAAAATGAAATTCAGTTGCTTTTTCTATTTTCTTTTTTTTTAAATATAGGCCAATAATCATTAAAATTCAGAATACAACGCTTTAGAAAACTGAATCCAGATTCATTCTTTTCTGCTTTGGCAATATAGCAACTAAACTATTACATTTCTAGGAATTTCTTTAGAAGATACTATAGACATTATACAAATAGGTCACTCAAATGAGGACATTTTAACTCAGAATATGACATATTTCCAAAAGAATTCTGCAACAAATAATTTCATCAAACTTCCACTTGTCCTAATCCCTTGCTTCCAACAACTTGCAAATAAGATCAAGGATATGACCATGAAGAGCTCACCTCCCAACCTAGGCTAATTGGTAGCCACCCCTGAGCTTAGAGAACCAAGTCCTAGATAGGAAACAAACATGCAAACACAAAGAAGACAGAATGCACACAACTTCAAACACACTCCCATCCCGGCTACACTGCACCACACTTTGGTAATGACTTTTTGAAGGGTGGTAGTGGACCAATACCCTAAAGAGAACTACAAGTATGGAAAACATGTAGCCAACTCATGGCACATCAAATACATCAAGAATTACTACCCCTTATTCCTTATGCCCCCCAAGGTATTCTAGCCTTATTTCCCTCCTTATGACCCCCATTGCACAAATAGGCAATGCAGCAAGGGTCACACAAAAATCCCTCGTGATCGCTCTCATAACGAGAGTCTCTCACTCGAGGGTTGTCACTGCCACCACCCACAAGATCCTCTTCTCTCCCAAGAGTAAGAGGTCTTGATCACTCCCAAAACACTCATACAAAACATAATACAAAACACCAAATGAAATTACCAAAGGACATACAAGTAAGCAAATCTTTTACACCAACATACTTCAAAACACATGCAAAAAGAAGCCATTTTAAGTAGAATGCAACCAACCTTAATCTGCCCAAAGGTAGGTTAGTATTGTTGAGGATGAGCTGCCCAATTCAACAGTTCTTCTCCTTCTACCCTTAGCCAAAATTCTCTATTCGAAATCTATTCTATTCTTTTCAAATTTTTCTTGTCTCCAAAAATGGAGAGTGGGTGATTACCCACAAATTTTCTAATTCTCGCTTAAGAAGCCCATTGTGAGAGTTCTCACAAGTTTCTAAAAACTAAAGAGGAAGGTAAGATAGAATGGGAAAGGGAACTCTCATTCCAAAAGGAAAGTTTACAACTAGGTTCAATCTTCTAATTTTGATTTTCGCACAACTCAGAAAAGTCAATTTTTAGGGTGTCTAAAAGGTCACTTGGGAGTAGAAACTTGCCTAAAATTACCCCTAACCCTTAGGTATACCTTATGGGCTTTAGGAAACCCTATTAAACTACCCCTAGGTGTTCATTTAACCCATTTTAAACCCCTCTGAAGTTTATTTTCGGGTCAAACCTATGTTGACCACTCCAAAGATTCTTTACCCAAGGTATTCATGACATCACGTTACATTAATTGAAAAAGCTATAGTTCAACACTTTCCCACCAAGAGACAAAAATAAAAATTCAAACTTAAATCCACACATGTGTCAAGTGACACAAAGAAAGCACTTTTACAATTTAACACATGAAATCGTCTCTTGTGGATTTTACACAAATCGATTAAATAACACTTCACACACATGCATCATATACTATTATGAATAAAATACAACACAAACGGGGTGTTGTCTCTCCAAATAGACAAACCCTGGCTTACGAACATACATAGGTCTAGGTTTGGTTCTTCGTAATATTTCCATGGTCACATGGATAACTTCCTGCGCATCTCAATATACACATTAGTACTTTCAAATATCCACATATAATATAATTCAAAGGAATAATAATACACATCATCACTTGCATACAATTTACATCTGAACAAATTAAATACATCCTTTATCCAAGCAATTTCACATAAGCAATTCATCCTAATTCTCATAAACTTAAACATACATCATAAGTCTATTATCATAGTAAAGTCCTGCAAATTCAATAACAACATTTATCACCACAATTTCATCTTATTCAAAAATCATGTAGTGTTATATCTCATAAAGCATATAAATAAATCATCAATATATAGCAATGTTATCCAAATCCTGAAATCATATAAGTTCTAAATCCCAAAATGCATCAAAATAAAGTATCCGTAATAGTTTCGATATAAAAATCACTGAAATGTCAGTTTGAGTCAAGGTGAGGCCTCACACAGACCAAAATATGAAACACATAGAACATAATCAAACCAAAACCAAAATCAAACGTGTAACACCAAACTAAAAGAACACTTCATACACCATTACTAGACCAAAAAATATATGTTACATCTAACTCCAATAGCATAACATCTACACATGTATCAATTATATAATTTCACAATTGCGTAAGTATGGACTAGAACAACCAACACCCAGACCACAATAATCAAATTTTCAACTGTCCTCATCACCAAAAAGTAACCAGATCAATATTAAAATATACTAATATCAATCAAATCAACTACCAATGCAAGTTATCCATGTCCAAACCATAGTACCAATCCATAGCGACCTTCGGTCCAAAAGCATAACTATATTTACACATCACTATAGCTAAGTGATAACTCTATAGATGTCAGGACCATAACCCATCTGGACCATAGTGTTTGACATCAATGACAACAAATAATATATTTCTAACATTCCAAATTTTAATTATTTTTTTCCTAACTTGAGACTTAATCAATTGTCCCATCCCTTCTACCATTAAAATAAACAAGGGGGGACGGGATCAACTTGCTAAAGACCTCTCAAGGGCGCAAAAAAATCCATAAGTTCACTATTAAGAAGAACAAAAAATGAAGAGGTAGTGATACAACTCATAACCCAATTGATCCACTCATTTGAAAAACCAAAGGCAACAAGTACTTTTCACAAAAAGGACCAATTAACTTTATCATAGGCTTTGAACATGTCCAGTTTATGAAACATAGTTTTCTCTTTGGAAGCCATCATAGAATGAATATATTTGGTTGCTATGATAATCCCATCAAGAATTTGTCTCCCAACTGTAATAGTTAAAATAAGGTTTTCCATCATTGAATGTGATAAAAAACTATTTTTCTTAATTACCATTACATTAGGGAAAGATACGAAATTTGATAGATCTAGCCTAATAGACAAAGATTTTGATCAAGTTCTAGGACCTTTTGAATGAGTCTCTTCTTTCCCTTCGAATTGAATTGAATTGGATTGTTGAGGATTTTGAAATTAGGATAAATGGGTGAATACTGAAGAGATCAAACATAAACAATGAGCTATAGTCCTCGCATAGAGCCACAAACCTGGATCTAGTCAAAGGAGTATGATTCAGATCTGCTCCCTATAATTTATCCTAAATTTTTGGGGCCGTGGTAGTGGTTGCCATGGTCCTAACTTTTCACCTTCCAAAAGGGATCCTGTTTGTCTCTGTGAATCTTATCGTTCCTCCAAAACACAACTCTGTACTTGTTCCTACACATAGTGAAAATTAGAAAATGGCTGGGAATAGAGGTTTTCCTAAGTCAAACCCCAATTTAAGAATTAACCTTGAATGAATAAATGCAAATACTAAAATAAATACTAGAAAGATATACCTCAAATCTGTAATTGTTGATGATGATGATTTTCTTCTTTGGATGTAATCACATATGTTGTATGAAATGGCATGAACATGAAAAAAATCTAATCACACACACATGCTTGCATATGAATAATGTAATTTTTATCCACAATGGTTGAATAAAGAATATGAAGCCTTGAAGATCTCTTAAAATTCTTGATGATGAATGCTTCATGGATGCAAAAGATTGATTGCTTGATGTCTTAGAATTGATTAGATCAAATAGATAAAATTAGGTTGATAAAATATCTTTATATAGGGGTATCTAGGTAATTTACTAATTAGGCTAACCTCCAATGGTCATGCGGAGCCATGAAGATGAATTCCCACCAAAAAGATATGACCCCTACCCTAATTCAAATTTGGGCCCCATTGAGAGGGACCATGATGCTCATGGTCCTTCTACAGAAGGGACCAAAATGAATCCTCGAGGAGAGGGGTACCTCACCAAGGAATCCATCAATGGATGTTCATGGCATCAAAACTAGAGGATGGGTATAAAACAGACATAGATATGTGATGAATATAGGACATGCTGAAGTAGGGGCACAAACATATGGTGTAGATTGGCCTAGTGCCAATTTACGATGCTACATTTAGCCCCCACTTTAATGGGATATGAGCCTATGAAAATAGTTGCAGTAAAGTATATGAAAGAGATGAAAGAGAGGATAAATTAGGAGCACAATCGCAAGGAGTATAAGACATCACTAATTTTGTGGAACCAAGCCCTCAATTATTGGGATCTTAACTCAATCACCTACAAGGGCACACAAAACAAGCCAAAAATAAAAAGGCAAAAGAGAACACAAAAAACTAAAAACTAAAAACTAAAAACAAGATCTCAAGTCAACTAGTTGAAGAGACCTCGATATAAAAATGTATCAACCATTAATATTACTCTTGAAAATATCATCTCAAGAACACACGTGACTACATAAAAAGAGAAAAATCACACATCATCCATGAACTACAAATAGAAAATCTATGAGCTTATGAGAAGAAAGGGGAGAGCATGGATACACATTCTAGACATGTTTTTCTAGGTGATCCATGAGAAGAAAAGTGAGAGAGGACATCGATACACATTCTAGATGTGTTTTTCTAGGTGATCCATGTTGGGGAGGAGAGTAGGAATGGTCTAATTTTGTTTTTCTAGTTCCACTCACCTTGTTGTGTGTGCAAGTGATGTCTAGTTTTAGGTGTTAAGCATGTCATATAAGAGTTTTTTTTTCTTTGGTTTCAAGCATGAAACAACCTATGTAAGACATAATATGAAAATGCAAATGTGTGTATAGTATTAGGAACATCTCATGTAATAATTTTTTTGCTCTAATTTTGAGAATATGTAAGAGGAGTTCTTGAACAAACATAATGTCTCCTACCAAAATAAGGGAGGGAGAAAAAGAATACCTAACCTTCCTCCTATTTCTAGGTGAAAGGAATTCTTGATGAAGGATTACACACTTTTGATCCAAAGTGAAGGGTTTGTTTATAATAGATATACATTTCCAAGTGTAAAGAGGTTGTAGTCAAGGGTACACACCTCTTGAAGAGATAATCCTTGAGAAAACAACATCTTCACACAAGGAATAACATCGAATCATAAGAAAACTCCACTCAACAAAGGAAAAGTGGATCCTTAGAAAGGATAGGAGAAATATCAATTCCCCCAAGCATAGGGACAATGGGAATAATTACACAACCTCTAAGGAGAGATTATACATAAGAAAATTCACAATGTACTTACATTAAGGAATATTCCATGAAATAAAAGAAATAAAGATATGTAAAATGCAACTCTAAAGAAGAGGTAATCTTGAAAGAGAGGAGGAAAGAATTAGAATGAAGGATCACAAAATCCCACAAGGAGAGATTAATCATAAGAGACAACATTCCATCAAGAAAGGACATCAAAGTATTAAAAATTCAACCCCTAAAGGGAATAGTAAAAACTTAGATAGAGAGAAGAAATAGGATAATATTCTTTCCCCCCAAGAATAGAGGCAAGGATGAATTATATTGCTGCCCCAACATGATTGTAATTGAAAAATAATTATCTCTTATGACAAAGAGCCCCCAATTAAGCTAACTAATAATGTCGTAGGGTGAGGAGAAACATAAAGGGTGAATGGAGTGCTAAGGAACTACTTCTTTACCAAGGAAGAGTACAAGATCAGTTGTAACACGTATGTGAGCTCTATCATATAGTTCTCAAACAAATGTTTTAAATTTTGTACATTTTCCAAGAGAAAGAGAATAACTATGATGAAAAAGGAAATGTGCATCACCTTCCTTATGCTTATGAGTACCATATAGTACAAAGAGGGTGATATTTATGCCCTTCTCCTTAAGATGTCAATATAGACCTACGTTGATGTCTTAAGGAAGCTAGAAAAAATGATACCCGCCTTCAAAACCAAGGAGATATCCTTTTAGGAAACAATGTTCATAAATCCAAGACAAAGGCAGTACTCTTGCAAGAAAAGATAAGATAGTTGAAAAAGAGATATCTTGCAACAATTGTAAAGAGGATCCTTGGAGGAGAAGAGATATTTTCTCAAAATACATCTACCTCCAAGAGGATTTCATGAACAAACGTAGCATCTTCTACAAAAGGAAGGGAGGGGGGACAAGAATTCCTACCTTCCTCATATTGCTAGGTGAAAGGAATTCTTGATGAAGGATGATACACTTTTGAGCCAAAGTTAAGGGTTTGTTCATTATAGATATACATTTCCAAGAGTAAAGAGGTTGTAGTCAAGGATGCACACCTCTTGAAGAGAGAGTCAATTAGAAAACAATGGCTTCACACAAGGAATGACTTCAAATCATAAGAAAACACCACTCAACAAGGAAAAGTGTATCTTTGGAAAGGATAGGATAAATTCAATGCCCCCAAGAATAGAAAAAATGGGAAGAATTACACAAGGTATAAGGAGATATTACACATAAATAAATGCACAATATACTTAAATGAAGGAATATTCCATGAAATAAAAGACATCAAGATATGTAAAATGCAACTCTAAAGAAGAGGTAATCTTCAAAGAGATGATGAAATAATTAGAATCAAGGATCACACAATCCCCTAAGGAGAGATTAATCATAAGAGACATAACATTCCATCAAGAAAGGACATCAAAGTATGAAAAATACAACCCCTTAAGGGGATAGTAAAACCTTATATAGAGAGAAGAAATGGGATAATATTCATTCCCCCCAAGCATAGAGGAAATAATGAATTATATTGCTGCCCCAAGATGATTGTAATTGAAAAATAATCACGTCTGATGACAAAGAGCCCCCAATTAAGTTAACTACTAGTGTCATAGGGTGATGAGCAACATGAAGGGTGAATGGAGTGCTAAGGCACTACTTCTCCAAGGAAGACTGAAGATGAGTTGTAAGAGCTTAGTGAGCTGTATCATATAGGTGTTGAACAAATGTTTTAAATTCTTTACATTTTCCAAGAGAATGAGAATAACTATGTGTTATCCTTGTTTTCATTTCAGGTGAAAGCATGATAATTACCTATGAATTTTTATAAAATTCATTCTCATTTCTCTAAGAGTTAGTTTTTCAAGGTGTTTTAGTTGCCTCATTGGTCTTGAATACTGTATATTCATTTTTGAAATCTTGTTTTGGTAGTTAAAATTCAAAATTTTCTTGAAATAATTTTTTGTTGTTATGGTGCAAAATCATATTCTAAACCCGATTTTACATCATCTTTGGCTTCCTAGGTGTTAAGTCGGACATAGAACCCAAAATTGCACTTAGTAGTCATTTTTAAGGTTTATTTCGGACTTACAAGTCTGACTTACACCTCTTTGGGTCTTATAGTGCAAATTGGACTTATAAGTCTGAAATACACCATAATAGAGCAAAATTTTCATTTATTGTTTATGATGTTCGATTTGATTTCATTCTCTTTTCCTTTTATTTTTATTTTAATCTTTCTTTCCCCTCATTTTTCTTGAGGTTTGTGAGATTGAGAAGATTATTGGAACAAGGCCAAATTCATCCTTTCCACGACATATGATTTTTATACCTTTTCCTTCATGATTTTTGAGTTTTTATCAACTTGTTGGCTTATCGACTATGTCGGGTTGATACGTACAATATACACTGAAGTTTTTACTTCAATGTATACTATAAATATTTTACCCATATTATACTGCCATTTTTATTTCCATATTTTATGTGCAATTGATGTGTGTTGGGTTTCTAAACCCTTACACACATCATATATTTTTAAAGCCCTAATTTTTGGTGTGATTCGGGTTTGAAAACCTGGTACACACTGAAGCCCTCGCTTTGATGTGTGTCAAGTTTTCACCCAACTCACATAATTGGTTTTTAATAGTGCCCTTCCCATGGTGGATGGTGGGGTCATCACCTTGCAATGCACTGAAGCATCGCTCCATGGTGTATGTCGAGGCCATGGTCCTATCATACACCTTTCTTCTATGCTTGCTTTTGGTTAAGTGTTTTCCAAAGGTACTAGTCAGGTTTGTATCCCTTACTTGCACCATGATACTTTGTTAGGTGCAAGTTGGGGATACACACCCAACTAGCACCAAAGACTATTTTCATTTCTTGTGCTCTTCACATAGATGCATATCGGGCTTATAACCCCGATATGCACCTATATGTTTTTTGACCTTCCTCAAGTGCGTATCGAGATTGTAAGCCCGATATGCACCCCTTTTTGGTTTTTGATCTTCCATTAAGTGCAAATCAATTTTATAAGTCTAATATGCACTTTTTTGTGGTATTCACAAGTTTTAGGTGATAATCGGACTTATAAGTCCAATTTTCACTAAATGCACACATTTGCAAATTGAGAATATAAAATCAATTTGCACTCAATTAGAAGCTTTTTCTCTATCAATTGGGATTTTGTAATCCTTGGAAGGAAGCTAATTGGCTCAAATACCATAATGACCTTTTTTAAATGTTACAGTGCAATCATATTCAAATGATGGAGCCATCACCAAGCAAAAGAGCAATGAAGTTCAAGAAGCAATCCCCACATATGATCTTTCCTCCTTCATCTGTGTCATCAAATATTGACCATATTAGGGACATAGAGATACAACACCTTCATCTAGATGAATTATTGAAAAGAGTTAGAGACCCGCCAGTGTCATACAAAATGGAGCCTACTATCAATAATGGAATTCATTTGGTTGCAGCCTTTCCTATGTCAGCATAGAACCTTAAGTTTTTGTTAGCCTTAGCTAACTAATATGATCCAGTGAGCAAGTCAATAAAGGATGGAAAGGGAAAGAAGATTCTCATCAATTTGGATGAGGATTTCTTTGACACCATTTTCAAGTGTCCACATATAGATCAATATGCCAATATTGAAATGTAATCAACAATAACCTACTATGATAAAAATTCAAACAAATTCAAGAGAAATATCAATGAAAACTGGTTGAATACTACAAGACCCACAATTGCAAGATGGCCTAAGACTATTCACCGAAGTGACTTCATTGAGGAGGTGAATGATTTTATTTCTCTTGTTAGCAGAGTAAAAGGACTTCTAGTATCCGATACTTATCATAAATGGATGTATCAATAAACTCACATAATCTGGCAAAATAAGAAGAAAATCTATTGGGGTAAATAGATTGTTAATGTATTGTGTGAACAGTTGACCAAAGTACCCACCACCTTGAAGTTCTACATGACTTAATATCTTGAATACGTAGCTTCCTCGATGAGATATTCTCCAAGGTTATCTACCAAAAGAGATAGGAGTCAAGTTCATGTTTATCAATATTTCGAGAGAGTCAATGATTATTTCTTTGCTCAATACATATGTATGTTTAAAAAAGAACTTTAGAAGAAGAGAGTATTGGATAAAGCTTGGAATGTATTTAATTAGTATGGATGTATTTTTTTGAAATTCCCAACATTCATGTATCTCAAAATTGGATGATTTGATCGTGAGCCTTTCATGCTTCCTAGGTACCCATCTCACAAAATTATTCTCATAGAATTGGCTCATTAGATGGTAGCAGTGTGTAAATGCCAATCTAGTTCTCACAAGACATGTCTCAAGTTCTTCATTACCATTGGGAGATATTCTATCAATTCTATTTGTAAGGCACTGGATATAGAAGAAGAAATGAGGAGAGTGAAAATGAAATTCTTCAAGGCCAATAAACATTTTGACTATAGAGGAATGAAGAACAAATTAAAGAAAAGTTGCACTCATTTCCATTGGGTTGAAGATGTGTGGATTGATTGTAGGACAGAAGAAGATATCAAGAGGCTTGACGACTATTGTCTGACAGTAGAAAAAATTGAGAACCTAGATCTTGCCAACATCCCTAAAGATTTTGAGGGTGATAATGATATTTTGGATCCTATGTATGAGAAGATCAAGGTTTCTTATTCACCCTTGCCTTTGATTCAAAGATCCAAAAAGGAAAACACTTCAATAAGGACCAAGTTCCAAAATATTCTTGCCAATACTGAGGGTTGGCTAACTCAACAAGGTATCAGCTAAAGCCTTTTGAAACCGAGTCTGAAAATGGCACTACAAGACCTATAGGAAATACTTTTGAATTGAGAACAAAGAAGAGACAAGACACATCGACTTCAAATGCTCCCAAGTTTAAGTTTAGATTAGGGAAAGGTAAGAGTCAATGGGAATCATGTACCCAAGTGTAGTGTCATAAAATTGCACCTCCTACAATTTTAACCACATTTGAAGTCCTCACATTGGCAATGGCATCCTCCTTTCTGACCAAGACCTCTTTTTGCATTTTCACCCCTTGACCCCTTCCTATTTGAGCCTTGAGATAGCCACAGGAACTTGTCTGGGCCCCAAGATAGGGCAAGATAGGGGTGTGGTGCCCCTGTCCCCCTTGGACAGGGGCATGGCCCCCTATCCCACCCTCTTAGGGTGGCCCCAAGATAGGTCCCCCCGACCCTATCTGCACTTCGGGATCCCAAATCTCCCCGATGTTGATCTTTGGTGAGATGAATAAATCTTCTGAGGCATGTATAAAAAGGGAGTTAGTTTTCTCATTTGCATAAGGAGGAATGAGATAAGAAAGCATAGGTGAATATATACATCATCAAGCATTCAAGAATTCAAGTCTTCTTCATTCATCCATTGGATCAATATTACAACATTCATTTGTAAGTATGTGTGTGTGTTAGGGTTTTGTCATGTTACATGCCATTTCATGCAACACTTGTGATTATATTCAAGAAGCAAAGCAATCATCATAAAAAAATTCAGATCTACAAGTTATACATTTCCATTGTTTACATTCAAGCATTTACAATTACTTTCTTTCAAGGTTGATTCCTCAACCGGGGTTTGACTAAGGCAAACCCCTATGCACAACCTTCTTCCCCTCTTTTCTATGTGTAGGTTGCAGGCACACAATAGTAATTGCAGTTTGGGCTTCATTTGCTGAGATGAAAGAACCCTTTTCATTTCATGGATTTTGTGGAGTACCATGTACACTGTCGCCACGGCCTCGATGAATTTTCTCCAAATTTGCAAGGAAGATCTATATCAGTCTAATTATCTTAGATCCAAAGTTACAAAGCGATCCCGAACTGGTAGCTCCTCATTTCACTCAATTTCTCTCTTTGTTCCACATAGTCAACAAGTCAACATATCTCTCTACAAAAGAGGGAAAATCACACTTCAACCCTGGCAATCCACTTGAAATTCACATCCTTGTCTCTCTTGGATTTGGATCTAGTGGATTCAATACCCTCTTTTGAATTTAAAGTTTCACCCAAGTGAAAATCATCCTAGTGATTTCCTTTCTCTCTCCTAGGTGGGAAATCACTAGGTTTCAATTTTCCACTTTACATTTTGGTGAACCTGGCGTCTTACACATTAATTATGCTTTCTCATTATTAGATCTGATTAATTGCTATTTCAATTTTAAATTTTCATTTCCATGTTTGATCTATTTGAAAATTTTAGAGGTTAATGGCATAAAAACCCTAATTTTTCATTTTGAGAAAATTAAGCTTGTGAAGTGTAAAATTTTAATTACTTGTTTCAGATCTGATTTCTATTTCAAAATTGCAATTCAAATTTGTCTCTTTATTCTGAAAATTCAGTGGTTAAATCATAAAACTTCTATTTTTAAGATTCTTCTATTTTCAACCTTTGATTGCACATTTGACCAATCTAGACATCTCCAAATCGGTTGTTTTTTTGGATTCCATGTTAAAATCATAATACATATGATCCCTAAAAATTTTCAAAAAAATTTGGTTGGATTGTGTGCACTTTCGCCACGGTCCTCGGCTTTTTTCTCAAAATTTCAAGAGACGGAATTGACTTTGTTTTTCTGCTTAAATCTAGAAAATTGGTGCACTTTATCAATTTTAACACCTTCTAAGGTCGAACACAAATTCAAATTTCATAGTTTCAAATTCAAATTTCAAATTTGTATTTCAAATTCCATTTTCCCTCCTTTATTGAATTTTCTATGCATATATGGGGTGAACATTCTTGATCATAAGTGCCTATGGAGTTCTTATCTTATTTTTCTAATTCAATTCCAAGTTACATTAAAAATGCTCATGATGTTCCATTTCATGCATATGATGATAATTTAGTTCTCCCTTTCATTCATAGCTATGATTTACCCTCTCCCAAAATTAATCTCATTAATGAGGGCACATTGGTTTAAAAAGGGAATATGGACACTTCTTTCAAAGATCTCCCTCCTAAAGATGAATCTTTGGAGAATTGTGTTCCTTCTCCTAAAAATTACCTCCCTCATAAGAATTATTTGGTGGAAGAGCATGATATTATGTCTACTTATCTTGGTGATACCATACCTTCTTTTCATGATCTTCCCTCTAAAGATGAAGCATTAATTGCATATGATAGTCCTTTTCCTAATGAGTATCTTGAACATAAAGATACCTTAGAACAAGAGGATGATATTATTTCTTATCATAATGCTCTCTTTCCCAAAAATCAAGAGCCTAACAAAAATCAAATCAATTCCATTCATGTTCCTAGGAAACCAAAAATTCTTCCTGATTATCATGTTGTGCCTTACACATATACTAATGAGGTAGTTGATGAGAAGATAAGTGAAGCATCATATTTTTTCTTAGTTCCTACAATACTCTCTTCAATTCACTCAAATACACCATATCCTACCAAGTTCCTAAAGAAGAACTCTTAGAGGGTGATTGGGGGTCTTTAGATTTCACTCCTACCTTTTCTAGAAAGTCTAAGATGCCTGAATTTCATATTCCAAATTTTTTTCTTAACACAAATCTTGAAATTGATTCAGGAATTTTAGAAATAACATCTGACAATGAATGGCATATTCATCATGATAATTTAAAATAACATTCAAGTTCCTATTATGTTTCTCCTCACTATGTGACATAGTTAGCCTACCTATTGGGGGCTCCTTGTCATTCATGGTGGTACAATTTCAGGTGCAATCATACTAAGTGAGCAACATAATAGTCTATTTATTTTTGCATCTATGCTTGGGGGGAAAGAATATTTCTTTTCCTCTTTTTAGGGTTTCACTATTTTCTTCATGGGGTACATTATTCATAAACTTGATGTCCTTTCTTGCATGGAGTTCTCCTTCATGCAAGCGCATGTCTCTTTCTTGCTTAGGATATTTTCGTTGCTTGAAACGGTACGTCTATTATGAACAGTCTCTCCTTTGAGGACTTATGTGAACCTTCTTCTTCTCCTTTCTCACTCTTTGTAAATTACCTCTTCTATTGTGTTATTCATAACTTGATGTCCTTTCTTGAATGGAGTTATTCTTCATGCGAGCGCATGTTTGTTCCTTGGTTACGATGTATTCCTTTCTTGAAACAGTACATCTCTTATGAGTAATATCCCTCTAGAAGTTGTGTAATTCTTCTCAATGTCCTACACTTGGGGGGAGATGATCTCTCTCCTTATCTCTTTCTCTAAGGATCCATGTGTGGATGGTGTCAGTTTGATTACTTGATGCCATTCCTTGTGCAAAATTGTTGGTTGTTTTCCCAAGGATTCTCTCTTGTACAAGAGGTGTAAGTCCTTGATTAAAACCTCTTTCACTCGGTAATGTACATCTATGATAAATTTACCCATCCCTCTTGGGGCTAAAAGTGAGTCATCCTTTGTCAAGAATCCCTTTCATCTAGGAATAGGAGGAAGGATTGCATTCTTGTTCTCTCCTTTTCTTTCTTCTAGAAGATGTTATATTTGTCTAAGACAACTCCTCGTGGGGGTAGATGTCTTTTGAACAAATATCTCTTCTCCTCCAAGGATCTCCTTTACACTTACAATAAGATCTCTTTTCAACTATCTTATCCTTTCTTCGAGGGTATTATCTCTCTCACTTGGACTTATGACATTGTTGCATAATGGATCCCTTCTTTGTGATGAAGGTAGGTATCCTTGTTCTAATTTCCTTAAGATATAAACATTAACCTATGCTAACATCTTAAGGGGGAGGCACCCACACTACTCCTTTGTACTATACTTCTCTCATGCATTATATAGTGGGACATTATTGGAACTAAAGGGTGGCCTCTTAGAGAAAGATGTCATCATTTTTTTGGTATAGTGAAACATTCTTGGAACCAAAGGGAAGCCTCTTAGAGAAATATGTTTTCACTTTTCTCTTGTACAATAGGTGATTCTCGGAACCAGAGCATAGACTCTTCGAGTGAGATGACGCTACTTTTTCCTGGTATAGTGGGTCATTCTCAAAACCAGAGCACAAACTCTAAGAGAGAGATGTCTTCACTTCTTTTTTTCTTGTACAGTGGGTCATTCTCAAAACTAGAGCATAGAATCTTAGAGAGAGATGATGCCACTTTTTGCAAGGTGATTATTCTCAGAACCAGAGCACGGACTCTTAGAGCAAGATATCATGCCTTTCTTGACACTTGTACTATACATTCTATATAGGTTGTAGCATACTCGGGCATAGACTTCGATGAGGCACTTCAAACCTCACTTGCACACACACACACTTGAGGTTGAGAAGAATTAATGGTGTTCTCACTCTCTTCCCTTACATGGATCACCCAGACAGGCTCTAGGGGCTAGATTTCCATGTCCTTCTCTCCATGGATCACCTAGTTGTAGGGCCAATATTTCCATGGTTTCTCTCTTGTTCACCTTTCTTCTCATGGATCACCAAACTGTGTATTCATGTCCTCTCTCTCCTTCCTCTCATGAACCCATAGTTTTTCTATTGAAGGTTCATGGATGATGTCATCTTTTCTCTTTTATGTGAGCACTCATGTTTATGTGATGGCATTTATCTTTGTGTCTCGATTAGTTGTTGAGACATATGAGTATCGAGGTCTCTTCGGCTAGTTGGTTTGTGTCTTATTTTTGTCATGTGTCCTTTGCGCTTTATTTTTGTTTTGTGTGTCTTGTTCCTTTTTTGTTTTTGTATGCTCTTTCATATGTTTGAGTGAGTTAAGATCCTAAGATTAGGAGCTTTTTTCCTTAAGATTAGTGAAATCTTATACTCCTTGTGGTATTGCTCTTCATTTCTCATCTTCATCTCTCTTTTTCTTCTACTTTGCTGGCAGTAGTGGCATAATCCATACTCCCGCTAAAGTGGGGGATAAATGTACTATCATAAAATTATGCCTCCTAAAATTTTAACCACATTTGAAGTCCTTACCTTGGTGATGAAACCCTCCTTTCTGACCAAGACCTCTTTCTGCATTTTCACCTCTTGACCCCTTCTTGTTTGAGCCCTGAGACAACCTCAAGACCCTATACAAGCCCCAAGATAGGGCATGATAGGGGTGTGATTCCCCCATACCCCTTGGACAGGGGTGTGGCACCCCTATCCCACCCTCTTAGGGTGGCCCCAAGATAGGTCCCCCTGGCCCTATCCACATTTCAGGATCCCAAATCTCCCCGATGTTGGCCTTTGGTGAGATGAATTAATCTTCTGAGGCATGTATAAAAGGGAGTTGGTTTTCTCATTTTCATAAGAAAGAATGAGATAATAAATCATAGGGGAAGATACACATCATCAAGCATTCAAGCATTCAAGTCTTCTTCATTCATCCATTGGAGCAATATTACAACATTCATTTGCAAGTATGTGTGTATCTTAGGGTTTTGTCATGTTACATGCCATTTCATGAAACACTTGTGATTACATATAAGAAGAAAAGCAATCATCATCAGCAAATTGTAGATCTACAAAAATTACATTTCCATTGTTTACATTCAATAATTTGCAATTACTTTCTTTCAAGGTTGATTCCTCAACTAGGGTTTGACTAAGGCAAACCCCTATCCACAACCTTCTTCCCCTCTTTTCTATGTCTAGATTGTAGGTGTGTAGTTGTAATTACAAGTTTGGGCTTCATTTGGAGAAATAGAAGAAGACTTTTCATTTCACAGATTTTGTGGAGGACCATGTACACTATCGCCACAATCCCGATGACTTTTCTCCAAATTTGTAGGGAAATTCTGTATCAGTCTAATTAGCTCAGATATGAAGTTATAGCATGATCCTAAACCAGTAGCTCCTCATTTCACTCAATTTCTCTCTTTGTTCCACATATTCAACAAGTCAACATATCTCTTTACAAAAGAGGGAAAATCACACTTCAACCCTTTCAATATGTCATGCCCAAACTTTTGGGCACAAATGGAATAATTTTTTTTTTTTAAACTTAAACTAATAAAACTAAATTTGTTAAATAACGCATTAACAAGTCTTGTCTTAACTAAGTTTGGTTTCTTTTCAACTAAGAATAATCTAAACCCTAGATCAAGTACGCGAGATAATTAAATGCGGAATCTTAATTTTCCCAAAAGAATTATTATTATCTCATCAAATAGTAATATTTTCATTTAAACAAAAATCTCCAAAATTAATTTGCAGGAGATGTTCTTAATCTCAAATATTCCTTTATTTGCCTAGAAAATAAATTAATTAATCCTAGCACTTAGGTTATTAAAATCTATTATTTTAATTTAACAATAGATATAATGTGTATTGAATTTCAACTATAGCACCAAATAAATCTTTAAAGAAAATAACCATAACACATTTAATCTTGAAGAGCCTATAGTTAAGAAAATAAAGTTAATGCCCTTATAGCCAAAATTAGCTTACAAGTCTTTGAAATTCCCTAAAATATTAACTCTAATTAATTAGAATTTTAAAACATCATATTTAATATAAACCGTTTATAAAATATGAATGTTTTAATAAGCTATTTGAATTTAAGTTGGATCTATACCTTCTTTTATATATATATATATATATATATATTAATTAATCACATATATATCTTTTTTAATGGTCACACATATAATTATTTTATGAACACATGTATATTTGTATTTTGTTTTCCAAACAAACTTCATTTTAGGAAAATGCCTCATATAACCTAACTAAATTATTATAATCTTACTCACCCTCTACCCATTTTCTTCCAAGTTGTTATCTTGCCCTAACCCTAATTTCGGGTTAGGGCTTAACAAAGATATTCTTTTTTTTTTGTGAAGTGTACGTGAGGTTTTTTTTTTTTTTTGTTTGTTGTAGGGTAAGGGAAGCGGCAGCCATGTTTTTTGGCAGAGTCGAAGGGGAAAGGTACAGAGGAGTGGAGGAGGTTAATGGAGGCGCGGGGGTTATAGCACGGGGGGCGGCGAAGGCCGTTCCCACGGGGGCTCCCCATAGAAATGGCCGCAACCATGACTGCGGGTCACGATCCACAGTGGCGACCTTGGTCGCCGCTGTGGGTCACGGCCTGCAGCACGGCTGCTGCCGTCTCTGTGGGGCGCCACCCACAGGGGAAGGCCGAAGCCTCCCCAGCTGTGGGTTGCAGCCCACAAAGTGATTGCGGTCACTGTTGGGGTCGCCGCCCACGACGGTATCTCTTTCCTAACCCACCTGCGTGCAACACATGGTTCGAGGGGGGGGTTTCACCAAAACTGCTTGCTATTTAAATTTTTTTTTTTTGTTAAAAATTCAAAATACTATATATATATACATTTTCTATGGTTACATGGTTCACAAATAACGTTTTTCCAGAAGCATGAGATTATTTTTATCAAATAAAATGTGAGGTTATATATATATATATATATATATATATATATATATATATATATATATATATATATATATATATATATATATATATATATATATATATATATATATATATATATATTTACACACCTTAGCATTCTGTATTTTTTTTTTGCAACTTTTTAAGCCATGCAGAGAACTGGTAAAATAATGATAGCATGCAATACGTGCAATATTCATTTTCTATTATGCTAATATTAGGAATTTAAATTCTGCCTTTATTTATTTTTTATACAAATCATAAACTAATTATTTCCCTAGCACATTAAATTTAGCATAGTGGGAAATAATATATATTTTATTTTATTTTTTTAAAGCATTTTGTATATTTCTTTTTTTTAAATAAACACTAACAACAAGCTCTAATGTATTTCTTTCTTTTACTAAGTCTAGATGCTAACTATAGAAATAGGCTATTAGTTTCAGATTTAATTTCTGCAATAAATAAAATGACAGAATGTAATAAATTTTAACAGCAACTATATTAGCCTAGAAAACTTTAAAAAAATCAATTTAGGGATAGACATATTAAACCTATTTAACCATAATTTGTATTTGTATTTAACTCAATAGATCTAAGTGTTTGCTTTTACAAATCTCACAATTTCATTTTGCATGATGGAAGAAAATGAACTTTTATTTTCAAATAATAAGAAGGCAACAAATATATTATTCCAACAACTATAGGAACTTAATCCATAAATAACATTTCATTTTTGCAATAACATTCTAATAGGAAAATACATTTCTTTTGAGAGCACTTAGAATACCAAGTAGTCAACATTACAAAAGGGTGTGATACCCAACTAGTCTCTCATTTCCATTGAATGAGGACTTGAAATAAAAATGAATACATTTCTTTCTTCTTTTTTTTTTTAAATAAAAACAACACATAGCTTTCCTTTTTACATTGCTGCAACTCAAATACAATATTCCCTTCCCTAACTTTTCAGCAAATCAAATAAAAACCAGCAACTCCTAGCTTTCCCTTTTTTTTTTCCTTTTCTTTCCAAGCAACCTGCAAATAAATTATAAGGCTTTGACCATGGAGTGCTCACCTCCTAGCCTAGGCTTACTAGAAGCCACCCTTGAGCTTGGAGAACCAAGCACTAGACAGGTTACACACATGCAAACACAACAAGCAAGGGATAAACACACAACAAACACTTTCCCAACCAAGGCTACACTTCATCAAAAAATGTGATGATTTTCACAAGGGTGGAAGTGGACCAAATACCATTGGGGAGACTGCAAGCATGGAACATCACAAGCCACCTCATGGCAACCAAATATAGCATAAGTCCATACCCCACATCCTTATGCCCCCCAAGGAATACAAGCCATACCTTCTCTCCTTATGACCCCCAAATGCATAAACATGGCAATGCAGCAAGGGTCACAAAAAAACACACCCTTGAGATCACTCTCATAATGAGAGCCTCTCACCCAAGGCTGTCAAACTTCTTCCACCCCAAGACCATCCTACTCTCCCAAGAGTAGAAGGCCTTGGATACTTCCAATACAAAAAAATGCATAAAAGAAATGAAGGGAAATGTCACATATTCTTTCACAAAAGAAAAATACAAGTAAACAACTCCTACATACAAGCATTTCTTCAAACATACATATGCAACATAAACAAAGGAGAGTAAGAATCAACCTTCAATCTGCCCATAGGTTTTGCTAGATCTAGTTGAGGATGAGCAGCCCAAATCCACACAATATTTTCTCCAAAACTTAGCCAAAATTCTATCCTACAACTATTCTATTCAAAATTGCATAATCTCCAACCATGGAGAGTGGGTTATTAACTCACTAAGTTCCTAATCCTTGCCTAAGAAGGCCTCTCTCACTCTTCCCAACCCCTTGGATAGAGTGAGAGTTCTCATTGGTTGGTCTTCCCAACCTCTTACAGGTTACTAAAATTGGAAAGGGAAAAGGTAAGAGAAAGTGGGGAAGAGAGACTGACATAATAAATGAAAGGTTGTCTATCCTAGGAGGAACCTTCTAAGTTGAATTTTCGCTCACCTTGGAAAAACCACTTTTTGAGGTGACTAAACAATCACATGGGAGTAGTCACATGCCTAAATTACCCCTAACCCATAGGTGTACCTTATGGACCTTAGGAGAAACACTTAAACTACCCCTAGGATTCCATTTGACCCCTCAGAAACCCATATGAAGTTAACCTTCGGGTCAAACCTGAGTTGACCACTCCTAAGACTCTCTACCCAAGGAAAATTTGGGACCACACTCAAATGTTTGGAATGGGCTTTGCTAGAAACAAACTCCCTCCAAGAGACAAGTCAAAATCAATGACACTAATCAGCACATGTGTCAAGTGACACAATAAAATACATTACAAAATTACACATGGAATTTGTCTCTTGTTGGATTTACACAAATTAATAAATTCAATTCAACACACATGCAACATTTACTTTCACAAATAAAATACGATACATACAGGGTGTTGTCTCTCCAAATAGACAACCCCTGGTTTCACGAACGTACATAGGTCTAGGTTTGGTTCTCCATAATATTTCCATGGTCACATGGATAATTTTCCTACGCATCTCAAGTTACACATTAATTATTCCAAATCACCTCATAATATTAAACACATGAATAAAAATACACATCAAACACTCTGAATACAATTGACATTAACAAATCAATATCTCATATATCCCAATTAATCCACATAAGCAATTGTCATAATCCTCATAATTTGATCCATTCCTAATGTATGCATCCTATTTCTATCATCAAAATAAAGTCCTGCAAATCCAACAATGACATACATCATCTCAAAGTTATCCTATTCTAGAATCATATAAAGTTCCATATCCATAATGCATAAAAATGAAGCACCAATATACATCAATGTTATCCAAATCCCGGGATCATATAAGTTCTAAATCCATAATGCAATAAAATAAAGAATCCATAATAGTCTCAACATGAAAATAACAGAAATGCTAGGATGAGTCAGGGTAGGGCCTCACACCCTCCCCCTCTAGGCGTGAACTTCCTCCTGGAGTTCATCAAAAAGTTGGGTGTACTGTGATCTCATATGTGCTGCATCCTCCCATGAAGTTGTAACCTCATCATAGCAATCCCACTGGACCCTAACCTGGTCTAGCTCTCGACCTCAAAGGGCCAGCATCCGGCGAGCCAAAATGCAAATGTGCTCCAAAGCTAGCTACCCGTCTGACTCCACCTGCAAGGCATCCCAATCTAGAATGTGAGACTCAATATATATATATTTCCTCAAAACTAATACATGAAACACATCGTGGATGCGCGATAGGCTAGGTGGCAATGCTAAACGATAGGCAACTGGTCCTATCCTCTCAAGGATCTCAAATGGTCCTACAAAATGAGGTGTGAGCTTAGAACCCTTTCCATAACGGATTGGACTCTTATGCGGTCGCACTCTCAAGAAGACTCTGTCTCCAACCAAGTAGCTATGATCTATCCTCTTTGCATCTTCATACTTCTTCTGTCTATCCTATGCCTCTCTAAGCCACTGCCTAATCAAATCCACCTATTGTTCCATATCCTGAACTATCTTAGGACCAATAGCAACTCTGTCCTCTATGCGGTCCCAACTCAACGGTGTCCTACAAGGTCTGCCATATAATGCCTGATAGGGTGGCATCCCCAAAGATGTGTGATGCCCATTGTTATAAGCAAACTCTACTAAGGGAAGGTACTCTTCCCATCTGGTTTGGTGATCCATGACGTACATGTGAAGCATATCCTCTAACACCTAATTAACCCTCTCTATCTGACCATCCATTTTTGGGTGATAGGCTGTACTAAAATTGAGCTTGGTACCCATAGCTGTTTGTAGTGCCTTCCAAAAGGAAGAAGGGAAAAGGGAATCCCTATCAGAAATAATCTTGCGTGGAATGCCATGAAGTCTGAAGACGTCTTGCAAGAACACCTGTGCTACTGTTGGTGTTGTGAAGGTAGTCCAAAGTGGTGAGAAGTGGGCCACTTTGGTCAACTTGTCAATCGTCACCAAGATGGCATCATGGCGATGAGCTGACATAGGGAGACCAATGATGAAATCCATGGATATAGTATCCCACTTCCACTCTAGTATAGCATGAGATTGGAGCAGCCCGCCTAGATGGCGATGCTCTACCTTGACTCTCTGACACTCGAGGCATTGAGCTACTAACTCAGCAATAAGCTACCGCATTCTTGGCCAATGATATAGCTGTCTCAAGTCAGCATGCATCTTCTTAACTCTGGGATGTGCTACATAAGAAGCTCTATGAGCCTCCATGATAATGAACTCTTGAAATCCCTCAGAAGAAGGTATATAGATGCACCCTCTATGATGTAATAGTCCATTGGACTCTAAGGAATAATCCACATACTTCCCTTCTAAAGTTTCCTGAGATTGTATAGCCTGGCAAACCTCTAAATACCATCCATCCTCTGGAAACTGCTGTATTATCCGATCTTTCAAGTTTGTGCCCATAGATATGGTGTACACCTCGTGACGTCTCCTACTCAAAGCATCTACAACTATGTTTTCTTTCCCTTTGATGTAGTGAATGTCAAAATCATACTCGCACAAGAATTCCATCCATCTTCTCTGACGTGCATTAAGATTTGGCTGAGTGAATATGTACTGAAGGCTCTAATGGTCTGAATGAAGCTCAAAATGATGACCCAAAAGGAAATGTCTCCACCTCACAAGTGCATGCACTACTGCTGCAAGCTCAAGGTCATGAGTAGGGTAATTAAGCTCATGAGTCTTCAGTTTCCTAGACTCAAAAGCTATAGCCCTCCCATCCTGCATAAGGACTACTCCTAAACCCTCTAGGGAAGCATCTGTGCAAACCATGAAGTCAGCTGAGGGATCTGGCACCACAAGATTAGATGCGCTAGTAAGTGCCTTCTTAAGTTCTTGAAAGGCCTTCTCGCACTTCTCTGTCCACTCAAATTTCTTCCCTTTATGCTAAAGAGGCGTAATAGGATGTGCAACTCTAGAGAATCCCTGAACAAAACGTTGATAATAACCTGCTAAGCCCATGAAGCTCCTGACTTCTGTCACATTGGTTGGTGCTGGCCAATCCATAATGGCTTTGATCTTTGATGGGTCGACTAAGATCCCTTCACTGGATATAACATGTCCAAGGTACTTGACCTCTATTCTAAAGAAAGCACACTTCGACAAACTGCCATACAATTGATTATCCCTCAAACACTGCAAAACCTGTCTTAGGTGCTCCTCATGCTCCTTCTCATTCTATGAATATATCAATATGTCATCAAGGAACACTATCACAAAATGGTCAAGGAATGTGTGGAATACCCTGTTCATGAGACTCATGAAAATAGCTGGGGCATTCGTAAGACCGAATGGAACCACGATAAACTCATAGTGGCCATATCTAGTGTGAAATATGGTCTTGTGGATATCGCTATCCACTATCCTCAACTGATGGTACCCTGACTTTAGATCAATTTTGGAAAATACTTTGGCACCCTGAAGTTGGTCGAATAAATCATCGATCCTAGGCAAAGGATATCAGTTCTTGATGGTTACTTTGTTCAACTGACGGTAATCCATGCATAATCGAAGAGATCCATCCTTCTTCTTCATGAAGATGACTGGTGCACCCCAAGGGGATATACTAGGATGAATGTGGCCCTTCTCTAGGAGTTCCTCAAGCTACATCTTGATCTCATTAAGCTCATTTGTGGTCATCCTATATGGTGCTCTTGAAACTGGCTTGGCTCCTGGTACAAGGTCTATATGAAAATCAATCTCTCTATGGGGTGACATACTGGGTAACTCTAAAGGAAATACATCTGAAAATCCCTTAAGGATAGGATGGTCATCAATAGATAGTTCCTTTTCATCTTCTTCTTCTCTATCACTAATGGTGATGGCAAATAATTGGCATCCCTTTCGCATGCTCTGCTTAAGCTGCATTGCGGAAGTCATACAAAGAGACACGGGTCTCTAAATTCCAGTGATTACTATGGGTGAACCATGATCATCCTCAAACTCAATCCTTTTCAGGTGACAATCCATCTTGGCTCTGTGGGCATAAAGCCAATCCATGCCAAGTACGATGCCATATGATCCGAGTGGTGTAACTGTAAGGTCTACTAAGGTGGTGGTATTGCCAATCTAAAGCTGACATCCCCTAACCTCTGATTCCACTGACACTCTAGCCCCTTAAGCTAACTCCACTTCTTAACTGACCTCTTGTCTAATTGCCACTAGCCTGCAATGCTCCACAACCAATGGAGATATAAAGGAGTCAGTAGCTCCTAAATCAAATAATATAGATACACTGCTACCTCTGATCATACCTGCAGCCTCAATAACTGTGGCCCGATGCTCTGCCTGGCAGTTGTCAACTGCTGCGAAGACCCTATGGGACTTGCCCATATCCCTGACTATCAGCTCTGATGCTGCCATTCTCTGACTGCCTACCATCTGACCCTGAGGATAGTCTCTCACCATGTTCCCCATGGCTCCACATGTGAAGCAAGTGCCACATGTCTGAAACATCACACCCTGAGGCCTAGAGAAAGATTGTCCCCCTGTCCTGCTTGAACCACTGTACCCACCCCTGGAGGACTATTGAGTCCTCGCCAAAGGTGTGTAAGGAACCTGGGATCGCTGATCTTGCCTCTGACCCTGAGACTACCACTGCTTGGGCTTTACACCCTACTGACTCTGCGGAGGCCTCTACCTCTAGTTCTGCTGACTGCTGTAGAGGAGGGGGTTTGGAGAACCCCGATGTGTGTCTGCTATTACCCTTCCAATGGGGTTTTTGAAATCTGTATGTCCGGGGTATAGGGTTTCGGTTCTAGAACCGATCCCTCATGTCCTGTGGCCTAGCCTGAATCTCCTCTGCTATCAAGGCCTTCTCCACAGCAACTCGAAGGCTCTCTGGAGCAGCCATCCTCACTGGTCCTGCTATGCCAGCATTCAGCCCTCTGATAAATCAGTTGACGAGAAGCTTCTCATCTTTCAGGTAGTCCTTGTACGGTAAGAGCTTAAAGAACTTGTTCTTGTACTGGGTCACTGAAAGACCCTTCTATTGGAGGTCATGGAACTCATCCACCCTACGCTGTCTGTAATGCTCTGATAAGTACCTCTCCCTGAATCTCTCTGTGAAAATCTCCCATGTGAGATTATCTACCACTAAGCCACACTTATATTCCTCCTATCTCCACCATGTGGAGGTCGTTCCTCTCAATAGGTGGACTGATGCACGTGCCTTTAGATTGCTCTCGTAGGAGTGCAATGAAAAGCACCTATCTAGGCTCAAAAGCCAAGCCTCAGCTTCTACCCCATCGGTAGATCCCCCAAAAGATGGTGGCTAGAGGTGCATAACCTCTCTGATTAGATCCCTTGGATCTTGATGTGATCTCTCATAATACACTGGTGCTGCCACTAGAGGTGGTTCTGGTAGGTGAACAAACTCAGACTCATGCCTAGCCTGACTCTCTATGGGATTAGGAGGTGGACTCCTACTTCATTCCCTATATGCTGACCTATGGCTCCCTGAGTTCTGGTTTTCAACATGATGATCCATTGCTGGAAGCCTATCCTGGACTATCCCAATCAGGTTCTGTAGAGCTAACAAGATGTCTCAGTTCGGGTCAACCGGCTATTTGGGAGGAGTCTCTGGGTTCTCTTCTAGAACCGATTCCTCCCTATCGACCTCTTCGCGTGCCATGCATACATGCCTAGGGCCTCTACCAAGTTTGCGAGCTTGTCGCGTAGCTGGAGGCATCCTTATGAGAAAATAAAATAAAATGAAATAAATAAATAATTTTTTAGAGAAAAAATTTGATTAATTAATATAATAAAAATAAATATAATTTAATTAATTAGATAATTAAAGCGAAACGTAATGGAGAAAGGTTCCTAGTGTTGGAAACCTTGCTCTGATACCAAAATGTCATGCCCAAACTTTTGGGCACAAACGGAATAATTTTTTTTTTTTAAAACTTAACCTAATAAAACTAAATTTGCTAAATAACACATTAACAAGTCTTGTCTTAACTAAGTTTGGTTTCTTTTCAACTAAGAATAATCTAAACCCTAGATCAAGTACGCGAGATAATTAAATGTGGAATCTTAATTTTCCCAAAAGAATTATTATTATCTCATCAAATAGTAATATTTTTCGTTTAAACAAAAATCTCTAAAATTAATTTGCAGGAGATGTTCTTAATCTCAAATATTCCTTTATTTGCCTAGAAACTAAATTAATTAATCCCAGCACTTAGGTTATTAAAATCTATTATTTTAATTTAACAATAGATATAATGTGTATTAAATTTCAACTATAGCACCAAATAAATCTTTAAAGAAAATAACCATAACACATTTAATCTTGAAGAGCCTATAGTTAAGAAAATAAAGTTAATGCCCTTATAGCCAAAATTAGCTTACAAGTCTTTGAAATTCCCTAAAATATTAACTCTAATTAACTAGAATTTTAAAACATCATATTTAATATAAACTGTTTATAAAATATGAATGTTTTAATAAGCTATTTGAATTTAAGTTGGATTTATACCTTCCTATATATATATATATATTTTAATTAATCACATATATATCTTTTTTAATGGTCACACATATATTTATTTTATGAACACATGTATATTTGTATTTTGTTTTCCAAACAAACTTCATTTTAGGAAAATACCTCATATAACCTAACTAAATTATTATAATCTTACTCACCCTCTACCTATTTTCTTCCAACTTGTTATCTTGCCCAAACCCTGATTTTGGGTTAGGGCTTAACAAAGATATTCTTTTTTTTTGTGAAGTGTGCGTGAGGTGTTTTTTTTTTTGTTTGTTGTAGGGTAAGGGAAGCGGCGGCCATGTTTTTTGACGGAGCCGAAGGGGAAAGGTATAGAGGAGCAGAGGAGGTTAACGGAGGTGCAGGGGTTATAGCAAGGGAGGCAGCAAAGGCGGTTCCCATGGGGGCTACCCACAGAAACGGCCGCAATCGTGACTGCGAGTCATGGCCCACAGGGGCGGCCTTGGCCACCGCTGTGGGTTGCGGCCCGTAGCACGGCTACCGCCATCTCTATGGGGTGCCACCCAAAGGGGAAGGCCGAAGCCTCCTCGACTATGGGTTGCAGCCCACAGAGCGGTTCCAGTTGCTGTTGGGGTCTCCGCCCATGGCGGTATCTCTTTCCTAACTCACCTGCGTGCAGCACATGGTCCAAGGGGGGGGTTTCACCGAAACCGCTTGCTATTTGAATTTTTTTTTTTTGTTAAAAATTTAAAATACTATATGTATATATAAATATATATAAGTATATATACATTTTATGTGGTTACATGGTTCACAAATAACGTTTTTCCAGAAGCATGAGATTATTTTTATCAAATAAAATGTGAGGTTTTATATATACACACACACCTTAGCATTCTGTATTTTTTTTTTGCAACTTTTTAAGCCATGCAGAGAACAGGTAAAACAATGACAGCATGCAATAGGTGCAATATTCATTTTCTATTATGCTAATATTAGGACTTTAAATTCTGTCTTTTTTTTTTTTTTTTATACAATTCATAAACTAATTATTTCCCAAGCACATTCTGTATATTTCTTTTTTAAAAATAAACACTAACATCAAGCTCTCATGTATTTCTTTTTTTTACTAAGTCTAGATGCTAGCTTTAGAAATAGGCTATTACTTTCATATTTAATTTCTGCAATAAATAAAATGACAGAATGTAATAAATTTTAACAGCAACTATATTAGCCTAGAAAAATTTTAAAAAATCAATTTAGGGATAGACATATTAAACCTATTTAACCATAATTTGTATTTGTATTTAACTCAATAGATCTAAGTGCTTGCTTTTACAAATCCCAAAATTTCATTTTGCATGATGGAATAAAATGAACTTTTATTTTCAAATAATAAGAAGGCAACAAATATATTATTCCAACAACTATAGGAACTTAATCCATAAATAACATTTCATTTTTGCAATAACATTATAATAGGAAAATACATTTCTTTTGAGAGCACTTAGAATACCAAGTAGTCAACATTACAAAAGGGTGTGATACCCAACTAGTCTCTCATTTCCATTGAATGAGGACTTGAAATAAAAATGAATACATTTCTTTCTTCTTCTTTTTTAAAATAAAAACAACACATAGCTTTCCTTTTTAAATTGCTGCAACTCAAATACAATATTCTCTTCCCTAACTTTTCAGCAAATCAAATAAAAACCAGCAACTCCTAGCTTTCCCTTTTTTTTTCCTTTTCTTTCCAAGCAACCTGCAAATAAATTATAAGGCTTCGACCATGGAGTGCTCACCTCCCATCCTAGGCTTACTAGAAGCCACCCCTAAGCTTGGATAACCAAGCACTAGACAGGTTACACACATGCAAACACAACAAGCAAGGGATAAACACACAACAAACACTTTCCCAATCAAGGCTACACTTCACCACAAAATGTGATGATTTTCACAAGCGTGGAAGTGGACCAAATACCATTGGGGAGACTACAAGCATGGAACATCACAAGCCACCTCATGGCAACCAAATATAGCATAAGTCCATACCCCACATCCTTATGCCCCCCAAGGCATACAAGCCATACCTTCTCTCCTTATGACCCCCAAATGCATAAACAAGGCTATGCAACAAGGGTCACAAAAAAAGACACCCTTGAGATCACTCTCATAATGAGAGCCTCTCACCCAAGGCTATCAAACTTCTTCCACCCCAAGACCATCCTACTCTCCCAAGAGTAGAAGGCCTTGGATACTCCCAATACAAGAAAATGCATAAAATAAATGAAGGGATATGTCACATATTCTTTCACAAAGGAAAAATACAAGTAAACAAATCCTACATACAAGCATTTCTTCAAACATACATATGCAACATAAAAAAAGGAGAGTAAGAACCAACCTTCAATCTGCCCAAAGGTTTTGCTAGATCTAGTTGAGGATGAGCAGCTCAAATCCACACAATCTTTTCTCCAAGACTTAGCCAAAATTCTATCCTACAACTATTCTTCTCAAAATTGCATAATCTCCAACCATGGAGAGTGGGTGATTAACTCACTAAGTCCCTATTCCTTGCCTAAGAAGGCCTCTCTCACTCTTCCCAACCCCTTGGATAGAGTGAGAGTTCCCATTTGTTGGACTTGCCAACCTCTTACAAGTTACTAAAACTGGAAAGGGAAAAGGTAAGAGAAAGTGGGGAAGAGAGACTGACACAAGAAAGGAAAGGTTGTCTATCCTAGGAGGAACCTTCTAAGTTGAATTTTCGCTCACCTTGGAAAAACCACTTTTTGAGGTGACTAAACAATCACATGGGAGTATTCACATGCCTAAAATTACCCCTAACCCATAGGTATACCTTATGGACCTTAGGAGAAACACTTAAACTACCCCTAGGATTCCATTTGACCCCTCAGAAACCCATCTGAAGTTAATCTTCGGGTCAAACCTGAGTTGACCACTCCTAAGACTCTCTACCCAAGTAAAATTTGGGACCACACTCAAATCTTTTGAATGGGCTTTGCTAGAAACAAACTCCCTCCAAGAGACAAGTCAAAATCAATGACACTAATCAACACATGTGTCAAGTGACACAATAAAATACATTACAAAATTACACATAGAATTTTTCTCTTGTTGGATTTACACAAATTAATAAATTCAATTCAACAGACATGCAACATTTACTTTCACAAATAAAATACGATACATACGAGGTGTTGTCTCTCCAAATAGACAACCCCTAGTTTCACGAATGTACATAGGTCTAGGTTTGGTTCTCCATAATATTTCAATGGTCACATGGATAATTTTCTTGCACATCTCAAGTTACACATTAGTAATTCCAAATCACCTCATAATATTAAACACATAAATAAGAATACACATCAAACACTTTGCATACAATTGACATTAACAAATCAATATCTCATATATCCCAATTAATCCACATAAGTAATTATCATAATCCTCATAATTTGATCCATTCCTAATGTATGCATCCTATTTCTATCATCAAAATAAAGTCCTGCAAATCCAATAATGACATACATCGTCTCAAAGTTATCCTATTCTAGAATCATATAAAGTTCCATATCCATAATGCATAAAAATGAAGCACCAATATACATCAATGTTATCCAAATCCTGGAATCATATAAGTTCTAAATCCATAATGCAATAAAATAAAGCACCCATAATAGTCTCAACATGAAAATAATGGAAATGCTAGGATGAGTTGGTTTTGGGCCTCACACAATCCACTTGGAATTCATATCCTTGTCTCTCTTGGATTTGGATCTAGTGTATTCAATCCCCTCTTTTGAAAGTAAAGTTTTCCCCAACTAAAAATCATCCTAGTGATTTTCTTTCTCTATTATAGGTGGGGAATCACTAGAGTTTAATTTTCCACTTTACACCTAGAAACTCAAGCTCATGATGTAGCTAATGAGGAAGTTGATGAAGGTGAAGAAGAAGAGCCAGATAAGGAACAATAAGTAGAAGAACTTGATGAGGAGAGATTACCAAAAATCCCAAGTACTTCCCAGCCTCAAGAGACACAAGAGGGTGTTCCTCCTACGTCATGTGATATTACATGTACTACTTTGGTTTTAGTTTATGAGATTATTCCTTTTGGTTCTACTATCTCATATTCATCTTAGGCTCCTATGATTCATATCATTCCTTCCATAACTACTAGTGAATTTTCCCTTGACATGCCTCATGATAACATTGAAAGTATTTTTCTTCCTAATTTGTTTGAGGTAACTTCTTCCATGTTGGAAGATTTTGATAAATTTATATTAGAAACTCAACTTCCTCTTAAGGTTTATGTTTCTCAAAATCCACTTGCCATTTTTACCTCCACTCCACCCATAGTTACCACAAATATTTAGTCTCAAGAATTGGCATCACAAGTATTAACCACTAGACTAGATGATGATACAACTCTGCCACCTTGGCTAGTGTATAACACTCCTAAGAGAAAAAAGCAAGTCATCTCTCCAGATGACTTTGACTTCAGTCAGTTGGTTCCAGTTAAGCCCAAAGGTACAAAAATTCTAAGACTTTATTTGGGATGAAGGTGGATAAATAAAAGAACAAATATGTACAAATGGCAATTCCTCCTCCAGACACAGATTTTGATAAAGTACAACCCATATACTATGTCATCAACAAGATTGACTTAGGCAAGAAGACACAAGAAGGAGTGGTGGAAGATGCTCTAGCATCTTTTGAGTATTCTGTGGCAATGTTTAATGAATAAAAGATAAAGAATGATAAATTTAAAAAACAAGTGGATCAACTTACTCATATCTTGATCAAGGTAATAAAGTCATCAGAGGTAATTGAACTAGTCACCTCGTTAATTGATGAACAGATCATCATGAAAGTTGAACAAGTCAATTTACATGGGAGATCAGTTGGTGAGTTGATGGACAAGATATTGAGTCAAGGTACACATTTTTTATGTTCTGCAATTACTCTAATCAATAATCTTGAAGATGTAAAATCTGAGGTCTATAAAATTTGGATATATGTTGTCAAATAAATTGGAGACACATGAGAATAACTTTGACTCTTGGTTGAAGTTAGAAGATTTTCAATTAGATGTTCTGGTTGACAATGAAGTACTTCCTTCAAGATAAATGTATATTGAACAAGGGAAGGTATTGGAACATCAAATGAATACCCTAGAAATTCTTGTTAAAGATATGATAAAATCCTAAGAGGAATGTAATGATAAAGGAAAGGACATCATTGAAAAGATATCAACACTTCCTTGTACATTCCTTGATGAAAATAAAAAGCCTCCTCATGAGGATATTATTGTCAAAGAGTTCAATTTACTTATTGGGTAAGAGATGGAGAAATAATTTTTCTCATTATCTTCAATTGATAAGTTGATAGAAATTCAAATCAATCTGGATGATTTGTCTTCTCTTCTGAAGAAGTGCAAGAAATGCTACATGAGCCTTGGAGATTCCATCACTTGGGTCAAAGTCATTACAAGCCATACCAAAGGACCCGATAAAGAACAGATTGAAGTAGTTCTATAGAAATTCATGGAGTTCATGAAACAAGACCAAAATGGAGTGTCTGGTGACACTTAGTATTTTCCAATATTTAAAAGTTGTAGATGCATTTTTGTAATAAGACTTTGATACATCAAGTGTCATTTTATATCTGATTTTTTACATCTAGTGTATGCATGATTTTTAAGTCAAATAGGACTCTTCTTTGATTTAATCATAGTTTTCCTATATTATCTCATTGCACCTCACCTATATATATGAGGTTACTTTTTGTAATATTTATCTATAATCTGATACAACAAAACTCTGCCAAAGTGAAGAGAAATAGTGAAACTATGTGTTCCTATTGTTATTTTGCAAACTTGATCAAATAAGAAGATATCTTTGGCATTCAAACTTTATGTTGGGTTCCTTGTGCTTACAACGAGACCATTCTTATTGAATCTTGTTTTGATTAAGTAAAGGTGTTGTGGAAAAATATCATTAAAGAGTAGAATAAGTGTTGGCTTGTGAACTTTGTGTCATATTTCAGCTCTTTTTTATTAGGATTAGTAATTAGTGAAAGAGATAACATTTTGAAGACTTTGAGCTTCACCTTGTTATTTTGAAGAAAAGTTAGCTAAATTATAAAAGATAGTGTCATGCCTGTGAAGTGTATACCTGCAGCTGCAACACAAAAGACTCAATAGATCATTACAAGAATGGTTAGCAAATTTAAAACAAATAAGGATAAAACCATGGCTAATCGATCTATCACCTCCTAATAAATGCGAGTGTAGATTTTCTCTTAGATCTGGATAAGAAAATTTTAGTGACTTGACTACATCTAGATAGAGGATTTAAGATGATAATGATGCATTTAAGCTAGAAAAGAGAATTATTAAGCTACATGATTCAACAATTATGCTAGAAAATAAGCTAGATCTAAGATGCAATTGCCTACAATAACAATGCATAAGATGCAAATGAGATGGGATCATTATTTCTCCAAAATGGGGGATATTTATAGGATTTCCAAGGCCAGGGGTGAGGTGCCAAGAATCAACGGTCAAGATTGAGTCTAAAGATATCAATGGTGAAATTGGAGGAGGTTGGATGAAAGGGAAAATTTGTCATCTCTATGGTGACAAGTGTCAAGAAGCTTCCAAGAGAGGTTGGATGAAAGGGAACATTTGTCATCTCTATGGTGACGAGTGTCAAGAAGATTTTCTCATGAGAGAGCAAGTGCCTAAGGAAAGGGGACATGTGGCCCAAGAATGCCATGTGTCTCAAGGGGATAGTATCCACACCATAGGAGGTTAGGATAAGGAGGTTAGGATGTGCAAGCTAAGGTAGGTTTAATTAAACCCAGGGTTAGATGGAATGGGTTAGGTTAGGTGATTAGAAGTTAGGAGGCATGTGGGTAATTTGAATTTAAAAATTCAAATAAGACTAATTAATTCTCAACAATTCATAAATTGATTTGTTTTAATTAATTAGGGGATTAGAAGAATTAATTGAAGATGGAGGGGAAATTAATTAATTTGAATTAATTAATCAAAGGAGATTATGAAAATGAACTTATTAAATAAATCCTTAGATTTATTAATAAGTAGATGAAAGGGGGAATTTAATCAAATTGCTTAGTGAATTCAATTAAATTGGGAAGGGGGATTAATTAAATAATTGCTTATTTAATTAATTATCTTCAGACCATTTTTAGGTGTATACATTTTGCCCCTCTTTGAAGTGAGGTGTGATGACGTGTTGATTCAAAGAATAATCTCATTTTGATGATGATATTGGTTCAATAGGATGCCCCAGCTATTGATTGATAGATTGTGATATGATGATGCCCCCTCGGGAGATCAATTGAGATTATTGATCTTTGGAGTTTTTTTTTTTGTGATTTTTTGTGAAATTGATATCCCGATTAGAAATGATTTGATTTTTGCAACTGTGGTTGATGAAAATGCAATTTCTATAATCATGGTGATGTGGTTCTTGATTATTGATAAAGCTTGATTGATTAGATTGATAAGATTGAGATTCATTATGGTTTCAGGAATGACACCTCCTATATAAGACAAAGATGATCAAAGCGTCTGGTTTCAGGAATGATATATCCTGTATAAGACATGATCAAAAGGTCTAGTTTCAAAAAAGATACATCCTATATAAGACATGATAGAATAGATGAGATGTGATAGATTTGTAGAATTGATAAGATTGATTGGATAAAGAACTGACAATTTGTTGATATCAAGTTGTAGAAAGATTCAGATATGTTGATGTTGGTTCTGTTGAAAGGGTAGCATAAGATTTTCATTGGGTCGACAATATCTGGAGAGATATGAGTCATCATTTTGATTGTGTATACACTTGTGATGATACCTTGATGATTCTTGTGAAAAACATCATGTTCCTTCCTTGTTACTCTAGTCAGAGACATCCTGGAGTCACTTAGAAATCATGATAGCGAAAATCAATATAGAAAAAAGTTGAACAATCATGTTAAAATCATTATTCAAAAGATATCATCGATGCGTTTGGACTAACTATGTGATAGTTTGATGGTTGATAATTTGATCTTGTGTTCAATATTGGATATGTCTCAGTTTTTGCTTGATAAGGGTTGTCTAACTATTATTCTACCTATTTGATTAAGCTCAAAATGATCAAGAATTTTGCCCCCAGCTAGGTGCAGGATTTTGCCCCAAGCCTAGAAACAAATTCAATATGATATACCCAATGATCCAAACCATGGCAAGAAATTAATTGGGATGCCTATGCATGTACAAAGGCTTTATTATGCATATGAACAACGCTGATGGAAAAGAACACAAGTGGAACGATGCATGAACTAATAGATGGAAGAGCTAGCGGATAGATAGCGCCTGTTTGCCAGGTTTTCACCATCTATTTTCATTGCACTTTTTCTCATATTTGATTTTTTTGGATTTTCTTCTTTTTTTCCACTTTTTTTTTTATTTTTTGTTTTTTCACTATTTTTGGATTTTTTATTTTTTTTCACTATTTTTGATTTTTTCTGCTTTTTCACTATTTTTTTTTTTTGCTTTTTCACTCTTTTTTTTTTTTGCTTTTTCAGACATAAAACTTCTTCAGATGCATGTTATTCATGGGTTCTTCAATATGATCTTCATCCTATGTCAATAGCTGATATGCTCCTGATCCAAATACTACTATGATCACAAACGAACCTAACCAATTTGGTTCAAACTTTCCTTTCTTTTCTCGATCTGCCTGGTTGCATGGATTTTCTTATAGTACTAGTTTCCCTACTTGAAAGATTCATGGTTTGACCCTATGATTATAACTCCGCCACATTCTTTGCTGATATACATTGAAATGATCAAAGGCATTTTGTCTTCGTTCATGGATCAACTCTAACTCTTGCAGTCTAGATACTCGTTGTTCTTCATTTGGGATGAGACCTTTTAATGATACTCATAGAGAAGATATCTCTACCTTTATTGGCAGTATTGCTTCTGATCCATAAACAAGAGAGAAATGTGTGGCACCTATTGGTGTGTAGATGCTGGTACACTAGGCCCATAGAGCAGGGTTTAATTGAATATGCCAATCTCTTCCAGCATCATTAACTGTCTTTTTGAGGATTTTTTGAATAGTTTTGTTTGATGCTTCTGCTTGCCCATTTCCTTGTGGATAGTAGGGTGTGGAGAATCTGTGTTGGATCTTTAATTTCTCACATAGTTCTTGTACATCGTGATTCTTGAACAGTCACTCATTATCAGTGATAATGATCATTGGTATTTCGTAGCGACAGATGATGTAGTTCAAGATAAATGCAACAATTTGTTTTCCTGTGATATTTGTGAGAGGTACTTCCTCAATCCATTTTGTGAAATATTCTGTAGCTACAAGGATGAATTTGCGACCATTAAATGAAGAAGGATTTATCTTTCCTACTAAATCAAGACCCCATTGGCAAAAAGGCCAAGATGTTGCTAAATCATGAAGTTCTTGTGTTGGTGCATGAATCAAATTCCCATGGATCTGACATTGTTTGCATGTTCTAGCTATCTAAAAAGAATCTTGTTTCATAGTCAGACAATAATAGCCCAAGCGTATGAGTTTTTTTGAAAGGGTAAGACCACTTGAATGAGTGCCAAAAATATTGTTATGGACTTCATGTAAGGCTTTCTCAAATTATTCTTGTTAGATACATCTTAAAAGAGTACCATCTAGACCTCGTTTAAATAGGGTATCTATGACAAGGGTAAAATGGGAGGATTGGCGAATAAAGTTTCTCTTTTGGTTCTTTGATAAGTCAGGAGGTAAGGTGTTATCTTTTAGGTATGTGTAAGTTTGACTGTAGCGAGAGGAATCATGCCCAACAAGGTGACTGATAGTTTGGGAATCGGGACAATTATGAGCAGGGTAAAATAGCTCTTCCATCAGGAATTCATAACGTTGTTGATTTTCCTGTGTTTCAAGGAGAGAAGCAAGTGTAGCCATGGCATCTGCTGCTTTGTTGTCATTCCTTGGAATTTGTTGAAAAGTTATTTCTACAAAGTATTTCTTGATATCATCAACCATCTTTTTGTAAGCCATCAACTTTTTGTCCTTTGTTTGATAGTCGTCGTTGATTTAATTAATGACAAGCTAAGAGTCTCCAAAGACTTGAAGTTGTGTAATGTTCCATTCTATAGCCATTTTGATACCTGTTACCAAAGCTTCATACTTTGTTGTGTTGTTGGTGCATGGAAAGCTTAATTTGTATGCTTTTGGAATTGTATGACCTTGTGGTGTGATGAATAGAATGCCTACTCCTGATCCATGTTGTGTTCCATTTTTTATGCTTGCTCCTGGACTGATATTCGGGTGATGTATTGTAAGATATAGATCAAACCCTGGAATGTTTGTATATGAACAGGTAAAATTAATTTGCCTCCTTTTCAAGGGTTCCAAATATTTTTGCCTTGCTATCTCTGATAAAGAAGGTGCTGGATATAGATCAGTTGTGCCAATTATAACTACCTCTGATGTTTCTATTAGGATAGATAACTTCTCTTGATAAAATTCAGGTAAGGTGTCAAATCTCCCATCTTCTGGCACCTCGAGGAGGTTTTCACCATTAGATTCATCCTTTATTTTTACTTTTTCCCAATCTAATGTTGCCAAGAAATGGTTTTCAAAATTAGACCTGATACTATTTTCTTTATTTTCACTTTTGTGACTAGGAGATTTGGCACCCACGTGACTTGAAGATGCGTTGTCAACATTCCTAGTAAGAGTTGTTATAGGTTTGATTACATTAAGATATATAGATATAGAATGGTCATTTGGAAAGGTATCAATGGCAATATGTCCTCATTTCCCAGTCCATAGGTTCAGGATGAATTAAGGATAAAGGATCCTCATGTTGGATTATGTCAAAGATATTAGGGGTCGTGATAGAGATGTCAAGGCTTTTAGTATGTATTTCCATGTCTAGAATGATACTCTCATCAGAATGACCTTTTGCAAGGAGCTCCTAATTGTCCTTGATTAAGTCCAAGTCAGCTAAATGTGATCCTGATTCAAGTGGGCTAGTTCCTAACGTTTGTCCTACATACATGTGAACTACATCAACTCCTACATCTGATTCTTCCCTTTCAATTTGAAGTTGCTCTTATCTTTTTTCCATGATAGAAAATATTCTCCGTTCCCTCGATCTTTTAACTGCATTTGTTTTTCCATATTTGACAAAATTGACACAAATGGTTGTTCTTTGGATTGTGTGCTTGAAGATGTTTCCTCTCTGTTATGTGGGACAATGACCTCTTGAGCTGATTTCAGATTACTACAACACTGTAATGGACTTGAGTCTACGAGTATTGTGATTTCCTACCCATTATATGGAAATTTCAGGCATTGATGACATTTTGATGGAATAGCCTATATCTCATGTAGCCATGGTCCTCCCAAGACTATGTTGTATGGTAATTCCAAGTCTAGAAGTTGGCATGTTGTCTCTTTTTGCAAAGGTCCCACTCTGAGGGGTAATATCATAATTCCTTTAGAGGAATTCTCTTCTTCATCATATGCTTTTAATGTGAACTTTTTCAGGGGATCAACTGCATCTTCTAAATAACCCAAAGCACCGACAAGACTCAAAGAGAAAATGTTTAAGCCAGCTCCTCCATCTATTAGCACATGTTTAACGAGTGTTCTATGAATGAGGACTTCAATTTGCAAGGAAGCACTATGGGGATATTGCAACAAATTAATGCTTGGATATGAAGGAGATGAGCTTTGAATAGGATCCTCTAAAATAGGCTTGATGGGTATATTGTTTGGTGAGGATGCTATGGAAGGTTCTTGCAAGCTTTCAGGAGGTGTAGGAATAGATGCCTTTGCAGAGTCAATTTCCTTATGGGGAGATGATCCTTTGCTAAACATAGGTGCATGATTTTGATCTTTCTCAGCCAAGTCCTTTAGGGATATCTTTAAGAGTTGCGTAAAAGAGCCACCTTTCTTCAAAGATGTATTTGAATCCTTGTGAGGTTTTGATATAGTTGGATTTTGATTTTGAACTTGTTTGATTTCTCTGATATGTTGGTTTGTCATGTCTTCTTCTTGTGTTTGCTTTGGTATGTCATGTTGATATGATTTTTAGCTATTTCAAATGTTTTTGTTTGTCTCTGCGATTTTTTCATCTCTGAGCTCTGGTTAAAACGAGCATACATGTGTGTTGTTTTGCTAGGATTCGGTTGTCCAAAAAGTTGTTTTGATAAGGGATCAACTGTCAAGGTAAATGTGATAGCGCGATATGACATGAAAAGATGGTTCAAGTATTTAAAGGTTTGCAAGTTTTTTGATCTTTGGTTTTGGAGTGCAATGATGATGATTTGATAAGAACCAAGTCCAATAGGAATGATATATCCTATGATGTGGGACAAGGTTATCCTCACCAAACGTTTTAGTTTCATGATTGAGGATGATAGATCCTGATGAGAAACTATGTTTGAGTGATCAGTTTATCAAATAGGGTGATAATGCACTTTGAGATGTTTAGATCTTGAACTTGTTGGATGTAAGAACTTGAAAATCTTGAGGTGTTTATATTCTATAGTCTGATTTCAATGGATGATAACTTGACCAAGTGAACCAAGGAGACAATACAAGCACAAAATGACAAAGAACAGGCGTTTATGATTACTGCAAATTGATCAAGCAAAAATGACATATCTGAAAAAGGCATGCAGGACACAACTCTGGACTAGAAGAAATAGAGACTCGTATGACAAACTATACAGCCTCGAATGACAAAAGATACAAGACCATACGACAAACTAGGATTTTCATATGAAAAAGAATAGGCTCGTATGACAAACTTTTTTGAACCATACGACTAAAGATTAATCTCATACAATAAATGACCAGTCAGTACGACAAACTTTTCTGAACCATATGACAAGATAAATGCCTCATATGACAAATAACAGAAGAGAATTAAATGCATTTGTTTGGTCCAATTTTGATCAATGAATTATGATGTTTTGCTTATGTTTTGCTTATGTTTTAGATGTCTGATTTTATGATTTAGGGATGAATACACAACAAACACGTGATATGTTAAGTGACCTCAAGCATGCTAAAAACTAATGAAGCTGGATGAGAGAGAAAACCTTTGCTTGCAAGCTTAGGTACACACCCAATAGCTAATCAAAATATGACCATTGAGTCTCACTCAATGGATTCTCAACGCCATATTATCCGACTCCAAATGCTATTGGGGGCACGATATGGCAAGTGTCTTGGGAGAGTTACTATCTCTCTTGTATAAATATTATCACCCTTTCAGAGGTGAATCGATTAGCTTCTAATTTAACTGGAACTAGTAAGGGATCCATTCGGCACGTCAGGGTATAATACTCAATTAAGAGGTCTCCCAGCCTTGAAAACCAAGGTTCGCTATACCCAAAGGTACGAAGGAGATATATTCCCGAGCACTGTCGTTGACTTGATTTTCATCAAATTACATTTATTTTATAGTGGGTTAGATTACATGGCGTTAGCCATTCCCACTTAGGTCATTCCCCTCTCACTGGCCTTAATGTCTATCGTGCCTGTGAAGTGTATACCTGCAGCTGCAACACAAAACACTCAATAGATCATTACAAGCATGGTTATAAAATTTAAAACAAATAAAGATAAAACAATGGCTAATCGATTTATCGCCTCCTAATAAATGCGAGTGTAGATTTGCTCTCAAATCTAGATAAGCAAATTCCAGTGACTTGACTACATCTAGATGGACGATTTAAGATGATAATGATGCATTTAAGCTAGAAAAGAGAATGATTAAGCTACATGATTCAACAATTATGCTAGAAAATAAGCTAGATCTAAGATGCAATTGCCTATAATAACAATGCATAAGATGCAAATGAGATGGGATCATTATTTCTCCAAGATATCAGTGGTGAAATTGGAGGAGGTTGGATGAAAGGGAACATTTGTCATCTCTATGGTGACAAGTGTCAAGAAGCTTTTCTCATGAGAGAGAAAGTGCCTAAGGAAAGGGGACATGTGGCCCAAGAATTCCATGTGTCTCAAGGGGAGAGTATCCACACCATAGGAGGTTAGGATAAGGAGGTTAGGATGTGAAAGCTAAGGTAGGTGTAATTAAACCCAGGGTTAGATGGAATGGGTTAGGTTAGGTGGTAAGAAGTTAGGAGGCATGTGGGTAATTTGAATTTAAAAATTCAAATAAGACTAATTAATTCTCAACAATTCATAAATTGATTTGTTTTAATTAATTAGGGGATTAGAAGAATTAATTGGAGATGGGGGGAATTAATTAATTTGATTAAATTAATCAAAGGGGTTATGAAAATGAACCTATTAAATAAATCCTTAGATTTATTAATAAGTAGATGAAAGGGGGAATTTAATCAAATTGCTTAGTGAATTCAATTAAATTGGGAAGGGGGATTAATTAAATAATTTCTTATTTAATTAATTATCTTCAGACCATTTTTAGGTGTATACAGATAGCATTTCAAAGACTTTGTTCTTTGTTTCGTCATCTTGGTAGAAGGATATAATAACTTGAATACTTTGAGCTTTGTATTGTTATTTTAAGAAAATATTATCAAAAGTTGTAATAAGGGATCAAGATAAAACACTTTGTTCTTTTCTTTTATTATCTTAGTTGACACATTGGGTTATAGAAGTTATTTGAAGAAAGGTTGATAGGATAATAGTGATTGACAAGACTTTGAGCTTGAATACTATTTTCTCATCTTAGAGAAGCAATGGAGGACTTTGAACCTTTAAGGAAACTTTTCTTCTTTATTTGTATTTTTCATTCATATGCTCTAAGTTATTTCTTTGTAATTTTGAAGTTCTATTAATCATTATTTCTCTGTATTGTAAATTATTTCCTTAAAAAAGAGGAGAGAGTAACATCTATTATAAAGAGAGAATAGGAGGATGTACCACCCATGTTTAGATTAGAAATCATAGTGTGTATTGTATTTTAGATTAAGATAGTAGTAAACAAAAGGGGGAGCCTTCCCTTATAAATTAGGAGAGATTTAGTCCCGTATACTTTGGCTGAAACTACAATTTTGTAAACTTCCCCAATTTGCAAAATTTTCAACCAACAGTTTTTGGCAACTCTACTAGGGATAATGCACAATCAAATATCTTCGTTTTGATTGTAGTAGTCTAGTGCTCTTGTTTTTTGTATTATATTTTGGCATTTCTTCTTGTGCTAAATTTTCAAAGTTGCTAATCTGGCTATTCCAAGTTACACTCGTGGAAGATGAAATAAAGGCATTGTTGATCCTATTTTTGAATTGTTGCAGAAGAACAACTTTGATTATTTTCCTTCTAGACTAGTTTCTCCTTTGCAGTGAACAAGAAGTTACCCTCCTACAAGTGAAAGATTACCTATTCCTAGTGAAGCATCTAGTGCTTCAAGGTGTTTGATAATTCCACAAGTACAAAGGTTTGTAATTCCTCCATATCAACCTCTACAATCAGTAGCAATGGTTGTTCAAGGACCATGGGGACAAAATCTTGGTCCTCTTAATTTGACTCCACCTCTTCATCCTCTTCCACAAGGCTCAGGGAAGAATGTTCCCAAGTTCTTTGGTGACAGAAAACAACATCCAGATGAACATATTGCTACATTTCACATTGCCTATGTAATTATTGGTGTTGAGTATGAAGATGTAGCAATTCGTCTCTTTGTTGAGACATTCTTAAAGCTCATTTTGATGCATGGTTTAAGCTGACAGAAGATGCACATTCTTTCTTGGCTAAGTTAACTTCTATGATGAAAGAACCATATGAACCTATGAGGGATTTTGTAGCTAAGTTCAATAAGTTGAAGAATAGAATTCCTACCACTTCTCAGCCAACTGGGGAAAATATCAAATGCTTCTTTGTGAATGCTCAACTACTAGAACTCAGTTTCTTGTTAAGAAGAACGCCTCCTACCAACTTGACGGTGACACAAACTCAAGCTGTGGAAATTGAAGATCACTTGATCCTTGCCGATAAAATTAAGAAGGATCCCAACAAGACTAAAGTAATTTTTTATACTTCAAAAAATTCTAGTTCGCTTTCTCCAAGTACCACTAATCCCATGTTTTAGAGGCTAGCAAATGAAGTGCTTGTTTTGAAAAATCAAATTTCACAAACATCTTATCCTTCTCCATACAAATATGTTCCATGAAGGACCTATCCAAATAATTCTAGTAGTTATGCTGGAAAGAACTAGGCTAAAATTTCACTTACACCTGAGAGGGTATCCCTTGAAGCACCACCTTCTAATTCAGTAGTGGGATATTTTGAAGTAGAGCAAGGTGATTTCATATCTTCTAAGGAATATGTTGCAACTCTTTTCCAAGAGCATGGAGAAGAAGTCATTGGTGACTCTACAATCAATTATATGCATGTTGAAGAATATTTTGAGGTGGTGGATGTCAGTAAAAATGCAATTCTCGCTCGTTCTCAAAATAAGCCTAATCATTCTAGAAATGATGAGGTTAAAAAGAAGGATTCTCCTTGGTTGCCTATTACAATTGCAAATAGGGGAACCCCTCTTCAAACATCACCTAAAAGTAAAACCAGTGATAACCAAGTAAGTACTCCTACTCAACCTCCCATTGTTTCAAATGTATCAAAGACCAGTGTCAATAATCCTAAATCTCAAGATACACCTTTGTCTTCTTTGTCTAGTGTATATCAGCCTTTTGATATAATCAATCATGCAAAAAAAAACTAAGATCCAAATGTTTGAGTTTCAATACCTACAATCTAATCCTGATCAATTTGATAAATTGGTCAAGTTTATAAAGGATAGAGATCTATAGCCTACAATAAGTTCTTCCCAAAATAATATTGTTTTATCTCAGCCAAGGAACCTTCATAATAATCTTGTCACCATTCCATCATCTATTCCAGGGAAGATGGATCCTTACTATATTTCTTTGTTGATAAATGGTTTCAAGCTAAGTAATTGTGTATTGATTTTGGAGCCTTAGATAATGTCATGCCTCTCAATATAGCTAATGCACTTGGTTTTACATTGATCAAGCATTTTGGTCATTGTTATTCTATGAAAAATAAGCAAATGCCTCTTGTCAAGCAAATCAAGGATGCACAATTTTCATTTGCGTCCTTCCCTATAAAGAAAATCAAGATGACCATTTTTGTTGTTCAGGATCCTGCTTCATATGGTATTTTGCTAAGACATAACTTTTGTAAAGATGTAGGTGGTGAGATACATATGGACATGACTCAAACTAAAATTTTTAAAAAGGGAGTCTTGCAAAAGCTCCTTCCTGAAAGAGAAACCAAATATATTGTGGTGAAATCGAATGATCCCCATGCACAGATTATGTTTGAATCAATAGGTATGGGAAACTATTATCTACACATTGATGAAGTTTCTAAGTTTTCTAAAGATTGGGTAGAATTTTTTGAGCTAGAGACATCTAAATCTTCCAATAGCGGTGACACTGAAGGATCCAACTCTTCGCACATATCAGATACTAATAAGTTTGCTGATGCATGTGAAGATCAATATTTAGTTGCAAGTTCTTGTAATTCATTTGTCATTATTGATAAGGGTGATTCATCCTCCAATGAAGCTGAAATTCCTTTTCCTTGTGATTAAGATGGGTCCATGTGTAATTCTTGCCAAAATACCCTAGAGAAATACACCTAATCTATCTACAATGGAGAATTTTTTCTTAAAATGCACATCCTTTAAACAACATATGCAGCTATATCACTTATCCAATGAAAATCAAATATAACATATACTAAATGCATCAATCATAAACACATCATAATCCTAATTATTACATTTCATAAAACATCTTAGCAAAATTTACGCAAGCGGAATAACATATCATATCATATTTCCCCTAGGGTATCTCAACGTCACTACTTAAGAGTAACATCCTATAGACTAGATTCATTTTAAGCACCAATAACAAGTGTTCCTAATTCCATATAACACATCCATTCCACAATAATAAAGCTAGCACATATCCTTCCTAACATCATGATACTAATCTCATAATCAATCTTTACTTCCATTAAGACTACCTTAGATCTAGGAATATTATGCATGTCATTAGGAATACTTTCATATAAAATTACATTAACATACATCCATGATATCTAATCAAGGTAAATATTTCCATCTAAGAATCATACATTAATTTCTTTAAGCATACAATAGGACAACTCATGTCATATTTCAAGAATACCATTTTATTACATACAATTCCTAGTTTTACAATATCACATTACATAGATTTACTTTTACAAGGTACATGATCCTTTCCTTAATACAATTCCATTATGAATACATGAGTAACATAATACATAGAATCAGTTGAAAGTATTCTCACATAATTAAGAAAAATAGAATCCACATCCACACACACAACTCCAATGAAGAATATCTCAATGGGAGAAGGCATCAAACCACCCGACCGTGTGGAACCAAATAGGAACCACCCCCCATGCTAGGAGATGAGATGGGGTTCCAACACTCACTCAAGACCTAGGTTGACACCTAACAACCATGGGAATCAACATAGCACATATGAACTCAACATAAAAATAATCACATAACATCACAAGGCTGAAATCAACAATAAACTCTTTCAGAGGCGTACAATAAATCATGGCATATGGACATGGTCACATTTAGGAATGGAGTGTCATCACATGTTGTTCTCATATAGAAGGTAATATGGCCATCCTTACTAGTCACACTCCTTCATGCTAGCCTCACAAAGAAGGTAAATATGCACCCATAGTAGAAATGCATGCTATCCTCACAAAGAAGAGCAATCCATACTCCTAATAGTCATACAAGCTACCCTCACGAAAGAAGGGTGAAACAATCCCTTAAAAGAAATGTGGAGCCATCTCAACCTATGTGAGTACAAGGGAGATTATCTTTCCATCTCATATGGCCCAACCAAATATAATTATCTTATTAGGTGAAACCCAGACCCAGTCAATTATTAAATGTTATCACTAAATTACAAAAAGGAAAACTCCCATTATGCCCTAGCGGTCTAGGTGCCAAACAACCTAACTCACGTGACCCAAATAATCAAAAGTAATACCACTCCTCATAACCATATTCAAAGCCATAGATTAACACATAAAATGATATCACAACACATAAATAATGCTCACAAAAGACTATCAAGAACACATAACATCCCTAAGAACATACTGCACATAGAGCATACATATGAACAATTACAAGAATAAATCCTTCACCAATGCCTTATAGGAATTGTACCAATGCAAGAACATGAAACTAAATCACATCATAAACTACTTCATATCCTAAACAAAAAGCTACAAAACATCCCATTGGAGTCATAGAAACAATCCTCAAACAACAAGGCAACAACCTCTTGCTAGAGCAAATTTTGCATAAGGAAACTCCTCAATGGTAGGGCATGATCCCACTTACCAGAGCATAAAATACAACATTAGACATCATATAACAACATGAATCAATTTAAATTACTCAACACGGACTTCACATGCCTCTAGGAACATCACACAATCCAAACTAGGACTTAACAACACTAAAATTGACCTTTTTGGGCTTCCCGGACCAACTTAGCTCTTTTGGTATGCAGGTTAGCACCCCTGGTATTAGGGTAGAATTTTTGGTACTTTTCATAGCACTCTAGGATTATTGTACAACATTTTTGGCTCATTGGTCAATGTTTTGGGCTTCTAGGTCAACTTTCTCGGTCTGTAGGTTAGCTCTCTTGGTCAGTTTGTCAGCACTCTAGGTCTGAACTATGGTATTCCCGGTATGCATAGTGGCACACCTGGTAGATAGGGTAGCATTCCTAGTTTGTATAGTGGCATTTCTAGTATTTTTGGTGGCATTTCTAGTAAAGTGTGCAAAATCATAAGTTTGAACGATCCTAAAGGTAAGATAACTGCCCAGATCGACTCAATAGACAAAAATGCCCTCAAGGGTATGACTAGGTGGTTGGTTGGACATAAAAAACAATATAGGAATTATTAATGCACAAATTTCAACTCATGAGAATGAGTTTGCAACTCATTGCACAGTCCTAATGGCTAAATTTGCATTTTGGGAGTCAGTGCATGGGAGATAGCTCTAACTCTGCATAGGCCAAATAGAATTAACAAATGCAGCTCCATACACTTAAAGAAACTTGAAACATGATTACAATAGATTGAAACATGTCATAGATAGTCACAGGGAGCTTCATGAGCTCTTACATAGTCATAGAAACACTCAAAACATAGAGAAACAACCCCTATTACAACTAGGAGTTCAAAAGGAGTATAATACCGAAGTAAACATTTGAATACCAATAAGAACATTCTACAAACACACAAAAAAATGTATATACATATATGCATTTATCCACTATTCACTACATAGACAAATCAACTCAAGAATCTCCCTCAAACATAGGAGCCAATCTACAATTTCCCCCCTTTCATTCATTTTGATTCCAAAGAATTTAAACTATAATGTCTTTCTTTTCCCCATCCATTCAAAAATCACAAATAAATAATTTCATGGGAAGACACAGAGAAGACAAGAATTTTATAAAAAAATAAAAATGAAAGAACTCCAACCTAGAGATCACAAATCCAAGGATGAAAACTGAAGAAGAGCTTCCACAATCCAAGCTTCCAAAATCCAAATACAAAACAAGATCCAAGCCAAAATCCCAAAAGTTTTAATCAAAATCCTGCCCACTGGTAACCTGACAACCATCCAAAAAATTGAAATAAATAGAAAATGCACAACAAATTATGCAAAAATCCCAGCCAATCAAAATAATCCAAAATCAATATTTCTTACCTATCATGTATAGTTCCAAGGTAAGAATATTTTATTATATTTCTTACCTATTATTCCAAATTCACCCAATCAATTAGGAGGGTAGGTAAGATTAACTTAATTTTATTTTTACACCTCACATGCATAATAAAAGCAATATAATAATATTATTACTTTCTAGGAGTGTAGAAATAGAAATAGGCTTTATACCTTTATAATTAATAATAATCAAATTCAACTTTACAACTATATCTAAAATAAATTAAATAAACCAATCAACAATAAATAAATCAAAAGGATAAAATTAATTAAATAAAATAATAGTCAATAAATCAATTAAATAAATAAAAATCAATAAAATCTAAAATAAAACCAATTAATTAATAGATCAAACATTAATAAATTCAATAATAATAAATCACATATCCATTAATTAATTGATTAATTATAGCTTTAATAATTATTACTCAACATTAATTAATTAATTAAATAAACATTATCCAACCATAGGATAATTAATCCAATCAATAATAAATCATACACATACACACATTACCAACCACACATAGATAGAACGAGATAGTGACTCAAGACTGGACAACACTTACACCCGACAAGACTGACAAGGTGAGCATACTAGACCATGAGTAGGTGAGGGAAAACCAAGTCATCTCCAACAAATGCCATTGGGATTAGGACATGCTCAGACCTGTGAGACCAGGTGAATTCAATGTCCTTTTGGGGCACTTTTGCATATCGTTGAATACCTTGTGGATTAATAAATGTTAGTGCCACTTTCCAAAGAGCTATGGAATTAGATTTACGTGGTATTATTGGTAGGTTTATTGTTTTTTATCTTGATGATCTCATGGTTTTCTCTAAGGATCATTAGAATCACCTTTATCATCTACAAGAAGTGCTTGAGAGATGTCCTAAGCATGGCATTTCTCTCAGTCCCAAAAAATCGCTTTTTGGGGTGATAGAAGGGAATCTTTTGCGACACATTGCATCCAAAGAAGGGATAAAGATTGATCCTGAAAGGGTTAAGTCTATCATAACCCTCTTTTTTACTTTGATAAAACTTATCATTATTATTATCATTGTTGTTGTTGTTGTTGTTGTTGTTGTTGTTGTTGTTGTTACTACTACTACTACTACTACTACTACTATTATTAATATTATTATGAATTTTATGAGCAAAATATAGTTGGAGACGAGAAATTGAATAAGGATGGAATTGTTTTAAACAGAAGAATGAATAGTGTGACTCACACGTGAGGTCATAATTTATTTGGAAATTATTTTTTCCCAATATTCTAATTGAGCACATGGTGTAGGAGAAATAAGAAGATTCTAGAAGTAGAGTTTAAATTCAAAATGCATGGTCAAATGTAAGTGCCAATATGACAAGTTGTAAGGAATATGTCTTGCATGAAAGAATTTCAAATTCAAATTTAATATGCATGTAACCCCCACTTTTGCAAGGAATTATTTTGGGAAAAAAAAGAATATGTGAATCATTTAATTCTCTTGTAGTGGGAAATGGCTCTCATTTTTTGAATACAAGATTTTTGAGAATGGGGGAGTTCATGGTTTTATGTAAAAAGTACTCTTTGAATTTTTAAGAAATTGGTTTTTGAATTTTTTTAGTTGTAGGAGAAATTTTGTTAGCATTTTACATGGTATGAGATGGGATTTTAGGGGTTTTGGAGAAGATCTTACCAGGTTACAAGAAGAGGATTCAAGAAAGATTGCAAGGGAATGAGAGTCGATTCAACAACAATCATTTCATTCATTTAGCAGATCCAGGTTCCAAGATCTCCTTTTCTTTTTTTATTCTTACTTTTATGTTTGTTTTTTCAAAAATGGGAAAAGAAGGGGAGGGTTTATATTTGTGTGCATGTTGTTTTCTTTCATGGAAAAGTTTATGTAGTTAAAATAAAAAAGGATTTTGATATTTTGTTTAAATCTAAAAAAAATGGGTTAGATAATATAAGGGTTACATTTCTCATCTTTTTTAAAAAAATTCTTCCTTAAATCAGATTTTTACCTTATCTACTTTTACCAAATAGATGTGTATACTTTACTCTTTTTTTTTATCAATTAGTTAGTAGTTTTCTATCTAATTTTTTTTTTAACATTTAAACAAATGTACACATTATTTAAATTCATTAATGTAGGAACCCTTTGTTCCCTATATTTTAAAGGTTAAAATAAAGAAAGAAAAAAGGAGAAATAGATAATATATATATATATATATATATATATATACACACACACACACATATGTGTATGTATACATATATATACACATATGTGTATATATATATATGTATACATATATATACACATATGTGTATATATATATGTATACATATATATACACATGTGTATATATATGTATACATATATATATATACACATATGTGTATGTATATATGTATGTACACACACACACACACACATATATATATATGTATGTATGTATATATCTGTATATATATATAGATATATACATACATATATATATGTATATATATGTGTGTGTGTGTGTGTGTGTGTGTGTGTGTGTGTGTACATACATATATATATAAATGTATTGTCATGCCCAAACTTTTGGGTAAAAATGGAATAATTTTTTTTTTTTTAAATAACAACCTAATAAAACTAAATTTACTAAAATAAAAAAAAAGCAACAATAAGTCTTGTCTTAACTAAGTTTGAATTCTTTCAACTAAAGTTAATCTAAGCAACTAAACCAAGTATGCGAAGATAAATTAAATTAAAATGCGGAATATTATCTCTCCAAAGAATTATTATTATCTCATCCAAAAATCTCTAAATTAATTGAAAAGAGATATTATTAATTTCCAATAACCTTCAATTGCTTTAGGAACTAAATAAATTAGTCCTAGCACTTAGGTTATTAAAACCTATTATTTATTTTAACAATAATTATAATGTGTCTAAAAATTTGACTAATGGTCAAATAAAACCATATTGTATAATGCCCTATAAAATTTTATCTGGAAAAAGCCTGAATAAGGATAGTAAGGAGAGCTCTGCAATTTTTTTCCAGTATGGAGGACTGTCTTCACTTGGGTCCATGGGCAGATGTCAATTGGGAGGATCCTCCACACACTCCGTAGTGGGTTTTCACGAATGGGCGTTGGGAGGACAAAGCTTGGCACATTACCAAGTCTGTGCGGAAGGGTCTGTATCGTCCGGTTTCGCATTACTTCCAGAGCTTCTTTCGCAAATAGGGTTTTTCCGCTCAACGTCAATATTCTTCATCGTCCTTCCATCGTTTGCACACTCAGGGATTGTGACCTCGAGAGCAATTTATCTCGAAGACTAAAAGATCTCGACTCCGTGGTGGTTCTTCTATTCAGATTATGCATTCGGGAATTTCACAATCTGCAAAGAATACGGTAAATTTAAACCCTAATATTGTTTCTCCAGGGAAAGAAATATTTGTGAATTCGGTAACTAGGGTTTCCATGTCAGGTTCTTTAAATGCGGGGCCTTTACATTCTGTACACTTGAAGAATATGGCAATTTCTAACCCCAAAGTTGGGGACTCGATAAGCATTCCTTTTGAACCCATTAAATCTCCTTCTATTTGGATGCCCTAGTTGACAAAAAAGCACATTTCTTGCATTCAAATGCTATGTTGGGGGAAATATAGGGGGATCAACTGGGGTTGTCTAAGCTTTATTTGAAATTGCAAAAATGGTGGAAAAATTTGCATTATTTTCAGTTAATTTCAGCATCATCTTTTGTTATTATCTTTGATTCACCATCGATTTGTGCTAAGATTTTGGGTTTAGGGAATCATTGGTTTGGAAATCACCTTGTGTCTGTGTCAAAATGGAAGCCTTTCTTTGTGCCTGCTTGCTCGAAAAAAAAGGTTAGTCCATTTTGGTTTAGTTTACCGAAGATCCCCTTTGAATTTATGGATCCTGATGTTTTGCAACAAATTGGGAATTTGTTTGGCTCTTATATAACCTCTCGAATGGACCTTTTGGAGGGGGAGGTTCTGGTAAAAATATGTGTTTTGGTTAAAACTAGTTGTGTGTATCCCCGTACGTGTAATATCAAATCTCAGGAAGGTATTTGGCATCAAAATATTGAAAGGTTGGATAATGAGCTGCTTTCATCCCCTCTTCTCCTGGATGCTCCATTGTTTATGGATTTTAAGAAACATTGTTCCCCGGTTGAATCCATTTCTAAGACTTTTTCTTCTTCGCATTCGGATCATTTGGGTGTGGATGCATTGAATTTACCCTAGAATAATCTTGATGTTAGAACTTTCTCAAGGGTTCCTGAGCTATTAATAATCTCACATAGCCCCTCCATAAGGGATCCCGAGTCTCTGTTCCTTCCTTGAAATTCTGCTAATGAATCAGGCTTGCACCCAAATCTGAATCAGGATAATACTTTACCCTCACAAGTCAGGCCTTTGGATCCTCCCAGGAAAGATATAGGGGTTTCACCTGGTCCTAAGGCTCCAAATGTTGTAACTCCTCAGGATGTGATCCTAATATCTAAAATTTAGAATCTTGTCTCCCCTTCTGCCTAGCAGGGGCACAATGTTGGTAGTACAGAAGCTAATTTGGATTTTCCTATGATGTCGGAAGTGGTTGTGCCTGATTCAGAATTGGTTGAACAAGTGAATGATTTGTTTACTAAATATGCTCCTTAGTCTATAGAGGATGTTATTGATAAGGTTATTGATTCAATTGATAATGATTTAGGTAGGATTCATTCTTCCCTTCCTATTAATTTAACATCTAATCCTTTTGAGCTCCTCACTTCTAATGATTTGGGGCATGTTATGGCAGATAACTTAGCTTCTCTGAAATCAGGTAAATCTTTACCAATTGTTCAATCCTCTTTACTTTTAACTCCACCAATTGGTTCTCCCAGACAAGGTAGACCTCCTAAGAAAGCTCAAACTCAAATAGAGATTGATGTTGGGGTTCAGAAAACTTTGTCCCTCTCTCCTGGCATAGGTCAGGGAAGTAAGGCACTTTCCTTAGGAAGACCTATAATTTCTACCTTGACTCCCTTAAAGGGGAAAACAAAAAAGAAGAATCTTTTGCTAACTAGTCCTCCTGTGACTAGATCAGGGGCTATTAAAAGGAATTTGCAGAGTTGTTTTGGTAATAACAACAAAGCTCTGGTTTTTGAGAAGAGGGGAGCTTCGGCCTCCCCTCGAGGCCAATGAAGATTATTTCCTGGAATGTTAGGGGCTTAAATGCCCCTAACAAGAACTGCTTGATTAAATCCCAAATGGATTTAATTAAGTGTGATTTAATTATGTTGCAAGAGACTAAATTATCTCAGGATTCTGCTAATGTGCTTTTTTCATCTTGGAAAGGGTGGAATTTTGTTTCTCACCCAGCTATTGGGGCTTCTGGGGGTTTAGCAGTATTATGGAATGACTTCAATATTGATGTCCAGCTAGTAACTTCAACTACAAACTGGATGCTTTTTTTGATTATTAGCAAGATTTCAAAGGTTAAGGCTTGGTTATTTAATGTTTATGCTCCTTCTTCAGTTCAGGTGAAATGTAAGTTATGGGGTGAGTTAAAAAGGATTGCTTCTCCATTAGGGTTGGGATCTTCAGTCATATTTGGAGGAGATTTTAATGCAATAATAGATTCTAGTGAAAAGAAAGGTGGCATTCTTCTGGCTAAGAAAACAATGGTTGATTTTGGGAATTTTATTCTTGACATGGACCTCTTTGATTGTAAATTTCAAAATGGGGTTTTCACTTGGACAAATATGAGGAGAAATTTTTCTCAAATAGCGGAGAGGTTAGACCATTTTTTGCTATCAGTATCATGGTTACAATCAGATTTTGAATTCTTTTCCTCTATTTTGCCTTTGTCAGGTTCTGATCATTTTCCGATCTCATTAACCATTTTGCAGGATAATCCTAATTTTAAATCTTCTTTTAAATTTGAACCTATGTGGTTTAGGGACCCCTCATTTTTACCCCTTTTGAGGGAATGGTGGGATTCTGCCCCTTTTTGTTTAGGGTCTTCAATGTTTCAGATTGCTAAATAACTTAGTTTTTTGAAGAAAAATATTAGAGAATGGAATTCTTTACATTTTAAGAATATTTTTCATGAAAAACAAAGAATTCAAGGCATGATTGAATGTTTAAATATGCATGTGCTTTCTCATGGTATGGCTTCTCATGTGTTTGATGAATTAAAATCCTTAAAATCAAAATTAGAGGAAGTTCTAGCTAGGGAAGAATCTTATTGGAGACAAAAATCTAGGAAAGTATGGCTTTCTGATGGGGACAAAAACACAAAGTTTTTTCAGTCTTCCACCAAGCTAAAAAGGAGTAGAAATAGGATTTCTTGCATAGAGGATCCTAATGGGAAGTTTCTTACTAAACTAGAAGACATTGCTTTAGAAGCGGTTAATTTCTTTAAATCATTATTGTCTTCGGAGGGTGGTTGTAGATCGAATAGTTTTCTTTTAGATATTCCCCCTTTAGTGTCCTTGGAGGATAATAAGATGTTGATGTCTCCTTTTTCTTTGGAAGAGGTTAAATATGTGATTTTTGATATGAACCCTGATAAGGCTCTGGGGCCGGATGGGTTTACTATTTTATTCTTCCAAAAATGTTGGGACTTTGTGGGTAAAGATGTCCTTTTGGCTCTTGAGGAGGCTAGGAGAAATAGGACAATGTTAAAAGAACTTAATACTACTTTGATTTCTCTTATCCCTAAGAAAGATGTAACTAAGACCTTTGCTGACTTTCATCCTATTGCTTTATGCAATACTCTATATAAAATATTTACTAAAGAAATTTCCCTTTGCTTGGCAAGACTTCTTCCCAAAATCATCTCCTTAGAGCAAGTTGGTTTTGTTCCTGGTAGGGAAACCCCAGAAGGTGCCATTGTGGTGCACGAAGTGCTGCATTCTATCCATTCTCAGAGGGTCCCATCTATGATTCTCAAACTAGCTATGATGAAGGCCTATGATAGGGTTGAGTGGGAGGCTTTAGTTTGTGTTCTTCTCAAATTAGGTTTCTCTAAGGCTTGGGTCAAATGGATTAAGGTTGTTATTTCCACTGCTAGATTCTTAGTTTTAATTAATGGGTCTCCCTGTGGTTTTTTCCCCTCCTCTAGAGGGTTCAGGCAAGGCGATCCTTTGTCCCCTTTCCTGTTTATTCTTTTAGCAGAATCTTTTAGCTGGGCAATTAAGGCTGCAAAATCAAGAGGTCTTTGGCGGGGGATTGCAATTCATGGGGCTCCTTTTCATATTTCGCATTGTTTATTTGTAGATGACACCCTGCTTTTTGGTCAAGCTTCCTTAAAGGAGGCTAATACTATAAATAGGGTTATCCAACAGTATACAGCCTTTTCTAGCCAAAAAGTCAACATTGAGAAGTCAAAAATATTCTTCCTTAACACTTCTCAATTAGTTCAGTAGAGACTGCAGACCTTTTGGGGTTTTGATCCTAGTATTCTTCCTTGCAAGTATTTGGGTATACCTTTTTTCATTAAAGATAACAATCTATCCTTTTGGGAAAAGCTCATTTCAGTCATCTTGAAGAGGATTTTATCTTGGAGCCATAGATGGTTGAGCCTTGCAGGTAAAATGGTACTGATTAAATCTATGTTGAATTCGGTCCCTATTTATCTTATGTCAGTTGTAAGCACCCCGAAATTGGTATTAATAAGCCTGCAAGACATTCTTAGGTCTTTTCTTTGCAATAGCAATAAAGATGGGAAGCACAAACTGCCCTTAGTAGCTTGGGATAGAGTCTGTCTACCTAAGGAACAAGGAGGTACAGGTATTAGAAATTTGAATAAACAGAATTTGGCTTTGGGGGCTAAATTGGTCTGGAAGTTGTATGAGAAACCTGATTCTTTCTGGGCACAAATAATGTTTGCAAAATAATTGAATAATGCACCTAGGGAGTATGTTTTCTAGGTATCTAACCTTCCTTTAGGTTCGGCTATGTGGAATTTTATTTGTAAATGTCAGAATGTTATCTTGCCACATGTTTCTTGGATTGTTCATAATGGGAAAAAGGTTAGATTTTGGGATGAAATGTGGAATGGTCATACTCCCTTGCAGGATATAAGGGACTGGTCCCCTTTGATATCTATTCTTTCTTCCCTTTGGGGGGTTTTTGTGGCAGACTACTTCGAGGTAATTCAGACTGGTGATCAGAAATTGGCAAAATGGAAATCCATTGAATTTTTGGATGTTGAGGATGATCTTAAGTTGCACTTTGAAAAGGTTTTGGAAGAAAGATCAATTATCTTAATCGAATCTAATGATGAACTTATATGGACTAGGAACATCTTGGGAAAATACATGGTTAAGGATGGTTATAACTCTCTTGTGTCAGAAAATAATTCTTCCTCTTGGCCATACAAGCTTTTTTGGCATTCAGCCTGTCTTCCGAAAGTGGGTGCTTTCGCCTAGCTAGCAATCCAGGATAGAGTTCTTACAGGAATGCGCTTGGATAGACTTGGTATTACTAATGTTTTTTCTTGTGCGCTATGCAATAAAAGGTTGGAAACCTCCTCTCATCTCTTCCTTCACTACGATTTTGTATTTCAATGTTGGCAGTGGCTTTTTGATAAATTGAACCTATCTTTTGTGATAGGGAAAGATCTTTTTTCACATTTCAGAGCTTGGCCTCTTCTATTTGCTTCATCTTTCTATGCTTGTCTTTGGATTGTTTCTCCTTCCATATTAATATGGAACATTTGGCTAGAAAGGAATAATAGGATCTTTAAAAAGCATAGCTCTTCTCTTGAGGAGGTTTTACTTAGAATTGAATCTTCTATTTCAGAAGTTGTCTTGTCTTATATCTTTAAGAATCTTGAAAATCTCTCTTCTTTCTCGCACTGGGATAATAGGGTGACAAGGGTCTAGAAGTTACTTTCTGTCTTGCCTTCTCATGGTTCCATTTTGAGAAAAAGCAATGCTTTAACCAAAATACATTTAGCTATTTGGAAGCCCCCTCCTAATAGGCATTTTAAATTAAACTTTGACGGTGCTTCTCGTGGAAATCCTGGTTTGGCAGGGGTTGGTATGGTGATTTTTGACCATCATGTGAATATTGTTTAGGCTAGATGCCATGCTATTGGATATAAGTCCAACAATTTTGCAGAATTTAAGGCCCTGTCACTAGGTTTGGACATGGCTATATCCCTGGGTATCAAGGATTTGGTAATTGAAGGGGATTCGATGGTAACCATCCAATGTGTTATGAAGAAGAAATCTAATTGTTGGGAATTACAATATGTTCTGGAGCTAATTTTGCACCAGTTGGCTTTCTTTGATTCCTTTTTGATCACCCATTGCTTTAGAGAAATTAATATAATAGTGGATTTTTTGGCAAATTTAGCTATTGACACTAATGCAAACTTGCAGGATATAAGTATTAATGAGCTTCTGCCTTCCCTTATGAAATATTTGCATTAAAATTTTTTGGTTTTTCTTAATGTATGTTCTCATAAAAATTCCTTTATGTGCCCTTATGCCTTGATAAGGTAGCATGTTTGGAGTTTATGCGCAGATGGTAAGTATGCTCAGTAGGCATTATCCAGGTGGCTATTGAGTATGCTTATGACCTGTCATAAGCAGCAAGGATGGTGCATGTTATGGTATAAGGATGGCGCCCCGTCAACAAGTTGGTTTTTTCGGCCATGAGGTGGTATTTTGATTCTGTTTTATCCTTGCTCATGCTCTTTTTGAAAAACTTTACTGTTTCATGATGTACGGGGCATGTGTTTTGGTAATCATTAACTGCTTTTATGAATTTATTATGGTAAGGAGTGTGTTGCTTGTTATGTGGCACTGTTTGGGATATTGAGTACTTGTTTCAGCCGCCACCCTCGTGCGAAGTCCATTATCTAGGATTTATCTTGTAAAAGCTTTAATCTATCTTCATTGCTTTATTTATTTTTTTGAAGTATCATGATTATCTCGGGTCACATTTTTTTGAGGGTGACTGGTCTTTAAAAGCTACTTTCATTCTCAATTCAATAGTGAATTGCTTGGTTTTTTCTCTCTCATGCTTTGTTTCATATGTCGATTTCTCTTGCAAGATACAGGGTCATTGTTGAACGCCCGATTGAAAGGGAAAATGAGGCTCCTAGTAGTAATTCTGAATTACTTAATGAAGTATTTTTTTTGCCTACTCCTCAGGTGGATTTTGAAGTTCGTAGGTTGCTGGGATCTTTCTGGTTGCAATCTGGTCTTCTCTTTTCTGGTTTTGAGATTTTGTCTCGATTTCTTACTGTTTTTTATGATATTCTGCTTGATAAAGATTTACTCCACCTCTTGGTTCATATGTTTATCCCTTCCTTGATTTTCTCTTGGGAGCTTGTTAATTCTGTATTGGATAATTATCATTTTGAGTTGGGCTCTTTTTATTATGGGGGTTTTCTTCCTCGCTCTGATCTGCTGGATAATGGGAACTGTGGAGTTTTATTGTTTGAATTGAGAATGGGATTATTATGTGATAGATTGGAGGACACACTGCATACTTTTGAATCCTTGCTAGAATTGGTTCCATCACAGCTTTTGGATAAAGCTTTAGTGGTGCTTACAGGTTTGCATTCTCTGCTTTCTTTTTGTTTTTTGGCTTTGGCTCCTCCACGGTTGGAATTTCCGTTGCAGAGCATTCCTCCTTTGATCATGGCTAGAGAGCCCCCTATTGAGAGCTCAAGCTCTTCGTTTCAGAACTAATTTTGTGTGCAGATATGTTGTTGTTCCTTTTTGATGCAGGTTTCTAATCGGTTGTTATATCCTCATGGCAAGATGACCCCGCTGATTATTCCTCATAATTTTTTGGATAATGATATGTATATCTTCAATAGGCCATGTAATGGGTGGGTGATCAATTTTTAAACATGTAATTGGGTTTATGGGGGTTTCTTTTGGATATTGATATGTATATCTCTGAGAAGGTGATGTAATGGGTGAGGGATCATAATCAGATATGTAATTGAGTTATGGGGTTTAAACTTTACTTTTTTGGGCCACAACTGGAGGTTTTCTTGCGGGTTCTTTCCTGCCGGTATGCCCTTTGAACCCGTTTGTATTTTTCAAAAATTCAAAATTAATAAAATACATTTTAGTGGCTTGCCCACTTTTACCAAAAAAAAAAAAATCCCCTATAGCCAAATAACTTACAAAAATCGTTATAAAATTCCTAAAAGATTAAACTCCCAATGAATTAAAATTTAAACATCATATTCAAATATTAAAATACCTATATGTTTATATAAAACATATATAAAATAAGAACGTATAAATAAAATAATTAATCCAAAGCTAGATTTATACATTCATACAAATATATATATATAAGTAATTTTCTCCTGAAATCGAAAAAGGAGTTTTAAATTAAAAACTCATAGGGCTAAAATTATATGGAGGAAACCTTTTCCAAAAATCAAAGGCATTTCCCCTACCCTCTACTTATTTTATTTTATATAAACCTCAAACCCTAACACTTTGTGTCTTCTTATCTGAATGCAAACCCTAATCCAGATTTGGATTAGGGTTGCATATTTTACCCTAGAGAAAATCTAAAACTTTTTATGTTGTCTTTACCCTAACCGAAATCGGGTTAGGGTTTATTCCCCTTTTTTTGTGTGTGTGTGTGAGAGTGTGTGGGTTTTGTAGGGCCGAAGGGGTTTACATGGCAAAGCGATCTGAGAGAGGCAGCGGGAAATGTTTGTGCACAGGGCGCAGCGGTGATGAACTCCATGGGGGCTCCCCACAGGGACAACCGTAGTCGTGCCTGTGGGTCATGACCCACAGTGGTGGTCTTGGCCGCCATGGTGGGTCGCAACCCACAGAGTGGCTGCCGCCGCCCATAGAGGTTGGTTGAAGTTGTCCCTGCTGTGGGTTGCGGCCCACAGTGCGGCTGCGGCCGCCGCTGGGGGTCATCGCCCACAGCGCAACTGCGACCGCCACTAGGGGTCACCGCCCACAACGTGGGCCTTCCGCCCAATCCACAAGGGCCGAGGGTTTATTACCATTATTTATTTTATTTTATTTTTGTTTTCTATATATTTTTTTTATATATATTTAAAATATAAAATATGTGTGTGTGTGTGTGTGTGTATTTTTCTGTGGTTATAATATTTTCAAATAAAGTTTCACAGGTTGAGAATATTATTGAATAAAATATGTAGTCTCATATATATATATATATATATATATATATATATATATATATATATATATATATATATATATATATATATATATATATATATATATATATATATATATATATATATATATATACACACACACACTTAAGCAATCTATTTTTTTTTAACTTTTTAAATCATGCAGAAATTAATAAAATATTGACATCATGATAATAGATGCAGTGTTCATTTTCTTAGATAATATTTATATTAATATGTATGCTTTAAATTTTGTCCTTATTTTCATTTCTAATACAAATAATATGACTAACTATTTTCTTTGCACATTAACCCTAGCATAGTGGAGAATACTTTATTTTTTATTGTTTAAGACAATCTATATATATTTTTTTAAAGTAGCGATGACTATCGTGACAGTGATTAATAGCAGCAAGCATTCACTATTTGTAAACTATTTTTTTTTTGGTTTTCTCTTTTATGAATAGATCTCTATTTATTAACACAATTGGTAGGTCCTAATATAGAATAAGATAAATTTGTCTACCTTTATTTCCTGCATATTTCTTGTTAATAAATGACAGAAACAATAAAATTATAGCAGCATTATTATAGCTTAAAATTTCCTTTAAAACCTTTTTACCAAGTTAAGTACAACATAATGTTCATACTCAAGGCTATTTAACTATATATGCATTTTGGAACTAAATAAATAGGACTAAGAGCTCATTCCTAGCTTAATAACTTACATGCTATTCTATTTTATATATCTACACTATTTTCATTACGCATAATAGATAGAATGGACTTTTATTTTCAAAATAAACATATATACAACAAATATTATTTCAATAGCTATAGGAACTTAATCCAAACATAAATATTTCATTTTTGCAATAATAACTTAATAGAAGAATGCATTTATTTAAAGAATATTTAGAATACAATATTGTCAACATTACAAATGGGTGAGATACCCAACTAGTCTCTCATTCCTATTAAGTGAGGACTTTAAATAAAATGAATACATTTCTTTTTCAATTAAATGAAAAATATAACTTTTCATTTACATTTCTGCAACTAAAATATAATATCCCATTCCCTATTCCTTTTCTGCAACTTAAGTAAAACCAGCAACTCCGAGCTTGTCTTTTTTTTTTCTTTTCCAAGTAACCTGCATACAAATCATAAGGCTATGACCATGGAGAGCTCACCTCCCAGCCTAGGCTTACTAGAAGCCACCCCCGAGCTTGGAGAACCAATCCCTAGATAGGTTACACTCAAGCAAACACAACAAGCAAGAGAAACAACTCAACAAGCACTTTCCCAACCAAGGCTAAACTTCACCACAAAATGTGGTGCTTTCACAAGGGTAGAAGTGGACCAAATACCTTGAGGAGACTGCAAGAATGGTAGATCACAAGCCATCTCATGGCAACCAAAAATACAACATAAGTTCATTAACCCCACATCCTTATGCCCCCCAAGGCATACATTCCATACTTTCTCCCCTTATGACCCCCGAATGCATAAACAAGGCTATCCAGCAAGGGTCTCATAGACAACCCTTGAGATCACTCTCATAATGAGAGCCTCTCACTCTAAGGCTGTCAAACTCCTTCCACCCCCAAGACCATTCTACTCTCCCAAGAGTAGAAGGCCTCGGATACTCCCAATACAAGAAAAGAAAATGCATAAAAGGAATAAAAGGAAGATCACATAATCTTTCACAAAGGAAATACAAGAAAACAAAATTTACATACAAGCAATCCTTTAAAGATAAATATAGAACATGAAAGGAAGAATATGAACCAACCTTCAATCTGCCCAAAGGTTTGCTAGAACTAGTTTGAGGAAGAGCAGCCCAATTCCATAATTCTTCCTTCAACACTTAGCCAAAATTTCTATTCTAAGACTATTCTTTTCAAAATTGCAAGATCTCCAAAGATGGAGAGTGGGTGATTACTCACTAAGTCCCTCATCCTTGCCTAAGAAGGCTTCTCTCACTCTTTCCAATCCCTTGGATAGAGTGAGAGTTCCCATTGGTTGGTCTTCCCAACCTCTTACAGGTTGCTAAAAATGGAAAGAGAAAAGGTAAGAGAAGGTGGGGAAGAGAAACTGACACAAGAAAGGAAGGTTATCTATCCTAGGAGGAACCTTCTAAGTTGAATTTTCGCTCATCTTGGGAAAACCACTTTTTGAGGTGACTAAACAGTCACATGGGAGTAGTCACATGTTTAAAAATACCCCTAACCCATAGGTATACCCTATGGACCTTTGGAAAATAAACTAACCCTAGGAGTCCATTTGACCACTTAGAAACCCATCTGCAGTTAACCTACGGGGCAAACCTGAGTTGACCACTCCCAAGACTCTCTACCCAAGGAAAATTTGGGGCCACACTCAAATGTTTGAAAAGGGCTCTGGTTGAAACAAACTCCCTCCAAGAGACAAGTCAAAATCAAGACACTAATCAGCACGTGTCAAGTGACACAATAAAATACATTACAAAATTACACATGGAAATTGTCTCTTGTTGGATTTAAACAAATTAATAAATACACTTTAACACACATGCAACATTTTCTTTCACGAATAAAATACGATACATACAGGGTGTTGTCTCTCCAAATAGACAACCCCTGGTTTTACGAATGTACATAGGTCTAGGTTTGGTTCTCCCTAATATTTCCATGGTCAAATGGATAATTTTCTTGCGCATCTCAATTACACATTAGTAATTCCAAATAAACTCATATAATATCAAACACATGAATAAGAATACACATCAAGCACTCTACATACAATTGACATTAACAAATCAATATCTCATATATCCCAATTAATCCACATAAGCAATTATCATAATCCTCATAATTTGATCCATTCATAAGATATGCATCTTATTTCTATCATCATAATAAAGTCCTGCAAATCCAATAATGACATACATCATCTCCAAGTTATCCTATTCTAGAATCATATAAAGTTCTATATCCATAATGCATAGAAATGAAGCATCAATATACATCAATGTTATCCAAATCATGGAATCATATAAGCTCTAAATCCATAATGCATAAAAATAAAGCATCCATAATAGTCTCAACATGAAAATCACTGAAATGCTAGGATGAGTCGGGGTAGGGCCTCACACACACACACACACACACACACACACACACACACATATATATATATTTCTATTGATTAAGAGTAAAACAAAAAAGAATAAATTAATTAATTAATTAAAATTTATTTATTTCATTAAATTAAGAAAATTTGTTTTGTACATTTAAGTCTATTTAGGTTTATTGATTTAAGATTAAATTTATTTATGTTTTGAAAATTTTCTAAATCCACAAAAAAGGTATTATGATAAAAAAAAAATTCATAACAACTTAGGCATGAACCTGTAAAGTATTAACTAAAATTTTGGAAGTGTTTACGTATGGGTGTAGGGTTGCAGATGTTGGACATGGGCTACAGATGTTGGAAATGGGTGCAGGGTTTTAGGTTTTTTCATAAATAGACGCATTTAGGATTATACTACATTACATCAAGATTTTGTTTTTAGATGGGTTTTTATGTGCAAATGCCTGTAACCATTTTCTCTAGTAAAATTACATAAATACTTGCAACAAAATTGATAGAAGACTTCCCTGTGAGATCATGTTCTTTTCATGTGAAATGGTAAATAATGCAATATTAAACATAATAACTGAATGTAAATGAATGAACAAAAATAATAATAATAATAATATTGTGAGATAATTCTCCCAGCAAAGACTGACCCCAAAGGTAGTGTCTCCCCTTCCAAACGCTACAACAAGGGGCACAAATCACAAATCCTCTTTGGGGAATTGTGCCTTCAAATATGCATCTTGAGGGTTCCTCTTGCCTTGTCTTTTTTCCTACAACAGTGGATCTGGTTAGGGTATTCATGAAGAAAAAATAAATGGATATTTTAATCAACCTTCTTGCAAAGCAAAATTTGTGCAGAAACATAACTTCCCTCAGCCTGACAATGGATTTCCTCTTCCTTGTTTCTATAAGAAGCCATAAAAGAATAATAAAGTAAGACAGGTTTAAAAAAAAAAAGAAATAAAAATAAGGCAAAGTTTAATCTCATTACAATAGTTACCTATCACATTTGTTCTACATCCCCATTTCGTTGGCGTATTGCATCCTACTGGACTTTCATTTTATTTTCCTAGCACTGGCTCTCTTCTCACCTCCCATGTGTTGCATGCATTCTTGCCCTATTGAAGAGGCTACAATAGAAGGGAAAAATAAAATAAAATTATAGATTACATTTTACCTGTAAGTTTCTTTTTTCTTTAAAAGTTTATCTAAGAGCAGTAAAAAAATAAATAAATAATATTTAAATAATATATTTTTTTTAAGTTAGGATTATAGATTTGATTATCTTAGTTTAAAGTTGCTAATTAGATATGAACAACTTATCTTAATAATGACAATGAATAAATATATAATAGATTATGTTGAAAAATAGAAACATCAATAGTTTTAGTTATCATTACTATTTTAAGGATTTTAATATTAGTTATTATCATTTAATATAAATTTTAATTATTAAGTTCGAAAATAGAAACATCAACAAATTTAGTCATCTTAGAAATCTTAATATTAGTTATTACCAATTAATATGTAATTTGTGACCATTTAGTTTGAAAATAGAAAGAGCAATAAATTTGGTGATAATTACCATCTTTTAGATTCCAATATTAATGGTCAATTAATATAAATTTAAGTTAATCTTTTATTTTTCTTATTAAACGACTGTGATGTAATGAGGGTATTTTAGATAACAATTTTGTGAGACATTTTTATTTAAGATAAATTTTAAGTAATATATTTGTTGATAAACATAAAATTAGATAAAATAAGTAAAAACTAATTAATTAGTATATTTACCATTGATTTGGTTGGTTGTTATGTTCTCTTGTATAAAATTAATTTCATCATATGTAACTATATTAAATTAATTGCTTGTTTTATAAATAGATATTAGCACCCTTAATTCTAATTTACACCAATAGTTTTGAACCAATGATTTAACCTGACTTATTATTTAAATTTCTTGAGGATTAAAATTTAGAAAGATAAGGGATAAAATTATTTTAAAAATTGCCCTTTTGATAATTAATAAGTTATCTAAAAATCTTTAAAACTTTCTTATTTGAGTGTCCCTATTAAAGCTATAAATTTAAAAATCAATTGTTAAAATAATATTTTTTTATTTTTCTCGGTAAAAGGCCTAAGCCATATTTAATTAATAAATAGTATTACAATATTCGCTCAGTGCGGGCGCCGGTAGGAAAGAGTGGAGAGGAGAAAACCTTCAGCCTTGCCTAGGACCATAGGTCCAATCAGTGACTAATAACATTTAATGATTTACATATAATCTTTTACAAATTCTGCATTCTGGCTGATCAAAAGCCCTTCATAGTTAGCATCTATGATTTACATGAGGTAATATATTTCTGTCAAACTTCCTAGTTCACTGTTGCCATATTTGTCATCTTCTGATTATCCTACAAAACATATTTTCAAAACAATCCCTCTGCAAAACCACTTTGTTAAATGTTAGTGCCAAAGAGAAGAATAAGAGCCAATATTATCTTTGCATACTTACCCCTGTTGTTATTATAGACTAGGTTTATTTCATATTAAGTCACCATTAGAAATTGTTGGCTATACTATGAAAGATTACCTAGTCTCCAATAATATTAGGGGTATAAACACTGGTCAACAAAGGATTGATACTAACACAACCTATCTAGCCTATACTTTGGGCTCTTACCATGATATTTGAGACTTATATATGTTTAAATATAATTGTTGAAGTAAACCAATATGCCAAAATTACTAAAGTACTCCCTATTACTATATTTTAGTATATGCCTGATTCAAAAACATCTGCATTCTAAACTTCACTTAATTTAGTATAACTATATGTTTTGAAACTGTCATCAAGTGAGTATATTACCCTTCTCTATCTATGCTATATCAAAGTATTTAATAAACAATTCAATATGTCCCTTGTACTAATTGTAGATCCTATATCTCTATGTATAAGATTAGTTATAGTAGTAATAGAAAACAAAACTATGTAATGAAAACTTATTCTTTCTCCTTGTCATTTGTGACTTCCATGCCAGAGGCTTGTGTTTCACTAGGATTATCAGCCTAGAACGGGGTCCACCCCTTTTCTACGATATAACTCACCCACCATTCCCCTTTTGCTTATTTTACCACTCCAAGCCATTGCTTAAGGAATGCAATGCTCCTTGCAATCTCTGTTGGTCTTTGACGACAAAGTTTTTTATGCTTGCTACTTAGAATAGGCCTTGTGAACTCTATATTGAGCACCTCTTCCTTATCTATATCTTTCGCAACTTTGGAGTAATCTTCCGGGTAAGGTATTTGAAGCTTATCATCCACACATTTTATCGCCATTTCCAGGTTGACCAAGTATTCTTCTTTGAAAATCAACCTACATAGTTTGAATGTGACTGCTTTTTCTTCTCCCATTGTGAGTAGTATTGTTGCAAACCCTATCGGGATGCTGCTATTAACTCATTTCCTGTGTTCTGAGAGTATAATCTCATCACCCAAAATCCTTTTGGTCACATGTATGACCAAATCATCTTCAAATCTCAGAATAACCGACCAACGTTTGTTAGAGATCTCTCCGATGAAGGACATTTCATGCTTCTCAGGGCAGAGACAAATACCAAAATCCATTTTTAAACAAAGCTAAGTGTTGAGTGCCTATGCTTAGATATACTGGTTATGTCAACCGGTATTATCAGTAATACAAGTTGTGACCCCAGTTGTGCCAGGCTAATCTCATGATGCTTTCCTATCTACCTCTTAGTATATATTATGATTGCTTACTAATAAATCTGACATATTTCCATCCCCAAAATGCCCAATTGTAATGACTGTAGGAGTGATGATTACTTTTTCATGATTGTTGATTTTCCTTACTCCCTATCCTTATCAATGTATGATTGCTCAAGCAGTCAAGCAGTATCTTCATGATGATTTCTAGCTTATGATGTTTAATCATTTTTATATACTACATTGATGTATGTGTGTGTGTGTGTGTGTGTGTGTGTGTGTGTGTGTGTGTGGGCATATATATCTATATATCTGTGTAAGTATATATTTTCTCTATTAATTTTTTGTCTATGAACATGTGTGCATATATATCTATATACATATTTATATATCTCTATATATATGCATGTATATGTGTATATATGTAGATTTATATATATACATACATATATATATATATATATATATATATATATATATATATCCATACTTGTATATCTATATATATATGCATATATAGATTTGAGTATATAATCATGTTGTATGTGTCCAGATGAGCATATCTATTTCTGTCACATCTGTGAAAGTTCCAACCCTATTTTTGTCTGGTCATATTGATTGTGAGATTGTCGATTGCTCTTTCATTTATTCTTTGTTTGTCTTATATCCTAGTATCTCCAGCTTGCTAAGGGTTCAAACCATGTCTAAATGATAATGTCTTGTCGTATGATGATGTCTATGCATATATATATATATATATATATATGTATATATATATATATGTATATATATATATGTATACATATATACATATATATATATATATGTATATATGTATATATATATATATATATATGTATATATGTATACATATATATATATATGTATGTATGTATGTATGTATGTATGTATGTATGTATGTTTCAATATTTTGGCCTTTGTATATATATATGTCTATATATATAGATATTTATGTATATCTCCATGTAAGTATGAAATATGTATATGTCTGTGTATGTATATACATGTATACTTGTATGTTGTTTTGTATAAATGCATATACTTGTATGTATATAACCCTGTATGCCTACCAATATACTTTGTTTATATTTGTTTTCATCTATAAAAGGGAGTAATCTCTGCTCTAAGGATACTATTGATAGGTATATATATGATTACATGTGCATATATATGTATATGTGTCTGTGTATATCTGTATACATAGTTATATATGTATACACCTATCTATATATGTCTCTGCTACCATATATATGCATGTGTACACATATAATTATATAAATACAAATATATATACATACATATATACCACTACATGTGCATATACATATGTATACCTTCCAATATGTATGTGAATGTGATGTGAATGTGCTATTTTTAGGATTATGTCTAAATCTCTACCTGCCTATGAGTATCTTGGTCTGATTTCCTGTATGTTAATGATGTGATTCTATTTGTTCCATCCGCCCCTAAATTGGCTAGCTTATATGCCAATGTGTTAGCTTCCCTATAGATGTGATTGAGCATGTAATCTAAGAAGCTTTCCATTAGAGAGAGGGCTCTATCCAATAAAATTCTAAGCTCCTATTTTGGCATTGTCCTAGTCCTCATTGCATTAACTATGATGTTCGAGTCCCCTTCTATTTCTAATTTGGATATTATTAATTGTTTGCATAGGTTTAAACCTTCTATTAGGCTCAACAATTTTGCCTTATTGTTAGTTCAATGCCCTAGACATCGGGATCTCGATCCAATATGTATCCCTTCATGTCAGTGGATTATACATCCTACCCCTGCCTCCCCTAGATTGCCTTTGGATGCTCCATCAAAATTGAGTTTGCACCATCCAATCTCCAGGGGAACCCATTTGCATGCTTTTCTATTCTCGGTCTTATCTTTGTTCCCCTTCCAAAAGAAAGGAGGGATTTTAATCCCCTTCCATTATTTTCTGATGTAGTTATCTCAGTCTGTAAATGTCTTATCATGTTGTGGAATGGTCGTATCCCTATTATTGGAGGTTTCTGTGATGGAGGCTTCTATTTTTGCTATCAAATTTTCTACCTTCATTTCTGTCTCTTGGAAGATTCTCATGTTACTCTCCTTCCAAACCTCCCAGATTACTATTGTTGGGCTGCATATCCATAAATTGTGGAAGATGCTATTCCTTTTGATGTTTGGCCAATTTTTGAGCCAATCATTTAGGTAAGGGATGAGGGCACCTGACCAACCTAATTGTGCCATCAACCAATACCAACATTTCTGTGTGTAGTTACAAGTTGTGAATATGTGATCATTTTTTTCCTCATCTTTCTTGCATAAGACACAAATTGAGGGTCCTTATTAACCTCTGAGTTTAAATTGCTCTGCAGTTAGGACCTTCCCTTGAAATGCCACCCAAGCAAAGAAGCCAGCTTTTGGGAGATCGAATTTGTCCCAATAAATTATGTTAGGGATATAGTCCTTGATATTGTTTGCCTCATCATATATGGTTCTAAAACCATATTTAAAATTGTATTGTCCATCCTTTTATCTCAACCATATAAGCTCATCTAGCCCAGGCCTAAGTGCTATTAATTTTCCCTCAAGAATTTGCAACAATTCTTGGTCTTTTTTGTCCACCAAGAATGGGAGCATGTTTTTCCATTTCAATCCCATTGTCAATTTTGGTGCCAATTTCGTATAATCCCTTACATGATTACCCCATAAAGATTTCATTTAGTTTTTTATGCTGGTTCTGTTCATTAGACTATCTATTGAGGGGTAACCCCCCAGGAATCCTCCTAGAACAAGGTAGTTTTACCATCGCAAATATCTCAGGATAGATGGTTCACTATGAGCGATCAACTTTCTTTGATAAAGTTCCAGATTCTAGATCCCTTTGTTGGGTTTGTTTCCCTAAATACTGCCTCTCTCTTATTTTGTGATATGTATTTTCTCCTAAGGATTCTGGCTCATTTGGCTTCTAATGATGTGTACATTCTCCATGCCAATTTTGACCCTAAAGCCTTATTTTTCCATAATAATTTTCTTATTCTCGTGCCTCCATCACTCTTTTCTAGACATATCTTTTCCCATGATATCAGTTTCATTTTGTTTTTATCCTCTGCACCATTCAAATAGAAGACTCTAATTATTTGAGTTAGTTTCTTATAGGCCCCTTTTGGAAGTGTTATACATGATAGAAGATATATAGGCATTGCTGCTAATACTGTTTTTATGAGGGTTAATCTTCCTGCCCTTGTCAGACATAAGGCTTTCCAAGATGACAGCTTCTTCCTCACTTTTTCAATCAGGGGATCCCAAAGTTTATTGTTTCTGATACCTTTTTCTAGAGGCATCCCTAAATACGTGAATGTTAGATGCCCTATTTTGTACCCTAGATACGAAGCTATCATGTATTCCTCATGTGCTTCCATAATAAAGAAGAATATTTCTGATTTCTCCTTGTTTACCATCTCTCCTAAAGCTAGCCCATAAGATTGCAATATGTTCTTGATTTACTTAGCTTCCTTTAACTATACTTTCCACAGAATCATTGTGTCATGAACAAACTATTGATGGGTGCATGGTTCTACCCCACCAATGATTTGAATCCTGGTCAGTCTGCTAGACCTTTGTGATGCATCCAAGCTTCTACCTAAGGCTTCATACATAATTAAAAATAAGAATGGGGATAAAGGGTCACCTTGTCAGAGTCCCCTGGATACTTCAAAGAAGCCTTTTGGTTCCCTATTTAGTAAGATAGAGAACCTAGGGTTTGATATGCAGAAGTAAACCCAATTGATCTATTGTTTGTTAAAGCTAAAGGCCTTCATGCAACTACAAAGGAAGTACCAATCCACTTTGTCATAAGCCTTTTTGATATTTAATTTAATCAACATATTAGGTTGTCCTTGGAACTGACAAGAGTGGATGGCTTCCTGGACAATAATAATTCCATCCAAAATTGATCTATTGGGTACAAAGCATGTTTGTTCTTTTGATATTATGGTGGGTTGTAATTTTTTTAGTCTATTGGCCATGACTTTAGCTAGTAGTTTATAAGTCATGTTACATAGAGAAATGGGTTTGAATTCTTCCCACTTTGAGGGGTTCTCCTTCTTTGGAATTAAGGCCAAAAAGGTGTTATTGATCTCTTTTAGGAATTTCCCTCATTGCGGGCGGATTCCAAGGCATTTGTAACCTCGTCCCCTAAGATGTGCCAGCATTTATGAAAAAAGATAGTAGGGAAGCCATCTGGTCCAGAGGATTTGTCTCCCTGAAATTGTGCCAAAGTTGTTTGAACTTCTTCATGGGTGATTTTAGAGTTTAACATTTTATTATCACCCTCTGTTATTAGTTTGTGTATGTTATTTAATAAGATTTTATTGTTAGGGAGGTCCAAGTGTTCCTAGTTGTTGAGGATATTTTCAAAATACTTGATTGCATCTTTTGCGATCAGATCTTGATCCATTATAATCTGATCACTATCATTGGTGATTTGAGTAATCTTATTTGCTGCCCTTTTCATTTTGACACTATTGTGAAAAAAATTGGTGATTCTATCACCATCTTCTAACCATGTCTCTCAAGATTTTTGTTTCCAGTATATTTCTTCTCTGGCCAAAATGCCTTCATGTTCACATAAAAGAATTTTCTCAGCCTCGTATGTTTCAGAGGTCATCCCATTTTGTATCACATCAGTGTTTATTGTCTCCGGCTCTTTCTCAATTCTTGACTTTTCCTCAAATATGTTTTTAAATTTCTTTTTGTTCCAATCTAATTATTTGTTCTTAATCTCTGTCAGCTTAGAGACCAGACAATACATTTTTGATCCTACAAAGACACTATCCTTCCACCATTTTTGTATGTTGGGGAGGAAGTCTTCATGTGTAAACCAAATTCTTTTGAACTTGAAGGGACACCTAGTTTTCTTTGTTTCCCCAATAAGTTCTAAACGTACCAAGTAATGATCAGAGCCTGACTAAGGTAATATTGTAGTTTTTTGTTCTATTTGAAGATCGATTAGATCTCCTTTAAAGAAAAATATATCAAGTGTTTCTGCAATGTTGGAGAAATAAATTTTCTTCTATTATTCCATGTGTGAAAACCCATCTTAGTTCTGATTTCAAGTAAGTTATTGTTATTTATCTAGTTTGCGAAGTCTCTTTGTGGTTGTTTAATGGTTGTTATACCACCGCTTTTATCAGATGAGTATAAGATGGTGTTGAAGTCACCACCTATGATGATGTGTTTTTCATCCTGAGTATTTAAGTAGTGTTCAATTTCCTGCCACACTAATCTCTTTTAATCTAGTGGAATTGGGCCATATACATTAATAATAATAAACTCAAGATTTAGACTAAGCGCTCTTACTTTGTCAGCCATCCAATTTTGCATCTTGGTTTGACATGTGAATGCAACTGCATTTTTTCTCCACATTATACCTAGTCCCCCCAATGCCCCTATAGACTCCACTGCTTCCATCTACCATTGGGTGAACTTTCTACTAAAATTATTCATATCAGTCTTGCCTAGTTTTGTTTCTTGTGTCATAACTAGATCTATAGCAGATTTTAGTATGCTTCGCTTAATCAGTCTTTGTTTGTTAGGGGCTCCCAAACCCCTAACATTCCATGTAAGTATGTTTATACCTCTACGAGGGGGTGGGGAGATTTTCCTTGCCCCAATAATGTTGTGATTTTGGTCTGCCCCTCTGCATCCCCGTCCATCTTCCTTTTGTCTAAAAAAGACTTCTGACCTCTTTTGTTGCTCATGGATTTGCCATAGTAAGGAGTTGATTTCTCACCTCCCATCTGGAGGATACCTCTATTTTGTGGGTTGATTGGGCTATTGTCTAACACTATGTTATTTTTTCATTTCTTGCATATTGACCAGTTCATTGATGATGAATTCTCTTTCCTCATTTGCATTCAATCCTTCCACAACAGGGGATTCCTCCAGAGTGGGAGAGGTTGTGGTTGTATCCTCTTGAGCAACCTCAGTTGGGTTGGTGATTAGTGAGGATGTTTTGGGGGGAGTCTAAACCTGTTCTATATTGGAGATGTTGACATTACCTACCATATTTGTCTAAGTATCAAGGAGTACCTCCTCGACATATTCTTTTACTAGTTTCCCCATTAAATTTTTTATAACATTATTCAATTCTGCTTGGATTTGGTTCTCATTATTATAAACCTGAGTTTCTATGATGTTATCGGATCTATCTGGACTGTTACTCAAGACTGAGAAAGGAGGCAAGGTTGGGATAATATCAATCGCTTGTTGACCAATGTTTATAATGAATTCACCCCTGTCATTATTAAATTGGATGTTTATTTTATCATTTGAAGCTCTATGGTTGTAATTTGTTATTTCCTATGGCTTATGCAGATTAGGGTTTGGCCTTTTGTAGAAAGCTAAATCTTCTACTACCTGGCCAGTATACCATACCAATTTTAGGATGTAGCTGCCATCTATTATTTCTATGATAATGTTGTCCAGGTCTTCCATGCCCTTGTTTACTTCTATTAGCAGTTTTATGTCAGATTTATCCGACCAATTTTTCTCTACAGCCATGAATTCACCCAATTTATCCCCAATTTCTATAAGAATTTTAGCATGCATTAATTCTACAAGAACATTGGGGATTTCTATCCATTTTGATACCCTTTTAAATTCATATCCATTAGCATTGAATTTAGGTTGCCAATCAATTAAATTGAAATTTGCCCCTTTTTAAAAACAATAATCTTTATGCAATAGTTTGGCCTTCAAAGATTTTTTGTAGCATTCAATGTATAGGAAATTATTTGCTAGGGTTGTGATACTTACCTGGCCATGGAATGTATTTTTCCACCAATCCACTATTCTGGTGAGTGGTTGATTATTCCCTCCCCATTTCGCAAAGAGCTCATGCCCTCTGCAATATTTATTTAAATCCATGGCTTCTCTGAGGTTCAAAATTTTGATGAACTCTGGGTCGAGTTTTGTCATTGCTAGGGCACCCTCTCTCCTTGCACCATGATGGAGTGAGTCCCCCAGCTTTAAGACCAGCCTGTAATTGGTTGATTTATGGCCATGATATGGCAATGCCCTTCCTCCATCCTTAGCGAGTCTTCTGTAAGCCTCCACTCTAAAGATATGTGGATGAGAATTTTGTTGTGACTTTCAAAGGGGATGTCCGAGGCTGGGATAATTTTCTCGAAAACCCAATGGTATGCAGTTTGCTTTGGTGGCATAGTCGGAGATTCGAGAGGTGATGGGGATCACCCACATGCTTTCCTGAGAAGCCCTAGCTTCCCTCTTCTCTACCCTAGCAACTCTTTTTCCCAATACTAATTTCCACGGGTGGTTAAGTGAAGGAGATTCCCTGCCGGATGGAGGCTTGCCAACCATGTCGCCATTCCTACCCTAGTGTGGAAGAAGATCACCAAAATGTCGATGTGCAGAGCTCCTCATTATTCGCAATTCCAATAATTGTCAAATTATATTCATTAAAAATAATACTTAATTTAAGTGTTTGAAAAAATTATTTTTAAAAAAGAGAGAATTTATTTCTTTTTATATTTGGGAAATTGTTTGGTAAAGTTTACTTGTAACCTTATTATGTGCACTCTAGTTATTTAAATAGGACTTTACATTTAAATTATTTAAATGCCATATAATCCTTATATTTGGGATATAAATGGATAAAGAGGTATTTATAAGTAATATGTTGATGATGAATTGTATTTAAGAGATCAAATAACATATTAAATAGATTGTTATTAATTAAACATTTCTCTTATTATTGAATGAAATATAAGGTCCTTCAAATTATTTAAATTATTTTCTTGTTTAAGTGGAAACCTTAATCTTTGAATTATTTAATATAGTGTATATAATTTAGATGAGTGTTTAGTATGTACATATTTAGATGCTAAGTATTAAAAGTTAAAAGGATTTATCTTCCAATTAGATGTGTTTAAATTCATAGTCTCCTTAAATCAATTTGTGCAAAATGATTTAATGTTTAGTTAAAAAAAAAAACTTGTTTAAAGAAGTTGAACATTTGTTTGTTTATCATGCAAGTTATTTTTCAAGGGGTTGAATAATTTTTTGTTTGTCATGCAAGTCACATTTCATTATTAGTCTTTCCTCTTCAAGAAATAATATTAATAGATAATTTGTTTATTTTTACAATCGTTCCTTTCAATTATGTGAAATTTATATCTTGATTTCTAAAATTGAAACAATTATTACTTGCATGCAATAATTTCATCTTCATAGTTGTTTTAGTATAATGTTATTTAAGTTTCATAGATTAATAGTTCCTAGTTAGACAACTAAAGAAGAGGAGTTGAAACCAAAAACCTTAGCAACATTCAGTATCTATGGTGCCTTTGGGTCACACTTACGGGTAATATCATCGTGTTGAACTACTGCACTTAAGGCCTAATAAAGTTGCAACAATGACATCTGTGGCATCGTCCCTCTAAATCACTAGGGAGAGATAATGGTCATTTGGAAGTTAAAATCCAAGGGGCGGGTAATCCCCCTTTGATCAATAACCTAAAAAGATAAATCTTAAATGAGTTTACATCCGCTCAGTTAAACCTTAGAAAAAACCCATTAGGGTTGGGTTGTGAGTGATGTTTGGAGTTTGATTATCTTGAGGGATTTTTGGCAGATGAAAATGGATTAAGGGTGACGTATTTAATAGGAAATAGGATTAGTTATTTTAGGGCACAAGCAGAAGGCCACCTTGAGCCTTTTTTCTATAGAGCTACCATCATGGGTAGCAACCGCAGAGAAACTGTCTGGGACATTGACCCTAGAAAGGGTTTCATACCCGCCATACAGTTACATTAAACCATAGTTAGAAACCATAACTACATACTCTACACCTTGATCTCATGCTAAAACAAGTATGTAGGTAGTCTAGGGACGGAGTTGTCCCTTGTACTCAGGCATTCAGGGATGGGGATTAGGATTTGGTTAAGGATGAGTTGATCATGTTTTTTTTAAAGTTGCTTGGTCTTTCAATCAAAGGGTATAGTAACACCAATATGAATATTAACAGTAATTCAATGCATACTCAAAAGGGATCTAGTATGGATTAGCTTTACTTCCCGAGGCTTTAGGCCAAATCCCAAGGTGAAACTCAAGCTTGTTATTTTTAATTTTTTTATATACTCCTAAAGATGATGACCTCGGTGCATTCCTAGTAGGGGAGTGTAGTCATTAGAGAGTTACTTAGGACCCGGATGGTCTTGATGAGTCTAAAGTCTCTAGCCAGAGCATTTCCTATTCTTTGAATAGATGCCTATTCTGTTTGGGTAGATGCCTATCCTGAATTGGATAGATGAAACCCCTTGTCCTATATGGACAGGTGCCTAACCCGTATGGTTAGATGCCCATCCTAGTTGGATGGATGCCTATCCCATTTGGATAGATTCCCAGAGTGTGATTGAATCAAACACAAATAAGAATAAGTGGTAATAAGTAATCATCAATCGAAAAAAAAAAAATCAGTCCAGTTTTTTTTTAATTAAGTTAAGTGGGTTATTACAAAGTCTATCCAAAGTATAGCCCTACTAACCAGCAAGACAGAAATTTATTCTTTCTTCGGGAAGGTAAATTTTCTTTGAAGATTTATTCTAGAATTTATTAAGAAGACGTGATATATTGTTGATATGATGAAAGGAAAATATATTTTTTGATGGAATGATGAGGGGAAAGCTTCTTTTAATGAGATAAAGGAAGATATTGCTCATGCTCTAGTTCTGGTCTGTCCAGATTACACCAAATATTTCATTATATATTGTTATGATTCAGAGCATACAATGTCTACTATCCTAATCTAGAAGAATCAAGAGGGGATAGAATCTCCTATTGCTTTCATGGGTTTTCCTTTGAAGTCTCATGAATTGAAATATTCCCAGATGAAAAAACATGCTTATGTTGTGGTTAAAGCAATTAAGTATTTTAGAATCTACATTCTGAATTATCATACACTTGTCTTGGTTCCTAATATAATAGTTAATTCAATTCTTACTCAACAAGAGTTTGGCACCAAGAATGGAAATTGGATCTCCAAGATTCAGGAGTATGATCTTGGGATCAAACCCACAAAACTTGTTCATGGAAAAGGTTTGTGTCAACTAATGGCTAAAAATGATTCAACTCACCTAGGTAAGGAAACTGATGAAATTCCAAACAAATTTCCTACTGTGTTGTTTATCAATACTACAGAGGAGTGGTATTCTAATATTGCTCATTTTATCACATATGGTGAATGTCCTTATTTGAGTTATAAATAAAAAAGAATTTCAAACTCAAAGCTACCAAATTTGTCATTTGGGACAATTATTTGTATAAGAAAAATATTGATGGCACCGTTTTGAGGTGTGTTGATAAAGCATAACAAGTGAAGTTACTAGAATTTTGCCATAACTTGTCTTATGGTGGGCACTTCTCTACACCTATGACATCCCATAATATTCTAAGGGCTAGGTACTATTGTCCTACACTTTTCTAGGATGCGTACAAATGGGTACACAAATATGATCTTTGTTAGCAGTTTGTTGGGAAACAAAAGATAGCAGCTCTTCCTCTTAATCCAGTTGTAATTGATGAACCTTTCAAGCAATGGGGAATTGATTTCATTGAGGTTATTAACTTATCTTCTAGTGTAGGACATATGTTCTCATAGTGATAGATTATTTCACTAAGTGGGTTGAAGCCATTCCAGTGAGGCATGCTACTTCAAAGGTGGTATGTCTGTTCTTGAAGGAGAATATTATCTATAGGTTTGGTGTTCCTAATAATATTGTGGAAAACAATGCAGTTGGATTTTAATCTTATGAATTATCTCAATTTTGTTTTGAGTATGGAATCATCCTTGCACATTCTTCCAATTATTATCCTCAAGCTAATGGTTAGGTTGAATCTAGTAACAAGAACCTGGTGAATATCATCAGGAAGCTTGTTGATGATAAATAGAGGTTGTGGCACAAGGCTTTGTGTGATGCTTTGTGGGTTGATTGTATTACTCCAAAGAGAGCTATTGGTATGTCTCCTTTTCAGTTATTGTATGGGCTTGATGTTTAAATTCCTATTACTTTAGAGTTACCTGCTCTAAATTTGGCAAGGGTTGTTGAAGATGAGATTTACTCAAATGCCATGGATAAAAGAATCATGTTTCTTACCCAATTGGACGAAAAACATGCATAGGTAGTGGATTTCCTTTTAGAAAATCAAAAGTAGGTTAAAACTCTCCTTGACAAGAAAATGAGGCAAAGAGATTTCAAAGTTGGTGATCTTGTACTTCTTTGGGATAAGAGACATGAGCTGAAAGGAATGCATGGAAAATTTGATTCCCTATGGACTGATCCTTTTACAATACATAAAGTGTGTGGAGAGTCAATTTATCTGTTGGCATACTAGCATACTAGGACAAAACTTCATTTGCACTACCTCATAGTGGACAAAATCTCAAATTGTTCACTTAGTGAAGTTTCAAGTTGTTGTAAATCCTTGTACAATTTTTCTTTTAATTTCTTTTCTTTCTTATTTTGTTTTGCATTCTATCCACTTAACTTTGTGGCCTAATGGAATGAAGGAAGGCAATTGGAGATCTGATGTTCCATACCTTCTAATTATTTTTACAAATGGTTTGAAGATGTTCCCCAATGAGAGCCAGTTGTTATCCTTGTTTTCATTTTAGGTGAAAACATAATAACCCCTATAATTTTTTGTTAAATTTATTCTCATTTCTCCAAGAGTTAGTTATTTCGAGGTGTTTCAGTCACCTTGTTGGTCTTGAATACTTTGTATTCATTTTCAAAATCTTGTTTTGCTAGTTAAAATTCAAATTTTTAACTTGAAATAAGTTTTTGTTGTTATGGTGCAATATCAAATTATAAACCCGATTTTACACCATCTTTGGCTTCCTAGGTGTTAAGTCAGACTTAGAACCCAAAATTGCACTTAGTAGAACCCAAAATACACCATAATGGAGCATGATTTGCATTTAATGTTTATGAGTGTTCGATTTGATTTCATTCTCCTTTCCTTTTATTTTAATTTTAATCTTTCTTTCCCCTCATTTTTCTTGGGGTTTGTGAGATTGAGAAGATTATTGGCGCAAGGTTGAATTCATCCTTTCCATAGTATGTGATTTTTCTACATTTTCCTTCATGATTTCTGTGTTTTTATCGACTTTTGTCTTATCAACTATGTCCAATTGATATGTACAATATACATTAAAATTTTACTTCAATGAATACCATAAATATTCTACCCATATTATACCATCATTTTTCTTTCCATGTTTTATACACAATTGACATGTGTCAGGATTCTAAACTCCAACACACATCATATATTTTGAAAGTCCTAATTTTTGGTGTAAGTTGTGTTTGAAAACCTAGCACACACTGAAGCCCTAGCTTTGATGTGTGTTGGTTTTACACCTGACTCATATTACTATTTTTTAATCTACCCTTCCCTTGGTGGATTGCGGGGTCATCACCCCACCATGCACTGAAGAATCGCTTCACATTGCATGTCGGGACCATGGTCCCATCATACACCTTTCCTATGTACTTTCTTTTGATTAAGTGTTTTCCAAAGGTTCTAGTCAGGTTTGTATTCCCAAATCACACCATGATACTTTCTTAGGTGCAAGTCGAGGGTACAAACCCGACTAGCACCAAAGACTATTTTTATTTCCCATGCTCTTCACATAGATTCATATCAGGCTTATAACCTCGATATGCACCTATATGTTTTTTGACCTTCCTCAAGTGCATATTAGAGTTGTAAGCCTGATATGCATCACTTTTTGGTTTTTGATCTTCCATTAAGTGCAAATCAAACTTATAAGTCCGATATATACTTCTTTGAGTTTTTCACTAGTTTTAGGTGCTAATTGGACATACAAGTTTGATTTGCACTAAATGTACACAATTAAAAATTGAAAATATAAAATCAATTTGCACTCAATCAAAAGCTTTTTTCTATAAATTGGTATTTTGTAATGCTTGGAAGGGGCTAATTGGGTCAAATACTGTAATGACCTTTTTCAAATGTTACAGTGCAATCATATTTAAATAATGGAATCATCACCAAGAAAAAGAGCAATGAATTTTAAGAAGCAAGACCTGCATTTGATCTTTCCTCATTCATCTATGTCATCATATATTGACCACATTAGGGACAGAGAGATAGGGCATGTTGATCTAGATGTATTCTTGAAAATATTTAGAGAGGTGTCAGTGTCATACAAAATGGAGCCTACTATCAATAGTGGAATTCATTTTGTTGCACCCTTTCCTATGTCAGCACAAAACCCTAAATTTGTGTTAGCCTTAGCTAACTAGTATGATCCAGTGAGCAAGTCAATAAAGGATGTAGAGGGAAAGAAGACTCTCATCAAGTTCTTAGAGGATTTCTTTGACACTATTTTCAAATGTCCACATATAGATCAATATCCCAATATTGACATGCAATCATAAATAACCTACTATGATAGCAATTTAGACAAATGAAGAAGAAACATCAATAAAAATTGGTTGAAGACTCTAAGGCCCACAATTGAACATGGCCTAAGACTATTCACCAGAGTGACTTCATTGAGGAGGTGAATGATTTGATTACTCTTCTTTGCAGAGTAAAAGGACTTCCAGTATCTGATACTTATCATAAATGGATATATCAATACATTCACATGATCCAGAAAAATATGAAGAAAATATACTGGGGTAAACAAATTGTTGATGCATTGTGTGAATAGTTGACTAAAGTACCCACCACCTTGAAGTTCTACATGACTTCATATCTTGTATACACAACTACCTTACTAAGGCATTTTCTAGGGTTATCTACCACAAGAGGCAGGAGTCAAGTTCCTGCTTATCAGTATTTCACATAGTTGACTCTCAAAGAGAGTTTGCATCATTTCAAGAGATTAAATGATGCTTTCTTCATCTGATACATGTGTATGTTTGACAAAGAACTTCAGAAGAAGAGAGTATCAAATCAAGTCTAGACAGTAGTTAATCAGTATGCATGTATCTTTTTGCAATTCCGAACATTAATGTATCTAAAATTTGGATGTTTTGATGGTGAGCCTTTCAAGCTTCCTAGGTACCCATCCAACAAAATTATTCTCATGGAGTTGCCTTGATAGATGATAGAAGTGTATGAATGCCAATCTGGTACTCACAATATTGGTCTCAATTTATCCATTACCATTGGTAGATATTCTATCAATTCTATATATAAGGCCCAGGCTATGGAAGAAGAAATAAGAAGAGTAACAATGAAATTCTTTGAGGCCGGAAAATATTTTGACTACAGAGGCATGAAGAAAAAATTAAGGAAAAGTTACACTCATGTCCATCAGGTTGAAGATGTGTGGATTGATTGTAGGACAAAAGAGGATATCAAGAGGCTTGACTATTTATGTCTGACAGTAGAACAAATTGAGAACATGGATCTAGTTGATATCCCTGAAATTTTGAGGATGATGGTGATGTTTCAAATCCTATGTATGAGAAGAACAAGGTTTTTGATTCACCCTTGCCTTTGATTCAAATGTCCCAAAAGGAAAACACTTCAATAAGGGCTAGGTTCCAAAATATTCTTGCCAATACCAATGTTTGGTTAACTCAGCAAGGTATTCAGCTAAAGCCATTTTATACTGGGTCTAAAGATGACACTGTAGGACATATGGGGAAGACTTCTTAGTTGAGAACAAAGAATAGACATTACAAAGAAACTTTGGAGGCTGCCAAGTTTAAGTTCAGAGTAGGGAAAGGTAAGAGTCAAGGGGAATCATCTTCCCAAGAAACTCGAGCTCATGATGTAGCTAATGAGGAAGATGATGAAGGTGAAGAAGAAGAGTCAAATAAGGAACAATAAAAAGAATAACTTTACGAGGAGGGATTACTAGAAATCCCAAGTACTTCCCAGCCTCAAGATACACAAGAAGGTGTTCCTCCTACGTCATGTGATATTACAGGTACTAGTTCAGTTTCAGTTTTTGACACTGTTACTTTTGCTTCCACTATCTCATGTTCATCTCAGACTCATGTGATTCATATCATTCCTTCCATAACTACTAGTGAATCTCCCCTTGACCCACCTCATAGTAACATTGAAAGTGTTTTTCTTCCTAGTTTGTCTAATGTAACCTCTTCCATGCTGAAAGATTTTGATAAATTTATATCAGAAACTCAACTTACTCCTAAGGTTTATGTTTCTCAAAATCCACTTGCCAATGTTACCCCCACTCCACCCATAGTTACCACAAATATTTAGTCTCAATAATAGGCATCCCAAGTATTAACCACTGAAGTAGATGACGATACACCTTTGCCACCTTTGCTAGTGTCTAACACTCCCAAGAGAAAAATGCAAGTCATCTCTCTAGATGACTTTGACTTCAGTCAGTTGGTTCTAGTTAAGCCCAAAGGTACAAAAAGGCCAAGACTTTATTTGGGGTGAAGGTGGATAAATAAAAGAACAAATATGTAGAAATGGCAATTCCTCCTCTAGACACAGATTTTGATAAAGTACAACCCATAGACTATAACATCAACAAGATTGACCTATGCAAGCAAACACAAGAAGGAGTAGTGGAAGATTCTCAAGCATATTTTGAGTATCTTGTGGAAATGTTTAATGAAGAAAAGATAAAGAAGGATAAATTGAAAAAACAAGTGGATCAACTTACTCATATATTGATCAAAATAATAAAGTCATCAGAGGTAATTGAAGTAGTCACCTCATTAGTTGATGAACAGATCATCAGGAAAGTTGAATAGGTCAATTCTCATGGGAGATCAGCTGGTGAGTATATGGACAAGATATTGAGTCAAGGTACACATATTTTATGTTCTGCAATTACTCTAATCAATAATCTTGAAGATGTAAAATCTGAGCTAGATAAAATTTTGATATATGTTGTCAAATAAATTGGAGACACATGAGAATAACTTTGACTCTTGGTTGAAGTGAGAAGATTTTCAATTAGATGTTCTAGTTGATAATGAATTACTTCCTTCAGAGAAATGTATATTGAACAAGGGAAGGTATTGGAACATCAAATCAATACCCTAGAAATGCTTGTCAAAGATATGAGAAAATCCCAAGAGGAATTTAATGATAAAGGAAAGGACATCATTGAAAAGATATCAACACTTCTTGTACATGCCTTGATGAAAATAAAAAGCCTCTTCATGAAGATATTATTGTCAAAGAGTTCAGTTTACTTATTGGGGAAGAGGTGGAGAAATAATTTTTCTCATTATCTTCAATTGATGAGTTGATAGAAATTCAAATCAATCTAGATGATTTGGCTTCTCTTCTGAAGAAGCGCGAGAAATTCTACATGAGCCTCGAAGATTCCATCACTTGCGTCAAAGTCATTACAATCCATACCAAAGGACCTGATAAAGAACAGATGAAAGTAGTTGTACAAAAATTCAAGGATTTCATGAAACAAGAGCAAAATGGAGTGTCTGGTGACACTTGGTATTTTCCAATATTTAAAAGTTGTAGATGTATTTTGTGATAAGACTTTGATACATCAAGCGTCATTTTGTATCTGAGTTTTTACATCCAGTGTATGCATGATTTTTAAGTCAAATAGGACTCTTCTTTGATTTAGTCATAGTTTTCTTAGATTATCTTATTGCACCTCACCTATATATATAAGGTTGATTTTTGTAATATTTATCTTTAATCTGATGCAACAAAACTCTATCTAAGTGAAGAGAAATAGTGAAACTTTGTGTTCCTATTGTTATTTTACTAACTTGATCAAATAAGAAGATATCTTTGGCATTAAAACTTTATGTTGGATTCATTGTGTTTATGGTGAGAGCATTCTTACTGAATCTTATTTTGATTAAGTAAAGGTGTTGTGGAAAAATATCATTAAAGAGTAGAATAAGTGTTGTCTTGTGAACTTTGTATCATGTTTCAGCTCTTATTTATTAGGTTTAGTAATTAGTGAAAGAGACAAAATTTTGAAGACGTTGAGCTTCACCTTGTTATTTTCAAGAAAAGTTAGCTGAATTATAATAAGATATCATTTCAAAGACTTTGTACTTTATTTTTTCATCTTGATCAAAGTAGATAATAACTTGAAGACTTTGAGATTCATATTGTTATTTCAAGAAAATATTATCAAATGTTGTAATAAGTGATCAAGATAAAGACTTTGTGCTTTGAATTGATTATCTTAGTTAAAATATTGGGTTACAGAAGTTATTTGTAGAAATGTTGATAGGATAATAGTGATTGACAAAACTTTGAGCTTGAACACTATTTTCTCGTCTGGAGAAGCAACAAAGGACTTTGAACCTTTAAGAAAAATTTATTTCTTTATTTGTATTTTTTATTCATATGCTCTAAGTTATTTCTTTGTAACTTTGAAGTTCTATTAATGATTACTCCTTTGTATTGTAAATTATTTCCTTAAAAAAGAGGAGAGAATAACATCTATTGTAAAGAGAGGATAGGATTATGTACTTCCCATGTTTATATTAGGAATCATAGTGTGTATTGTGTTCTAGATTAAGAGAGTAGTTAACAAAATGGGAAGCCTTCCCTTATAAATTAGGAGGGATTTAATCTCACATATTGTGGTTGAAACCACAATTTTGTAAACTTCCCCAATTTGCAAAATTTTCAACCAACACTATGATGAAAAAGATAATGTGTGTCACCTTCCTTATGATTATGATTGTAGTTATTTTTAATGAAAGGAAAAACAACTTTTTAATTATACTTCAATCTCCAAAATATTTTAGTAACTAATTTCTCTTGGTCATCAATAGGAGTGGGTCTTGTCTCTTGTGATGTAGGACAAGGTTTATTAGAAGAAGATGGATTGTCAACTATGATTTTGATAGTTTCATTACCAACTAGTTCTTGCATACTTTTTTGAAAATTTTGATAATAATTAGAATGATGATCATGAGTTTGATGATATCAATAACAAGAATGTTTGAAGAAGAAGCACTTTTACATGGATGGTAGGTTCTATGTCTTGCAATATGCTCCTTAAATTTTTGAATTCTAAGGAGATGATCCATTGGTGAATCATGATAATGTCCTAGCCCTTTGGTACTTGTTTGTGTAGGATGGTTTATAAGAACTCTAATTCCTTGTATTGATATTATTTTATAGCCACTCCTATAATAATGTTTTAATTGAGAAGGAGTATTATAATTAATTTCTTTAAAATTTGTAGTGTAAGTATATTTAGAAGGAACAAAGGGTAAAGTAGATGAAGAAGGAATATCTTGTGTAGGAATATTCTCCTTTCTATCATCATGCATATCCTCTCATTGTGTTGGGAAGGGATATACTTATCATCTAAGTCCTTGTCTTCACTTAATGTTATGTGGGCAAATATAACATGAATGAAATGCATAACATCATCTTCTCTACAAATGTTTTTATGGTTAAGATAGGCTCTAGGAGAATAAGGGGGATCTAGAGAGATTGAAACACCAATATTTTGACCTTGCCCCCTTGTACTATGATATGTGTATGAGAGGAAGATGGTGTCATGTTTCTCTTCAATGAATTCTCTCCATTAGAGAGATCATAGATAGGAGTATTGGCTCTTTCTTCACTCACATGAGATACCCTAGGAGAGGTACAAGTGTTAGGTTCTTCATTAGAATTTATAAGATTAGGATCTACAAAATATTTTATGTGGTCCATATATGTAATACATTTTTCTAAAAATGTCAGCACAAATCAACATGTATCATGGATAAAAGCTTTAAGATTTAATTGATTAATAGGAAGCATTTTGGAAATTTAAAAAATGCAATATGCCAAAGTGTTATGAATGAAAAGAAACAATGTGAAGTAAAAAGAAATCATTATCCAACACAGGATTATGAAAACTATAAGTAAAAAAAATGTAATCATATGTGAAATGGCAAATAAATTAGATCTATTAAGTACCATTATGAATACTTAAGATTAGATCTAAAAATAAAAGTTGCAAATTATGCAACCCACAAATAAAATTAACCAAAATAAATTAGGGTTTTTATGAATTCAACATCTAAATTTATGCAATTTGATTAAAAATAAGATCTATGAATGCAAAATTTAAAATTAAAATGCTCTCAAATCAGATATCAGACAATTAATCAAAATCAAGCAACCCACAAGTTCAATTTTAGAATTATAAATTAGGGTTTGCATTATTTAACCTCCAAATTTATGTAATAAAATTTAAAATTAAACTTGTATATATAAATTTGAATTTGAAAATGCATAAATAATTAGATATAAGAACACAAATCAGAAATAAGGGTGTAAGGAGTTGGGTTCACCAAAATGTAATAGTGAAAATTAGGGTTTTCACCATTAAATATGATAAAACCACTAATTTTTCTTAATTGCAATTACATTAGGAAAGATAGGAAATCTAATAGATCTAAGCCTAATAGACCAAGATTCTAATCAAGTTCTAGGCCCTTTTGAATGAATCTCTTCTTTCCCTTGGAATTGAATTGAATTAGATTGTTGAGCATGTTGAAATTAGGCTAAATGGGTGAATATTGAAGAGATCATGCATAAACAGTGAGCTAAAGTTGTTGCATGGATCCAAAAACCTAGATATATATAAAGGAATATGATTTGGATATGCTCCTCTAAAATAGGTCTAAATTTTCAGGACCGTGGTGGTGGTCATCATGGTCCTCCTAAATTTTCACCATCCAAAAGGGAACCTATTCCTCTCTGTGAATCCTATCGTTCCTTCGAAATGCAACTCTATACCTGTTCCTACACAAAGTAAAAAGGGGGAAATGGTTGAGAATAGAGGTTTTCCTAAGTCAAACCTTGGTTTAGGAATTAATCTTGAATGAATAAATGCAAATATTGAAGTAAATGCTGAAAAGATACCTCAGATCTACAATTGTTGTTGATGATGATTTGCTTATTTGAATCTAATCACATATGTTGTATGAAATGGTATGAACATGAAAAAACCCTAATCACACAAACATGCTTGAATATGAATGATGTGATTTTGCTCCACAATGGTTGAATGAATAATATGTAGCCTTGAAGATCTCTGAAAATACTTGATATGAATGCTTCACAAATGCAAAAAAATTATTGCTTGATGTCTTAGAATTGATTAGATCGAATAAATAAAATTAGGTTGATAAAACATCTTTAGATAGGGGTATCTAGGTAATTTATCAATTAGGATGACCTCCAACAGTCATGTGAAGCCATGAAGATGAATTCCCACTAGAAAGACATGACCCTTGCCCTAATTCAAATTTGGGCCCTACTGAGAGGGACCATGGTGCTAGTATCCATGGTCCTTCTATAGAAGGAACCACAATGAAACCTTAGGGAGAGGGGTACCTCACCGGGAATTCACCAATGGGTGTTCATGGTATCAAAACTAGAGAATAGGCACAAAACTGTAGTGTCATAAATTGTACACCCTTGCTAGGGTGCTACAATTTCACACTTAGGTTAGCACCCACCTTAGTGTGTCTTTCATCTTTCATTTCTAATTTCCCTTTAAGAATTTAATTAAATCTAAATTCATATTTTATCACTTCGTACATTATAAAAATGGGCCCTTTACCCTAAGTGTGTGCCTTTTATTTTATTCCTCCAATAAATCATTTAATCATAAACCCTAATTATGTCCTATTTCAACCTTTAAGGCCTGATTTTGCATATCAAAACACTTCAAAATTAGTTGTAACATTGGGATTCTCTCTAATATCATCATATCTAATGGCCCTGAAAAATTTGGTGAAAAGTTAGTCGGACCATGGCAGGAGTGCACGTGGTCCTCGGCTTTTTTCTCAAAATCTCGGGAGCACAATTCTATGATATTATAATGCTTAACCCCAAAATATTGGTAGGAAATTCAATTCCTAGGTCGGCGTAAAGGTGGAATTAAGTCGAAATTAAGATCTAGGGTTTCATACATAAGAGCTCTCTTTCTTCATTTGAAGGCAACTAAGATCTATCTAATCGAATCTAGGTAAAAGCTATTGGAGCAAGCATAAGGATCCTTCTATGTAGTGAAAGAGAAGCCTATGTGGAGTCTTCAACAACATTCAACAATATTTCATCAAGAATTCATCATCAATTAGGAGCCTTGAAGACATTGAAGAGTAATAGGAGATCTAGTGGCAATATCTCTCCCTTGGGGATTGGTATGATTTCATGTTATTTTCATGTCTTTATATGAGCTTATTTACATCAACTTGAATATTTACATTCATGATTTATATCACCTTGCATAATTGATTTAGAGCATTTACTTTGTCAATTCCAAGCATTTAGGGTTTACTCTTTAGGGTTGCTCTAGATTGTTTGCATTCATTTTAGGATCTTGCATACACACAAGGTTCTAGCACACACATTTTCAGTACAATATTAGTTATTTGTGGAGGTGGAAATCACCAACACAGGGGTTTGACTAAGTAAAAATGCTATATATCCACCCAAACCTTCCCTTTTCATTTGTAGGTGCAGAAACAGGTACCCTGACAGACTTTTGACTCAAGAAAAGGCATCAAAACCACCCAGAATCATCAGATCTACCCTAATCTACCTAGGCCAGGGGCATGGAACCCTATTCCTACCTAGGATAGTGGCGTGGCACCATGGTTCCTCCACTTTATAGTGAAATTTGATAGGTTGCAGCATTAGGTCATCAGATTTGCAGTCTTTCAGTTGCAGCCTCCTATCTACAGAAACAGGAGAGTGGCATGGCACCCTAGTCCTTAATAGTTTGGCTTAGTTTGTAGCATCAGGTAAACATCCAAAATCCTCCCCCTTTCATTCTTTTAGTATCTCAATTTTAGATCTGCAAGTTTGTACAATTTCAAGTTCATTTATGCTTCATTCTTCATCTCCTAGTCTAGTTGATCAATCAAACCCTAGTTTTTCTCATCATTTGCAACAAGAGGAATAGAAACCCTAATAGATAATCCTTGGCTCTCTCTTTTTCACAAGAAGTATCCAAAGTGATCTATCTCCCTAGGCTCTTTCGTATTCCCAATGTGTTGGCAAAAGTGGGATTAGGTCCTAGTCACTCGATCTCTCTTTTCCCACCCCAACAAAAAAGAACCTAGATAGGTGATGAGAATAGGACATGCTAAATTAGGGGCACAAACATGAGGTGTAAATTGGCCTGGTGATAATTTACAATGCTACACCAACAAAAAAACCTCCTTTCTCTTAAAAGATTAGTTTGTTGAGCCATTGTTTAAGCCTTTTCGCAATCAACTTCATGATTATTTTATAAACCATGTTACATAGAGCTATAGGCCGAAAGGAGTCCATAGTGTTTGATCCTTCCTTTTTAGGAATGAAAGAAAGGAAATTAGTATTAATTTCCCTTAATATATTCTTATTTTTATTAGACTCGTGCACCACCTCTAAAAGGCCTAGCTTAATTATCTCCCAGAATTCTTGATATAAGTCTATAGGAAAGTCATCTAAACTAGGAACTTTACCATTATACATTCTAAACACAAATTCCTCAACTTAAAATAGTGAGGTAGGTCTAAGAAGGTCCTCATTCATCCCATTAGAAACAACATATGGAATACAATCAATCATGATACCTTCTTCCAAACTAGAAAGAAGAGTCTCAAAAAACAAAGCTGCATAAAATCTAGTGGCCTCTTGAGAAAATTCCCTACATGAGGAAATTTGAGCTCCTTCCAAGGATATGAGAGGAGTAATGGAATTCTCATATCTTCTATCCTTCACTAAGTTATGAAAGAACTCCATGTTCCCATCACCTTATTGGACCCAATCAAATTGCAAATTTTGCTTCTAGTAAATATCCTCATGAAGATCCCATTCCTCCAACTCCTTCATGGAGATAGAATCCTCTCAATAAAAATCCTATAATAAGTATTGATCTATGATTTGGTGATTAATAGCACGATCCAATCGAGATTATGCATTCACCTTCGCCAAGAAGATATTACCAAAACACTGCTTATTCCACCTCTTAATCTTATACTTCAAAAATTATAATTTATTAACAAAAGAGTTTATCACAATACCGTAAGTAGGATTCCCTTCAAACCACCATTCTAGCATATAGTTCTAAAGGGAAGGGTCCCAAAGCCACATAAGTTGGAACTTAAAGGAGGGAATTTTGGAGACTCAAATATGAATAGCAACAAGCTTGATTGGGCAATGGTAAAATCCTTTCCAATCTAAAATCTCAGAGGTAGTCACCCAATTATCACCCATCCAATAAAAAAAGACCATAAATCTATCGAATCTCTCAACTATAGCCTTCTCTTTACATCTTCTATTATCCCAATTAAATGGGACATTGATAAACTTATCATCTAGTAACTTCAAAAACTCATTATTGTCCCTCAAAATACCAATAGAGGGATCAAGCCTAATATTGTCTCCCATTTTTTCATCCATATTAGAAACCACATTAAAATCCCTAGCCAGGATCCAAGGGAATAAAGGGTAAAGAGAACAAACATATCTGATATGAGACCAAAGCAAAGACTTTCCCAGGAGATTAGTTGGTGCATAAATTTTAGTGAAAATAATATTCTCACCAGACTCACAACTTGTTGCCACCATATAAATAGAATACCTACTACAAACCCATCAAAGTGGGACTATCTTATGTAGTTTCCAAAGCTAATCAAAACCCCATGAAATTCCTTAAGCCCCAATGCACTAGCGATGAATTTGAGCTCATATTTTGGAGGCATCATTTATCATACCATCAATCGATAACATAGTTTCCTAAATGAAGACTACATCTAGAGACTGAGTTCCAATCAAATATCAAATATCCTTTTATCTAGGGATTCTATTCAACCCCCTTACATTCCATGAGAATAGAATTATTTTTTAGGTGGAGAGAAATGAAAATCTAAGATCTTCACTAAACTAGACGCGACCAACATCTCACCAATTAGCTTCACTTTTTCCTAATATTTCTTCCTACTCACCTTAAGAGGCTTCTTGGGATCCTCCTTCTAATATTTTTTCACTAGAGCCCTAAAGCTAGTAGGGTTCCCTTACTTTTACCAACATCTTGAGATTCCTTCTCATGGTTAGCCACTATACCTACTAGACCTTGAGAATTATTCCCCTCTTTGCACCCACTTGCCTCCGCCTCACTTGTAGTCAGTAAGGGAATATGTGTGTCCATCTACATATCTAGACCTCCAACCAGTGGAGCAATTAAAATATTACTATACTTCACCCTAACAATATGTTCCATAGTCATAGGTTCTTGACCTATAGGCATCCTAACCAAGGCCTCATCAAATTGATCAAGGTCATCTAGAGCATCAAATTTGTTAAAAATCTCATTAGTCTATCTATCCTTCAAAGTTATCTTTTGTCCTCTTCCATTATTATGGATCTTAATTGGAATGAATCTTTATGTATCCTCTTCCAAGAATCTTTTCATTTATCTTCCTTAAGTGCTAGAAAAGATGACTCTTGACTAGAAGACCCTTCGAGACTAGATTTGAGGCACACCTTCTACCAATGACCATATTCATGATAGATCTAACATCTAAATGGAAGAGTCTCATAATATAGTTCTTGGATCCAAGAGGTGGAACCAAGTTGAATCTCCATCAAATCTAGTAATGACTTACTTAAGTCAATTTTAATAAAAACACAAGCATAAGTGATTACCTTTTTTCCCATTGCAGTTACCTGTTTGCCCATAGTTTTTTGCAATGGACCCACTTCTTTACCAAGAAATAACACAACCGAATGAGAAATATCACATCTCCATAATTCCAACAAAAACCATGGAATTCGTACCCAAGCGGGAACCCTTGATAGCAATTGCTTCAATTCTTTGAACCCATCATATCATGCCTTAATGAAAAGTCCAACTTGATTATAAAAATAAGGTACTCCTTCAAAGGCCTTATTTCTATCTAAAATGCATGAAAAGACCACCATAAAATAACTATCTATAGCTAAAATCACTTCCACTTTGCCCTTTGGATTTCATGTGCATTAAGCCCATGATTATAGAAAGGGTAACAAAACCCAAATACCCATGAATTTATATATCAAAGAATTCTTTGTCAAATAATTGGCATCCTCCTCCATAGTAGTAGGTTGAATCACAAGTGTATGCATGTTCTCACTTCTTGCAAGACACCCATTCATCTTCGAAGGCTGAAAACCTCCATGCTGGGAAGAACTTACCCCAAATACAATATTATTTATCCCCACACTATAATGTCTTGCATGATAGGAGGGGAAGTTCCCCCTAACATGACATCTTTAAAAGGGGGTTGTTGGCAACAAGGTAGAAAACTGAGAGGGGGGATGATTCAGTTTTCTCAAAAACTATACTTAAAACACAATTTTAGATCTGATAATTAATAGTGAAAGCATAAATCAACACCACATCAATAGCACACACAACACCAAGATTTTTGATGTGGAAAACCTGGTTAAGGTAAAAACCATAGTGGAAATCTACCCACAATATGATGATACCCTATTAGAAGTATATGAGATATTACAATGGGGAATGCACATGCATTCAAGCACACTTTCTAGAGCTCACTACTCAAAAATAACAACAATAAGGGCTGCAACCTTGGGGAAGACTCACTGTCTTCCAAAAATATTCAAATTGCATCTGGAAGATCATGAACTGATAGAATAGCATCTCCTCAAGCCAGGTTACAGTTCCGGTTAGACACGTATACTACTATTTCACACTTCTTCGCACTTCTTCAAACAACTTCACTACTTCTTAAAGATCAAAACATTATTCGCACACACAAACACCACTCTCACATGATTATTGCATTTATTTATACATATCATCAACCTATATTTCAAGGTCAGCTCAACACACATCACAAATTACAAAGATATAACCATACACGCTACAAGATTACATGCAAACCAAAACAATGTTGGCTAAGACATAGCATGGACCTAAATCAACACCTCAAACATGAAACACCTCCAATAATAATGCCTCAAACATTCGCAACATGCTACAATCATCATGTCGGCCAAGAACATGAAGAACACAACTAGATCAAGGAAAATCATCAATAACGCACACAACGATCAATGCAGACCACCAACACAAATAGGAAATGATCTAGAAACATCCACAAGCATCATGAATTACCATGGAAAAAACCACAACATCACCACTTACTAGAATCTCCATCACCATTATACTAAACTTCAAGAACACTAACTGAACTGACTAAGAAACTAAAAGACACACTTGTAGACCTCCAAATCATGAACCATCTTAATTTTGGACACACTAGAACATCCCAAACACTTTTCCAAATTCGCAAACCAAGATATTGCAACATGGAGTAAAATCCAAAACACTAATCAACACCAAATTACTGAAAAAACAATTGTAATGTCGGTTCTCATAACTCAATCAAATCACCATACGAACATTTGAAACTTCAAATAAATCAGCTAGAGATACTTATCTCATAACCCTTTAATCCAAAAGTACAACTCATCTGCAACACATTGGCCAAACCAGCTTACTTAATCTGACTGCAACACCAAAACACACAAAGGAATGTGTTGACAGCAATGACAACACATCACTTAAACACATATTTGCACATTATCCCAACAATATCCCCATTTGGAATTGATGGCAACATATGACATGAAAAATAATCAATGATAAAGAAAATAACAACTCACAACAATCAACAATCTCCCCCTGAGATCAAGTATATGGTATGATAGTTTTTCACATGATTCTCTCCCTCTTTGACATCAACGTAGAAACACATATTTGCAAACCACAAAACTCACTAAACTAAACATCTGAATCACAACACTGACTACTCCCCCTGAGTAGAAGCCACCACTCATCAATCCAAAGCACAAGATATGGCTGTGAAATCCACCAGACTAATGCAAATCAATGATTCTTAGTTCTCATCAGAAGGGGCAATTACCCCTAACTTCTCTCTGAGATACTCAATAGTATCTTTAGACAAAGGCTTTGTAAAGATATCTAAAATTTGTTCCTTTGTAGATACATACTCCAATTTGACTTCCTTCTCATTCACCTTTTCTCTCAAGAAATTAAACTTGATTGATATATGCTTAGTCTTTGAATGTAACACTGGATTCTTAGAAATGTTGATAGCACTAGAATTATCACAATATTTAGTAGTAGGCACATCATAAACAACTGTGATATCCTTCAATATCTGCTTCATCCATATTACCTTAGTACAATTGCTAGCAACAACAATGTATTAAGCTTTTGCAGTAGATAAAGAAATAGTATTATGCTTCTTACTCATCCATGAAACTAATCTCTTTCCCAAGAAAAATACACCGCCACTAGTACTCTTTTGGTCATCAACATCACCTTCCCAATCAACATCTATAAAATCACTCAAAGTAAAATCATCATCTTTAGGATACCACAAACCAAAATCAATTGTCCCTTTCAAATATCTAAAAATTCTTTTCACAGCTACAACATGAGATTCCCTAGGATCAGCTTGAAATCTATCAACAAGATATACAACATTCATGATATCTAGTCTAGTTTGAGTCAAATAAAGCAATCCACCAATCATATACCTATATCTAGTCTGATTTTCTTTCAGAGAATCACCATCCTTTGTCAACTTACATCTGGTCACCATAGGAGTACCAACTGGCTTTGAGTCATCTAATCCAAACTTCTTCAACAAATCTTTCACATACTTAGACTGAGATATAAAAATTCCTTTATCTAATTGAGTAATTTGTGTGATGCTAAAAATATGGTAAATAGAAAGGCATTCACATATAATGAGACAATAAAAACATAATGAAAATCTTAATTGAAAACTAAATTTAAGATGCAAACCATAAACGTTCCTTGAAATGTCCCATTTTTCTCTATTCTTGAGGACCTTGAAGGTGTTGAATTGATTGGCTCTCAGCAGAGCAATGACCTCCAAAGTGGCAACTCAAGAGCTGAGTAGCTACTTGATCATGATTGATTATGCAAATGATATAAAATGCAATGCTATGATTAATCCAAAATGTTAATTACTAGATGATTGAAATGAAAATTTTGTATAGTAATGATGTTAAAGCTATGAATGCAAGGGATCCTTATTGCTCCAAAATGGGGGATATTTATAGGAATTCCAAGGCCAAAGTTGAGGTGGTAGGAATCGACGATCCAGATCTGATCTAAAGATATCAAGGGCTAATATTGAGGATGTTGGAGAAGAGGTTAGAGGAAGAAGCACTTGCCATCTCTATGGTGACAAGTGTCAAGAAGCCTTGCTCATGAAAGGGCAAGTGTCCAACGAAGGAGACATGTGGCAAAAGTGCCATGTGTCTCAAGGGGAAAATATCCACACCATTGGAGGTTAGGATAAGGAGGTTAGAATGTGAAAGATAGGATAGGGTTAGTTAAACCCAGGGTTAGGTGGAATGGGTTAGGTCAGGTGGTTAAAAGTTAGTAGCCATGTGCTCATTAAAATTTAGAAATTCAAATAATTGGAAAATGATAATCAATCTCAACAAACTTGAGTTTGTTAATCTTAATTAAGGATTAGAAGAATTGATTTATATGGGGGGACATTAATTAATTTAGAATTAATTAATCCAAGGGGAATATGAAATGAACTATATAAATAAATCATGTAGATTTATTTACTAGTAGATGAATAGAGAAATTAATCAAATTGCTTGTGAATTCAATTAATTGGGAAGGGGAATTAATCAAATAACTAAGTATTTAATTAACTATCTTTAGACCATTTTTAGGTGTATACATTTTGCCCCTCTTTGAAGCGATGTGTGACGACGTGTTGGTTCAAAGAAAACTTGATTGATGATGTTGCTAATATTGATTTTGATAAGATGCAAATTTGATCTTGATTTGATGCGGATTTGGTTTCGATATGATACTAATTCGATTTTGAGATGATAAATCTCGATATGATGCGGATTTGATGCGGTTTCGATCTTTGAGATGATAAATCTCGATATGATGCCTCAAACGTTGACTGATAGATATTGATGCGAGGATGCCCCTCAGGAGATGAATCGGATAATTTTTGAATTTTTCGCAATTTTTTTATTTTTTTGAAATTTTTACGATTTTAGTTATTTAATGATTTTTTTATTTTTAGAGGTTTTCATAGTCGATCTGATTCATTTCCAGATATGAAATTTGAAAACGCTGCCCTACCAGGTTGATTAGTTGATTACATGATTAAAAATTAGTGGAACAAAAATTCCACTTAAATGCCCCATTGTGAGTTTAAAAAGGTGAATTCCTTTTTACCACTCTTCATTTGTGCAGTCCAATTATTTGGAAAATTTGCTCTGGAGGAAGGAATGGTGATCTCATATCACTATCATAGGTTTGAGCGACTTCGGCGATATGAGTGTCCTTCGGCCTATGGTCCACCTGTACGCACTTCGAGAAAACCCATCTTTATCAATTTTTAGTTGATTTTTGAAAAATTTAGCTATTTGTTAAAAAAATCATTTTTTAGGATTTTCGCCATGTGGGTTTGTAAAAAAATTACATTTTCGAAATGGGTTTTTTGAATTACAAAATAGGTTTGTTTGATTTTTCAAAAAAAAAAAAAAATCTCGCATCCCAAAAAAAATATTTATTATCACGCTTTTATTGTGCTTTTTGAAGAATTTTATTTTTGAATTAAAAAAAATGCCTTTTTTGGGGGGGGGGGTTGTTTTTTTTTTGACGATTTATCGATGAGTTTTTTATTTTTATGATGATTTTGACGATCTATTCGATTTGTTGCGTTTTTCGATGTTTTCTTGAATTTTCGATGTGTTTTTTATTTGATTTGATTTTTGCGATTTTTTTATTATTTGATGATTTTTTCAATTATTGAGAATTTTTGCGTTTTTTCGATTTGGGTGATTTTCCGATTATGATTTGATGTGTTGATTTTTGAAGAAAATGATTTGATTTGTCAATTTTTGTCATTTATTGAATTTTGCGTTTACTGATGTGTGATAAAGAGGTTGGATTGTTGTCGATTTGATTTGATTTTTTGATTTCGATAGGGTAAGATGTGATTAGCTATCTAATTGATAAAATTAGACACTCCTGATTGATGAAATTTGATGATCAGTTCTGATTATCTCGATGTACGCACGAGATGAGATAATATTGATAATGACCTCATGATAGATGAGTGCCATTGATAGGGGCCCAATGAGATTTGATAAAAATCTCAATTGGGCAAGATAGACTGATAGATAGATTGATTTGATAGATAGATAAATCAAGAGACTGATATGATGAGATGATTTGATTGCAGGAGCACTTTAGTGTCCTCTAGTCTCGGGAGCACTTCCCGAAGACATGGATGTTGATATCCCACCTTAGCCAGGCGGAGCGAGACCACATTGACAAGTGTGGTTTATCTTCCCTTCTCGACATGCCCCAACCCTTGATAAACTGGGGATTATTGACAGCCTTAGCAGAGCATTGGCATAGCGAGAACAACACTTTTCACTTACCAATGAGTGAGATGACGGTGACACCCAAGGATGTATACCAAATATTGCGCATCCCTGTGATGGGTGAGCTAGTGTACTATGATCTTAGCGAGCGGGGTGGGACAGATGCACTTTGTCAAGTGTTTGAGGATGATGAGAAGCAAATATGACATTGTGTGACAAGAGATGCTAGAGCTAGGTTATGCCACATTACCCACCATTCTTGTTGGATTCATTGGAGGTTTCCTTTGTCCTGATCATGGGTCAAAGGGATTATCTTTTGGATGGGGTCATCTTCTAGAGAAAATGGTGACACAGGGGACCCGATTTGCATGGGGGTCATGCATGTTGGCGCACTTGTATCATGACCTGCACTGAGTTGTGTACCAGAGATCAACTGCATTATCAACAGCGGTGACCGTTCTTCAGATATGGACCTGGGAGCACCTACCTGTCACACGACCATTGGCTGACAGAGATAGACCTATAGGCAGGCCTTATGCTGACGGGTATCTAGGTATCATTGTCTAGCGAAAGCTGGGCAAATTGGGAGTATTGGCAACGGACATTGGATGATCTGGATACTATGATATGGAGACCATACAAGGATTGTGAGATCTTTCTTGAGGATGCATTAGAGATGTTGTATGTATGTGTGTCATGATACTTGATTGGATTGACACCCTATGTCATCGAGCGATTCCTTTGTATGAGGGTGTTGAGATAGTATGGCAAGATATGGGGGATACCACAGGGTACAGCTCATTATGCTCATAGGAGACTGGATATGGCTACTTGGGGGCCCTCTATTTCATATGACCAGGCATGTGCAGAGTATCGATCATTGGGGCCACTGGATTGTGATTATCTTCCAAGTGTGATGGATAGCAGGATGACAAATGAGTACGTCATGCATTGTACTATATATAGGTTTCTGAGGCTGACATGTCCCAATGAGCCAGAGATAGTTTTAGATGAGAATGATGAGAGGCTATGATGTAGAGCTCCTAGACGACCAAGGGATGGTGGGGAGAGAGGAGGTGTAGGCGAAGATTATGGCAGAGATGGAGGGGATGATAGATATGGATATGGAGAAGATACAGGAGATCATGGGTTGGAGATGATGATGGAGGAGATGATGATGGGGGAGATGATGATGGGGGAGATGGCCTAGAAGTTGCAGTGGTAGGGGTGGGCACACCAAGAGCCATCAGTTCTAGATCTGCTAGAGATGTATATACGGATTGGATGACTCGGGTGGTTAGACGGAGGAGAACAGGTCCAGTGGATCGGGAGCATCAGGTCCTAGAGCAGGAGGTTCCCTAGGTTGAGCAGGTACCTATGACAGTATCACAAGCAGAGCAACCACAAGCAGAGGCCCCTCGACGGATCCTAATTAGGATGTCATCTCATCAGCACCAGGCTCAGATTATGGACTTACTAGCTTAGGTTCAGCAGCTAGAGAGTCAACTAGCAAAGAGGGACTCTCAGATGGCCCAGCTAGAGGTTTGGATGACTTCTCTCATGGTAGAGAGAGATGCGACTAGGGATAGGTGTCGGCAAGCTGAGGCACAGGTACAATTGTCAGGAGAGTCTAGTTCAGGGAAGATTGCCCTAAAGATGATGCGCCAGGGATCTGAGAGGCTGATTATTATAGGACCTTATACTTTACTATTGTTCCAGCTGATCAGAGGGCTCCTGTATTTTCATAGATGAGTAGGAGATCGGGACAGAGCTAGACTGAGAGTCGAGGAGTGATAGGGCCACTTCAAAGAGATCCCCTAGGTGGGGACCCAGGTACAGGGGTATCAGCTAGTGTTACTATACCTACCGCATCAGGACAGAGTTTTGCTCCGCATCCTAGTGGTCACACTGAGATGGGACATTGATCCATTCATGTACACACCTTTTTGCGATGAGATATTGATGATTCACATGATGCATATGTGTGATGTATCTCATATATTTCTGTGATATCATTGTACCTTGGACATTGATCTTTTTGATGATCCTATTTGCTATACATGACCTATGAGATGATGGATGCATTCTATTTGATATATGATTATGTTGTACATTTACTTTCATGATGTATGCTTTATTTTCTATATGCTTTATGGATTCTAGATGATGGATATATGATGATGCAGTATTTACATGATGTTATGTGAATGAGTATGTATGGTGATGCTTATAAGTATTATGTGATGTATGTACAATGCACTGCTTTCTATGTTTATGATATTTTTATGATTTTCTCATGCATGTTAATATGAGATGGATGCAATGCAATAATCTAACTAAATGAATGAATGATCAGATGCTTTATATGAATGATGTGTTAGTATGCAATGGTTACATGAGATGAACTAACATATCATGCAGGATGAATGAATTAATTATTTTTGGTATTGTCCAATGTACTCAATCATGTAATAAGAGAGATAACACCATGTTAGTCTTTGGCCTTGGAAAAAATGAGTTTTGTGATCCCATGCAAAATGAAATGCCAGTCTACTTTAAAATTGCAAATGCAAAATGAAATTAAAATCTACCTTAAAAATGCAAATGCAATGTGGCGATCAAACCAGTCATGGAGTCATTGCTTTGTTTCATCATTGAGCCTTTAAAATGTGGGAAGTGAGTGCAAACATCAATGGTATAATTGAACCATGATGACCTGAGCACTACTTTCCTGGGTTTTGATATTGCAAGTTAGCACCAGCATCAAGGTACAATTGAACCAAGATGACTTGAGTGTTGCTTGCGTAAAATAGGCAGTATTAACTATTTCTATATGCAAGTCCGAAATGTCTTCCATGATACTCCCGTGATCATGTCCCGAGACAACTTTGCACATGTTAATGATTAATTTATAGACACTAGACAAGAAAAATATCATGTTCCTTCCTTGTTACTCTAGTCAGAGACATCTTGGAGTCACTCAAAAATCATGATAGCAAAAATCAAGATAAAATAGTTGAACCATTATTGTCAAAGTGTTAAAATCATGAGTCAAGATATATCATCCATTGATATATGTTTGTCATGTTTAGACTGATATGTGATAGCTGATGGTTTGACAATTTGATCTTATGTTCAACATTGGATGTGTCTCAGTTTTTTCACTAGACAAGTGTTGTCTAACTATTGTTTGACATGTTTGATTAAGCTCAAAATGATGAAAATGTTTTCTCCCGGCTAGGTTCAGGATTTTGCCCCCAGTCTAGAAACAAATTTTTTATGATATTCAATGATCCAAACCATGACGCAAAATCACCTGGGATGTTTGCGTATGTACAAAGGCTTTATTATGGATATGAACAATGTTGATGGAAAGGAATGCAAGAGGAAGGATGCATGAACCAATAGATGGAAGAGCTAGCTGACAACTATCGCCTATTTGCCAGGTTTTCACCATCTGTTTTTATTGCAGTTTTTCTCATATTTGATTTTTTTGTATTTATTTATTATTTTTCACTATTTTTGTATTTTTTGTTTTTTCACTGTTTTTGGATTTTTCTGCTTTTTCACTTTTTTTTTTTAATTTTTCTGCTTTTTCAAACATAAAACTTCTTCAGATGCATGCTATTGATGGGTTCCTCAAGATGATCCCCATCCTGTGTTGATAGCTGATATGCTCTTGACCCAAATACTGTTGTGACCACAAACAGACCTAGCCAGTTTGGTTCAAACTTTCCTTTCTTTTCTCAATCTGACTGGTTTCGTGGATTTTCCATTAGTACTAGTTCCCCAACTTGAAAGACTCATGGTTTGACCTTGTGATTATAACTTTAGCACATTCTTTGTTGATATACCTTTAAATGATCAAAGGCATTTTGTCTTCATTCATGGATCAATTCTAACTCCTGCAATCTAGATACTTGTTGTTCTTCATCTGGGATAAGACCTTTTAATGATACTCGTAGAGAAGGTATCTCTACTTCTATTGGCAGTATTGCTTTTGATCCATAAATAAGAGAAAAAGGTGTGGCGCCTATTGGTGTGCGGATTCTAGTACGGTAGGCCCATAGAGCAGGGTTCAATTGAATATGCTAATCTTTGCCAACATCATTCACTGTCTTTTTGAGGATTTTCAAAATAGTTTTGTTTGATGCTTTTGCTTGCCCATTCCCTTGTGGATAGTAGGGTGTAGAAAATATGTGTTGGATCTTGAATTTCTCACATAGTCCTTGGACATCCTGATTCTTGAACGGTCCCCCATTATCAGTGATAATGGTCATGGGTATTCCATAGCGACAGATGAAGTAGTTCAAGATAAATGTAGCAATTTGTTTCCCTATGATGTTTGTGAGAGGTACTGCCTTAATCCATTTTGTGAAATTATCTATAGCTACAAGGATAAATTTGTGACCATTGGATGAAGAAGGATTTATCTTTCCTACTAGATCAAGACCCCATTGGCAGAAAGGCCAAGATGTTGCCAAAGCATGAAGTTCTTGTGTTGGAGAATGAATCAAATTCCCATGGATCTAACATTGTTTGCATGTTTTAGCTATCTAAAAAGAATCTCGTTCCATAGTTGGCCAATAATAGCCCAAGCGTATGAGTTTTTTTGAAAGGGTAAGACCACTTGAATGAGTGCCACAAATGTCGTTATGGACTTCATGTAAGGCCTTCTCAGATTCTTCTTGTTTGAGATATCTTAAAAGAGTATCATCTAGACCTCATTTAAACAAGGTATCTGCGACAAGAGTATAATGGGAGGATTGGCGAATAAAGTTTCTCTTTTGATTTTTTGACAAATGGGGAGGTAGGGTGTTATCTTCTAGGTATGTATAAGTTTGTCCATAGTAGGAGGAATCATGTCCAACAAGGTGACAGATAGTTTGGGAATCAAGACAATTATGATTAGGGTAAAACAACTCTTCCACCAGGAATTCATAATGCTCTTGATTTTCCTATGTCTGAAATAGAAAAGCAAGTGTTGCCATGGCATCTGCTGCTTTGTTGGCATTCCTTGGGATTTTCTCAAAAGTTATTTCTATAAAATATTTCTTAAAATCATCTACCATCTTTTTTAAAGGCATGAGTTTGTCATCCTTTGTTTGGTAATCATCATTAATTTGATTGATGATGAGATGAGAGACTCCAAAGACATGGAGTTGTGTAATGTTCCATTCTATAGCCATTGTGATACCTGTACCCAAAGCTTCATATTATGTTGTGTTGTTGGTGCATGGGAAGCTTAATTTGTATGCTTTCATAATTGTATGACCTTGTGGTGTGATGAATAGAATACCTGCTCTTGATCCGTGTTGTTTATATGAACCATCAAAGTATAATTGCCATGTTTTGGTGGTGACCATTAGGATATCAACATCAGGAAACTCAATGTGTAAAGGACGATCATCTTGAAGCGGTGCCTCAGCTAGTTGGTCTACAATGACTTGTCCCTTGATAGCTTTTTTGTCCACATACTCAATATCAAACTCACTTAGGATCATGATCCATTTTGCTAATCATCTTGCCAATGTTGCCTTGCTGAGAAAATAATTCAATGGATCAATTTTAGCTATCAACTTGATGGAGTGAGATAGTAGATAGTGTCTTAATTTTTGAGAAGCAAAAACTATTGCCAAGCATGTTTTTTCTATTGGGGAATAGTTGAGCTCATATCCCACTAGTGTTCTGCTGATATAATAGATAGCCCATTCTTTTCCTTCATTATCTTGTTGTGCGAGCAAAACTTCTAATGATACTTCAGTGCTTGATACATAGAGTAACAATGGCTTTCCTAGAATTGGTGACATTAGGATGGGTGGTTAGATGAGATATGGTCTGCTCTTGTTGAATGTGTCCTCATATTGATGGTCCCACTTGAAATGAACATTTTTGTGAAATATATGAGTAAATGGTTGACATTTATCTGCCAGTTGAGAAACAAATCTTCTGATTGACTGGAGTCTTCCTTGGAGTGATTTGAGTTGACTGATATTCTTGGGAGATGTCATTTCCATGATTGCTTTGACCTTAGCTGGATCTACTTCGATACCTCTAGCTGAAACAATGTATCCCAATAGCTTTCTTGAAGTGACACCAAAGGCACACTTAGGATCTAGTTGTAGCTTGTACTATTCTAATCAGTCAAAGATCTTTTCTAGTATCTCTATATGTTCTTTTCTATTGTATGATTTGTCCAAGATGTCATCCACATAGTCTTCCATGAATGTATGCATCATGTCATGGAATATCATTGTCATAGCTCTCTGATATGTGGCACCTACTTTCTTTAGTCCAAAAGGCATGACGTTCCAGCAAAAAGTACCCCATGGACATGTGAAAGCTATCTTTTCGTGATCTTCAAATGCTATTTTAATTTGATTGTATCCAAAGAAACCATCCATTAGACAAAACATGGAGTGTCGAGCCGTTAAATCTATAATGATGTCTATGATAGGCAAAGGAAAGTCATCCTTTGGACATGCATTATTAAGATCTCTAAAGTTTGTGCTACTCTGATACTTTTGTCTAGTTTTGAAATAGGAATGATGTTTGATACCCATTGAGGATATGCTATAGGTTTGATGAATCCTACATCCAGTAATTTCCTTAGTTCTGCTTTGACCAGGAGAGCGATATGTGGATGCATCTTCCTTAATTTCTATTTGACTAGTTTGGTTCCTGGACTGACATTTAAGTGGTGCATAGTAAGCTCTGGATCCAATCCTAGCATGTCTGCATATGACTAGGTGAAATTGATTTGCTGTCGTTTGAAGAATTCCATATATTGTTGCATTTCTTCTTTTGACAAAGAAGTTGTTGGATGTAGGATCTTTGGTTGCTCTATTGTCTCAATGTTAACTGCCTCTGTTGGTTCGATCAAAATTGATGACCTTTCTTGAAAGTACTCAGGTAAAGTGTCAAATCTCCCATCTTCCAGTGCCTCAAGGAGGTTTTCACCGTCAGATGTGTCCTTTCTTTTTACTTTTTCCTGATCTAATGTTGCCAAGAAATGGTTTTCAACATTAGACCTGATATTGTTTTCTTTATTTTCCTTTTTGCAACTAGGAGATTTGGCACCCACTTGACTAGAAGATGTGTTGCTGAAATTCCTGGTGAAAGTTGTTGCAGGTTCGATTGCATTAAGATATACGGATATGGCATGGTCATTTGGATAGGTATCAATGGCAGTATGTCCTTCATTTTCCCAATCAATAAGTTTGGGATGGATTAGAGGTAAGGGGTCCTCAGGTTGAGATGTTTCAAGGGTATCAAGGGTCATGAAAGATATGTCAAAGTTTTTGATATGTATGTCAATGTCTAGAACGGTACCCTCATCAGAATGACCTCGCACAAGGACTTCTTGATCATCCTCGATTAAGTCCAAGTCAGCCGAATGTGATTCTAATTCAAGTGGGCTAGTTCCTAACGTTTTCCCTACATATGTGTGAACTCCATCAACTCTTACATCTTCTTCAAAGCAATTTTCTTCAACTGATTCTTCAGAATAATATGAATCCCATTCCCATTCATTAGAATCTATCTCACTTGCAGCTTGCAATCTACGAATTTGTTCATATAGCTTTTGATTCTTTTCTTCTATTTTTCTTTCTATATATTTTCTTCTTTCATATTCAACTTCTTCTAGACTAAGATTGAGTTATGTCAACTTTTCTATGAGCTCTCCTTGATTAGTACTAGGTTCATGCTTGTTTTGATTGAGATTTAAGGTTTCTTGGGAGGTATCATTGGTTTGTTTCTCTTGTTGATTTGAGGCTTTCTTCTTTTGCCATTTCATGTTTGCTTGTGCTTGTTGCTTGGAAGATGCTTCTTCCCTTTCAATTGCATACCCTAATCCTGCTTTGTCTGTAGCCTACTGAGTATGAGGTTGGATAGGTTCTGAGATACCTTCTTTTCTTTTTCCTATAGGACGTGTTCTAGTGTATCCCTTTTTTTGAAGAATGTTAAATCATTTTCCATACTTTTAGTGGGTATTCTGACATTGTTGATCTTTTGTTGGACATCTTCATCTTTGTATAGCCATTGTCGCACATATTTGTCTTATGTTTCCTTTGATAAGGTCCCAGAACTAACAAATGCTCCATAAAATATTGGAAGATGTTTCACAATTGGTTGTTGTTTAGAGTTTGATGGTTTTCTATAGGATTTAGGAGAAAGTGGTAATTGGAATATTGAATATTCTTCGTTCCCTCGATCTCTTAGCTGCATTTGTTTTTCCATACTTAACAAAATTGAGACAAACGATTTTTCTTTAGTTTGTGTGTTTGAAGATGATGCCTCCCTATTATGAGGAACAATGACTTCTTGAGATGGTTTGAGATTACTACAATACTAAAATGGATTTGAATCTGCTAAGATTGTGATTTCTTGTCCATTGTAGAGAAATTTTAGGCACTGATGATATGTTGATGGAACAGCTTGTATGTCATGTATCCAGGGTCTTCCCAAGAGTATGTTGTATGATAAGTCCAAGTCTAGAACTTTGCATATTGTATCTTTCTGCAAAGGTCTCACTCTGATGGGTAATATCACAATTCCTTTAGAGGAACGCTCTTCTTCATCATATTCTTTGATGGTGATCTTTTTTCGGGGATCAACTGCATCTTTTGAATAACCTAGAGCATGGACAAGACTCAATGAGCAAATATTTAAGCCAGAAGTTGGCATTATACACTCAGATGAGAATGGTTGATGTTTTCATTGATGGCAACCAACTGGTAACATGGTTCACAGGTTACACCGGCAACAAACATCATCTACCAGCATCGGCAGGCACTACAAGTCTATTCTCACCGTAATTCAACCTACACTGGCAGAAGATCTTACTAGCACTCCTAGCCGACATGGAAATTATATTGTTTTGTATTGTAATATTATTTGTATAGCCGGCATGATGTATTGTAAAGACTCATATGTGTATGAGATCTTATAGGTCATTTTGATATGTAACTAGGTAATGAATGCAAGCGATATATGAGAGCGAATAACTGTATATGCATTATGATGTAATTATTTTATGAGCGAATAAGAGCAGAGCAGAGTGAACAAAAGGTTTATGGAAGAGGTATCTGACAAAGCTTAAACCGGTACTAAATCTAGTATTGCAGATGCTATTTTAAGTAGTAGATTGTCATTGGATTTAACCATCCAATTGTAGTCAGTGGGACTCCATTTTTGTTGTGAGCAGTGAGCTCTAGGTTGTTGGCCTTCCTGCATGTGCAGGCCCCTATTGTATAAGTAATATTTATTCATATTGGCCAGTGAGTAAATATTGTGGGTCACAAATCCCACCGAGGTTTTTCCTCTACCGGGTTTCCTTGCCAATTATATCTATGTTATGGTGTGCATTGATGGTTATACTTTGTTTTCTCTTTACTGCATTATTATTTGCTTACCGGTATATTAATTTAGGTTATAAAGTTGCAAACAAGTTTAAATATTTTGTTTACCGGTTACACACTGATTCACCCCCTCCCCCTCTCAATGTCTTTGGGACTGATCAAGTATCTAACAATTGGTATCAGAGCATAGTCCTCTATTTGCAGAAGCCTAATAGCTTGAGGAAGATTCTGAAACTGGTACCGATGGAAAGTTTGAGACAACAGTTGGAAGGAGCTCTTGAAGATTTTGATGCAGAAAAATTGAAGAATATCAAACTGGAAGATGAACTCAGAATTGCTCGGGAATTCATCAAAGCACTTCAATATAACCTGGTTATAGCAAAGAATAAGAAAAAAGAATTACATGTGCAATTGCAAAATCAAGATGATGAAGAAAAGGAAACTCTCAGAGATATTGCAAAGAAATTGAGACAAGAGAACAGTAACATGAAGAATGAGATACAATATTTAACCATGAGACTATGAAGGGATATTGAAGATAGAAAAAGGAATGAGGAAGATTTGGCCAGAAGACTTAATGAAAGATCAGAATAAATCTCAAAGGCTTAGTTATGAAAATGATATGCTTAAAACTAATTTGATTCACATGCAACATGACAAAGAGGAAATTTTGAGACAAGTTAGCACTTTGGAAAGTGAGTTGGTCACTGCAAATGAGTACAAATACAAATTCAAGAAAAGTTCAAATAATCTTGATGATATGCTGAAAAGTCAGAAACTTGATGGAGAAACAGCTGGACTTGGATTTGATCATGGAGAAAATTTTGGGACTACAAACAATCATGACCACAACAAACCGGTAAGGTAACTTAATGCTTATAAATTTAATGGGAAATGTTTTAATTGCAACAAATCTGGTCATAGAGCAAATTAGTGCAGATTTAGGAATAATCAGAATACAAACTTAACCACCGGTCAATGTTTCACATGCAATAAAAATGGTCATAACTCAAAAAATTGCAGAATGAATGTGAAATTCTATGTTTGTGGTAGATTTAGACATTTATCTAATCAATGTAGAACTCAAACCGGTCAAGGTTATGGAAAGGCTATTCAAAGAAACAATGTAACTTGTTATGCATGTAACAAGATTGGCCATATTGCAAAATTTTGTAGAAGTAAGACTATACTGACGAACAATAAAGGATCTAATAACAAAGGCAAAGAAAAGGTGATTGAAATCAAGCAAGAATTTTCTAAACAATGGATTAGGAAGAGAGATCAGAGAAGTGATGAATTTGTCTCTGCACCGACAGAACAGGGTAATCCTGCACCGACAGGAGATTCTTCATCTAACTAAAGAATAATCCTTAGGGGTAAGGCAACAAATTGAAAATCATGCATTTACCCTCGGTTGGTGGTAAGAAGTTATATTTCTTCTTTACCGGTGGATATGTGAAGTTTTCACTTCACCGGCGAAGCATTTATTGCAGTTGTAAGTTAATTTTTGGTTATAAAGGTTAGGTAACTTCTCATTTCAATTCACCAAGCATACAAGCATTCGAAGAGAGCAAAATTGAGCAAAGGTACTCTAAAGGCGAAGCAGCAAAGGTCTTTCAGAGCATTCAAGGATTTCCCAGTTAAAAGGTATTTATCTTTTGCAATGGCATCTTCATCTTCTGTTCCCAAATTCGTAGCAAACCTGACCATTGTGGAGAACATAAATGACCTAGACCCATTTTTAAGATCATTCCTAAGATAGCAAAATTGGATGACTCTATTGGTGCATTTTCTAGAATCCTGAAGGGAGTCACATTTGTTGAAGACCCTAGGGCATACATACATTGTTACATAGAAAGCTTAGGGTCCAAATATTTGATGAACATGTACATGAATGTAATCACTGACAAGAATGGGGTAGTGAAATTGGAACACAAGGTAGTTGAGGATTTAGGTTTCATTGATATCCTCCATATGCTAGAATTCTCAGATGAAGTCATCTGCTATGTCCTTAGCAAGGTTCACGGTGAATTTATGTGTTTGGACATAGTATTTAAGATTACAAAGGAAGCTATTAGGGTTGTTACTGGTTTTTCCTCCACCGGTTCTAAACCTGACAAGAAGAAGAAAATCCCTAACAAAGAGGTTATGAGATTAACTGGAGCTACATTTGACAACCGGTCACTTAGGGTTAATGATATAAAGGATAAAAATGTTAAATTTTCTAGCATGGTCATTGGCTATAAAGTTGGTCATACTAATAGGTTGAATTTTGTATCTAGTTCTTGCATTCATAGTGCACATGAGATGATATTAAACAATGCTAAAATTGATATTTGTGAATGGTTAAAGGATGAACTGTTAGAGAATTTGCACAAAATCAAAGGTGATAAGAAAGGAACCTTCAAATTTGGAAGTCTGATAGTGTGTTTAATGCTTTACTTTTCAAAAGAGATTCCCGGTATAGGACATAAGGATTTTGCCTATGATACTTCAATTGGAAAATAGATAAAGGAGGCAATTACCAGTATGGGATATGATGGTGATAAGTTGGTGAAAGACTATTTCAAGAATTTCCAAGCCAAAATGAGACAAAGGAAAGGATTCCCCAAAGAATTATGGATAAATATGATAAACAGATATGCTTTGTAGTGAAAAGAGATGAAATCTGGATGGAGGCAGTTAGACCCAAAACTGTCTAGATTACTAAAATGGGATATGAGGTGGATTCTCACACCTTAGATTCATATGCTAAAACACTCCTAGATGCTCCACCGGAACCAATAGAGGAAATATTTGTTAATGCTGAAACCATTGAAAATGGTGTTGCTATGATGAAGCAGAGGAAGAAAAGAGATAAATTTATGAAAGATGCTTCCAAGATGGTAAAGGATATTACAGAAGGATTGATGAATCTTGGTGGTATTGCTGGTAGTGTGAATGTAAGTTAATCAAAGCAGAAACTGATAGATCACATTCCCCTGTGGCTACTTCATCTGATTTTGATAGTGACAGGGCAGCTCAATTCAAGAGAGTGGACAGGAAGAAAAGAAAACCCTCACTGGAACCTACTCCATCTCCCAAGAAGTCAAGGACATAGAGAAAGAAACAACAAGTTGTAAGAGAGCCCACTGGTTTGAAGAAGAAAATGACTCCAAAGAAGAAACCAAAACCTAAGGCACCAGATACTCTTACATCGGAAGAGTTGATCAATGAAATCACCCAAGATGGTAACCTTGGTAATGTAAATAAATTCTATCATTCTTTCAACGATTCGAATAAGGATACTATAGAAGAAAGTATTATTTTATATCTTGATATCTATAAGAAAGTTCTTATTGAAGTTATAGATGATCTACCAAATGATTTATACTTAAGATTAGAGGCTAAGAGAATGTTTGTAATGGAGTTAGACAAGAAATTAAAGGCAGAAGGTCTACTTGTTGTGCATCCTATTAATTCCAAGTAGGAAATTGATGATTTAATATCAAAGGCAAATAGAATGGTTTTTGTGAGTGGGATCTTTGTACATGAGACAGCGAATAAGTGGGATATATTTTTTGTTGAAAGGGAGAAGAAAGAAGAGAAGGATAGATAGAAAATGGACAAGTCATTTACCAAAGTATATCAGAAAGATAAAGGTAAAGGGAAAATTGGAAGTGTACCTAATATCACGGTCAAGGATAACCTTCCTCCACTGGCATAGGACACCCCACCAATAACTACAGAGGCACCGACACAAACTGATAATCAATCAGAAGAAAAGGAAGAGGAAATGACAAAAGATGACACTAATACAGAGCCTGACATTATTTTTACTATGAGTGTGGACACTCAGGACTTTAATATTGTATTGGATAAGGAAACTACAGAGGTAAAGAAAGTTGAAACTACAAATATTGAGATCTCTGAGTCATTGGTCAACATTGTTGACTCTCAACAGAATATCGAGATACCAGCTGAAGTTAAGAAATCAGAATCCATCCCTGATGATACTCAACTTAACACTGAAATACCGGCAGAAGCACAAGCAGAAGAAGTAGCTGAAAAGGGACATGAACATAGTGTAGTTGAACCGACAGTTAGCAAGGCAGTCGGTAAGGATGATAGTAAGGATGAAAACAAAGTTGAAAAACAAAGTGAGCATAAGGAAGAAACAGTGAATAAAGAAGAGGTTAAAGATGGAAACAAGATAGCAGAAGTAGTTAAGGAATCCAGAGATGAGAAGAAACCAACTGCAGAACCTCACACTCTGCCTAGCAATTCCACCATGGATTACAAACCTACTAATGTGATAGATGTAGTTTTAGATTCCATAAAGAAGATCATTGAATGCAACGCCTTAGCATTTAAGGCCATTGACGATACTTTACCTATTTTGAAATTGATTGCACCGGATTGTAAGATAGATCACATTTCTGGATCTTTAGGTAAATTGGACACATTGTCCAAATTCATTGCTTCAAATATTCTAACTATAGATAAAATTAATGAAGATACTGTTAAGGAAAGGGTGAATAAGGAGAAAGGTGAATTGTTTGATAATACTATTAAGGACTATACATAGCATATTGATTCTTTATTACCGGTACTTAATTCCATTATTTTGGAATATAAAGAATTGTATAAGGAAGCATGCAATCCTCACCACCTAACAGAGGATATTGATGTGGAGATAAGGAAAACATAAAAGGAGATTGATGATATAGCAGTTAACATGATAGGTTCTTCGAAACTTACTTCAGTTTTGGATCAAGAAATGGCAGTTTTTGAAGAAAAGATTGAAAAATTAGAAAAGGAAAAAGCAAGGATAAGAATGAAGGCTTGGGAGATGAAAAATAAACTTGGTCCTAGATTGGACAACCATCTAACATAGGGGATTGAGCTGTCTAAAGAAACCATTCAAGGAGAAAGATCATCGGAGAACCATATGCATTATCTGACCGGGATGATCAGACAGACTGAAATCATTATTTCTAATAGTAGTAAATTTATGCAAAGTCTTAATCTAATTTTAGCAGATATCTTTCAGATTGTACATAACCGGTTATAGGCTATGAGGTAGAATTTTGAATTCTTTGATCCTTTTTGACATCCTTTGTCATTGATGTCAAAGGGGGAGTAGTGTGGGAGAAAAATGTATAGAAGGGATCATTTTCCCAAGGAGAGAACTCTTATTCTTGGATCAGTTTTGGACTTCATTTTAGGATATCATCTTTTGGATTTTTCTCATGAGTGTTGCCATCAATGCCAAAGGGGGAGATTTTTGGCATTATACACTTAGATGAGAATAGTTGATGTTGTCATTGATGGCAACCAACTGGTAACATGGTTCACAGGTTACACCAGCAACAAACATCATCTACCGGCACCGGCAAGCACTACAAGGCTATTCTCACCGGCATCCAACCTACACTGACAGAAGATCTTATCGGCACTCCTAGCTGACATGGAAATTATATTGTTTTGTATTGTAATATTATTTATATCTCTAACATGATGTATTGTAAAGACTCATATATGTATGAGATCTTGTAGGTCATTTTGATATGTAATTAGGTAATGAATGCAAGTGGTATATGAGAGCGAATAACTTATATGCATTATGATGTAATTATTTTATGAGTAAATAAGAGAAGAGAAGAGTGAAGCAAGGTTTATGGAAGAGGTATCTGACAGAGCTTAAACCGGTACTGAATCTAGCATTGCAGATGCTATTTTGACTAGTAAATTGTCATTGGATTTAACCATCCAATTGTAGTCAGTGGGACTCCTTTTTTTCTGTTAAGCAGTGAGCTCTAGGTTGTTGGCCTTCCTACATGTGCAGGCCCCTATTGTATAAGTAATATTTATTCATATTGTCGAGTGAGTAAATATTGTGGGTCACAAATCCCACCGAGGTTTTTCCTCTACCTAGTTTCCTTGCCAAAAATATCTATGTTATTGTGTGCATTGATGGTTATACTTTTGTTTCTCTTTACTGCATTATTATTTGCTTACTGATATATTAATTTAGGTTATAAAGTTGCAAACAAGTTTAAATATTTTGTTTACCAGTTAGACACTGATTCACCCCCCCCCCTCTTAATGTCTTCGGGACTGATCAATTATCTAACACCGGCTCCACCATCTATTAGGACACGTTTAACACGTGTCTTGTGAATGAGGAATTCAATATGCAAGGGAGTGTCATGGGGATGTTGCAAGGACATGTCATCTTCATTGGTAAATGATAAGCAGTGAGGGGTTGTGAGGTGTCCCACCATGGTTTTGAATTGATCTATATCAAAATCTTCGGATATTGTTGTATCGACTAATGCTCTTTCTAGAATTTCTTTGTGTGCAGGTGAGAAATTTAAAAGTTTTAAGATGGATATTTGTGCGGGTGTTTTATGTAATTGATCCACTAGACTGTATTGTTTGGTAGTGGATGAGGTGTTTGTTGTAGAACCCGGCAATACCACTTTGCCTTTGCTTCGTGTGATAACATGAGTGTGTTATTGATGTTGTTGCTCTTTAACCACAATCACATTTACCACATTGTCATATGCATGAGCATAGTTTACCTTTTCTTTACCTTTACCATTCTACCATATTGATGATTCACCCTTCTCATAGTTAGGAAGCGGAGTTTTGAAAGTTGTGTGAGATTCATTTGTTGTATGTCCATCCATAGTTATCACTCCATTATCAATCAAATCTTGGATGACATGTTTTAAACGTTGACAAGCACATGTTGCGTGTCCTTTGTTTCGATGGAAATCACAATAATGGTTGTCATTCCACCAAGCAGGTTTTACCTTGGGTTCAAAGTTTCTTTCTTCTAGTAAAGTAATCAATTTGTTTGTGAGAAGCATTTTTAATGTGGATCCAAGGGGTTCACCAATGTTTGTAAATTTCCTTCGAAATAAATTTTTGATAGTTTCTTTTTGGTGATTATTGTTTTGCTGAGCCGCTGTTGAGTGGTTGGATAAATTAAAAACCGGTTGTTTTGGTTTCACATTGTTGTTATCCACTATCCCATCGTTGACGACATTACGATTTCTATTCCAAAACTTTGTCTTATCATTGTTGTTGTTGTTAGTTTTGTTAGGAGGGTGAACTCCTTCTTTGTATATTTTCAACTCACCCTTCTTTATCATGGCTTCCTCCATTTTGATTCCATTATCAATCATCTTTCCAAAACTTTGATGTCCTTGCATTTTTATATGATAACTCATTTGATCATTTAGGTTGTCAATGAATATGTCATTTTTTTCATATTCTGGAACTGTACAAGGATATCGTGAAGCTAACCCTCCATATCTATAAAAATGTTATGAAAGGTTCTCCACTCTTTAGTTTGGAATTACATAGGTCTATCATTGTTACTTCATGTTGTATGTTGTAAGAGTATTGTGAAAAAAACTTATCCACCCGTTCTGAGAATGATCTGATTCCAGGTGGAAGTTTGGAGAACCATTCCATAGCTAGTCCAGTTAAGCTTTTTGGAAATAATCTCATCAAGTAGGTATCCTCATGTCCAAAATCCATAATCATTGTGCAAAATTCTCATAAATGATCTTGGGCGTCAATGCTTCCATCATATTTTTCGTATCTAGGAGTTTCAAAACCAATAGGAAATGGTATCATGTTTAGATTTATGTCGAATGGATAAGAACAGATTTCTTGAAGTGAGTATCTTCTAACATTTCCTCTCTGTATATCTTGAATTTGTGTTTGCAGTGTTTGTATTTGTTTTGTGAGATTTGTGATAGGATTATCAACATGATTTGTTCTTGTATAACAATTATTTTTCATTCTAGGAGGATCTTGATCTCTTCTTGTATCATCTCTACCCCTTCTTGTATCCTCATTGGATTGAACATTATTTAGAATTTCTACGTCATCCCTTTTGGGAATGTAAGTTTCCTCATTGGTTCTGGTGTTGCTAGGAATTGTCATGTCATTAATTTTGAGACAAAAAATATCCTCATATTGTTCGTTATTAAGGGGGGGTCACTTCTCTTTTGTGTCAATTTGTTCACATCAAAATATTGGGGGAGTGTAGCACCATATTTTGCTAACATTAGGAAATATTTTTTTTTTCTCCCTCCAATATTTTCTTCATAAATTTATCGAATTGAGGATCTTTTTTGATGTCTCTGACATGTTGTTCTATTATTTCCTCTTCAACTTGTATTTCATCTTCGTTTTCCATTTTTCTATTATCTTCAGTTATTTCAAACGTTTCTATTTTTGTTTCTGCAATCTTTCATCTCAGATCCTTGGTTAAAACTTGCATACACATGTTTTGAATTTTTTGCGAGAGTTAAATCTTGAATAATGTGTCGCAATAAGTGATCAATTGTTGAGAAAATGATCTTTTCAAGTATTTGTTTGTTTGCAAGTTTTTTGATCTTAGTTTTGGAGTATGAACTTTCTGATTTTTTATATGTCCAAGTTCAATAGGAATGATATATCCTATGATAAAGAATGAGGTTATTATGATCAAGCGTTGTAGTTTCATGATAAAGGATGATAGATCCTGATGATAAAATATGTTTGAACGATCAGTTTATCAAATAAAATGTGATGTGGCACTTTAAGGTGTTAGATCTTTAAAATTGTTTGAGGTGAATACTTGAGAACCTTTAGCGTGTCTAGTCTTGAATTTGTTTTGACAAAAAATAACCTGATTGAATGACCCAAGAAGATGACCTAGTCTCTATGTTTGACTGTCTGAGAAATGGGTTGTTTTTGTTTTCTGGTTTTGGTGTAGTTTACCAGAAACACTGACAAAATGACCAGGACCTCTGCTATACTAACTAGAAACACTGACAAACTTACCAGAAATGCTGCTATACTGACCAGAAACACTGACAAACTTACCAGAAATGTTGTTTTGCAATGTAGTGACTCTAAAGTTCAAAATAAAGATGTATATACTCAGCAAATTAAGTGTTTGAACTTAGGAGATTACAATTTTGACCCAACTTTATGATTTTCAGACTCAGAGAACTGATATTTAGACCTAACAAGTACCAACTAGGAGATCTAATGCTGCAACATGAGCAATTTGGCATTCAACTCAAAAGAGTTGTTGATTAGACCAAGGGAGCTTACCTTTAGACCAAGAGAGCTACTATTTAGACTAAGAACTCTGTTGTTTAGACTAGGAACTCTATTGTTTAGACCAAAAACTCTTTTGTTTAGACCAAAAACTCTGATGTGCTCAACCTTGGAGAGTTAATGTTGAAATATGAGAAAGTTAACATTCATACCAACAGAGCTGACGTTTGGACTGAAAGTGCGACTTTCTGGACAATAGGTGCGACTGTTTGGACTGAAAGAGCTACTATTGGACTGTGAATGCGACTGTTTGGACCAACAGAGTTATTGTTTGGACCGTAAATGCGACTGTTTGGAATATGAATTTGACTGTTTGGACTGTGAATGCGATTGATTAGACTATAGGTGCGACTTTTTGGACCAACAGAGCTAATGTTTGGACTGAAAGAGCTAATTTGTTATGAAACTTGTGAATTTGATAATGTGAAGTTTGAGTTTGCAATTTTTGTTGTTTTTCAATGGATGATATCTTGACTTGACTTACAAACACAAAAATAAGATTGTATTTTTGTCCCAAAGGACACATAAAGTGTATGTTCAAGAATCTTTAAAGAAATCCCAAGTTTTCATGGGTTTTGAACAATTGAAAACACATCAATCAGTTATTGTTTGGACCATAAATGCAACTGTTTGGAATATGAATTTGACTGTTTGGACTGTGAATGCGATTGATTGGACTATAGGTGCGACTTTTTGGACCAACAGAGCTAATGTTTGGACTGAAAGAGCTAATTTGTTATGAAACTTGTGAATTTGATAATGTGAAGTTTGAGTTTGCAATTTTTGTTGTATTTCAATGGATGATATCTTGACTTGACTTACAAACACAAAAATAAGATTGTATTTTTGTCCCAAAGGACACATAAAGTGTATGTTCAAGAATCTTTAAAGAAATCCCAAGTTTTCATGGGTTTTGAACAATTGAAAACACATCAATCAGTCTATCCTAAGGAGATTGGCTTCATTATTAATTCTTAGCCCACAACTTGGTACCCTGTCAGCTCACACATCGTTGTCACTCCCTAAAGGGCACCCATGTATTTGCCTTTGCGAGAGCTAGTGGAGTCCCATTATGAGCCTAGCAATAAGGTCTCAAAAGGGGAGCTCGCACATACACTCAAGAGGGACATATGGTGAGTATCTTAAGGAGAGATTATTTCCCTTCCATGCACTAAGAATTTAATAATGTTCGAAGGTAAACCAGGTAGCTTCTAATTTTAATTGGAACTAGTAAGGGATCTATTTGACGTGTCGGGGTATAAACTCAATTAAGAGGTCTCCCAACCTTGAAAACTAAGGTTTTATATACCCGAAGGTACGGAGGAGAGCTATTCCCGAGCAGAGTCGTTGACTTGATTTTCATCAAATCACATTTATTTTATAGTGGGTTGGAGTACTTGGCATTAGCCATTCCCACTTGGGTCATTCCCCTCTAACCGGCCTTAATGGCTTTGGCCTTATAGGCTCCTCTAGAGGGCAGACCCGCTAAAGATATGCACTATTGAAAGCAGAAGATGAGTCTGGATTTCTAATCACCTAAGAAAGGTGAGAGCATACTCACCTATCATCAAAACACATAAGACATTTCTGTGTTAGATTCAATGACAGTCCCAAAGACATTGAGAGGGGGGGTGAATCAATGTCTAACCGGTTAGCATAATATTTAAACTTATTTATAACTTTGCATCCAAAAACAGTGTACTGGTAAATAAGAATTATTGTAATAAACAAAAATAATAGAGATGGCATAGAAACACACCATAACACAAGATGTTTAATGAGGAAACCCAGTGTGGGAAAAACCTTGGTGGGATTTGTGACCCACAATATTTACTCACTGGCCAATGAATAAATACTACTTACAATAAGGGGCATGCACATGTAGGGAGGCCAATAGCCTAGAGGTCACTACCCAATGAAGAGTCACACTAACTCCAAAATGGATTATCAAATCCAATACAATGTACTACTCAAAAAAGTATCTTTAATGCTAGGTTCAATACTGGTTTAAGCTCAGATAGATACCTTATCCAAAAACCTTTGCTATCACTAAACAGTTATTCTCTACCATACATATTATCTCCTCTCTACTCTTTCATATTAAAATGACCTATAAGATCTCATACATATATGAGTCTTTTACAATATACCATGTCGGATTATAAAAGATAATTAAATTTACAAAATAATTCATATAAACAAAACTTTATCCCATGTCGGCTGGAGTGCCAGTATGCTTTGTTGCCGATGTAGTCTGAATGTCGGTGTAGTGCTTGTCGGTGTCGGTGTCTGCCGGTGTATGAAGTTTTTGATGATGGGCATGTAGAAACCAATTGTCAGTGAGTTTTTAGTTGGTTGCCATCAATGACAACATCAACTATTCTCATAAGAGTGTAGAATGCCAACAATCTCCCCCTTTGGCATTGATGGAAACACTCATGAGAAAAATCAAAAGTGTTATCCAAAACTGAAATCCAAAAAGATGTGCTCCCCCTAAGCAAGTGATCTCCTCTGTACATGCATTTTTCTCACCACTACTCCCCCTTTGACATCAATGACAAAGGATGTCATAAATAATCAAAAGCGTACAAAAATGCTACCTCAAATTTTATAACCAGTTGGTTACTATCTGAAAGATGTCTGCCAAAATCATATTCAAACTCTGCATAAATTTTTTACTATCAGTAAGAGTTGCCTCAGTCTGCTGGGTCATACCAATGAGATAGTACATTTTCTGCTCCGGTGATCGTTCTCCTTGAACTATTGCCTTAGATAATTCAACTCTTTGAGTAATCAAATTATCTAGCCTCGAACCAAGTTTATCCTTTTGTTCTCGGGCATTAGACCTTATTCTTGCCTTCTCTTTCTCAATTTTTTATAACTTCTCCTCAAAAACTAATATAAGTCTAGATGAACCTATTATATTATCCGCAATGTCATCAATCTCTTTTTGTGTCTTTTTTATCTCCTTATCAATGTCCTCAGTCAAATAGTGAGGTTTACATGCTTCCCTATATAACTCCTTATACTCCAAAATTGTAGAATTGAGTACCGATAAAAGTGTATCCACATGATCGGTACATTTCTTTATGGTGTTATCAAAGAATGTGTTTTTCTCTTTTTCAACTCTCTCCTTTATGGTATCCTCGTTTATCTTATCTATGGTTATTACATTATCAGTAATGAATTTGGACAATGTGTCCAATTTCCCTAAAGAACCATTAATGTGATATATCTTACAATTTGGTGCAATCATCTTTAGAATAGGTAATGTGTTATCAATTGCCTTAAATGATAAGGCATTGCAATTAGTAATCCTTTTAATTGAATCCAAAAGTACCTCTATGATATTAGTGGGTATGAATTCACCTGTAGATGTGCTTGGTTCTATTGTGTTTTTCTTCTCAACAGATGTCTAACCAATCACCTTCAATATATCCTCTTTACTTCCATTAGATGCAAACACTTTCCTTTTATTTTTTTCTGGTGGATATGTATGTGTCTGCACCTCTACCTTTAATGGTTTCTCAGTTTTATTAGGCTTCTCTGCAACTGTCAGTGTTACAGACTCAACATGAACCTCTACCTCAGATTGTTTCTCTATCACTACCAGTTTCACAGATTCTGGTGGCCCTGTGCTAGTTGTCTTGTCCTTAGTTTGTTTCTCAATCTCTGGTTGCTCCGTTTGAGCTAATATCTCAGTTTCTTGAGAATCAACTGTTTGTGCCAGTTTTTCTGAAATCTTGTTGTACTCAACACTATCTGTCTTAATCTCTGTAGATTCTTTGTCCACAACAATGTTTATATCTTGAGTATCCACATTCATTGTAAAAAGTATCCCCAACTTAGGGTTAGTATCATCATGTGTTAAACCTTCAGTAGCTATATCTGGTGGATTAGTTGTATGAACCGATGATGAAGGTGCTAATGGAGGGGTGTTTAGGGTTGGTGGAGGGATGTTATTTGTTATCTTTATAGAGGGTACACCACCTACTTTACTTTTTCCCTTGTCCTTTTGATATACCTTGAATGTCTTTTCCATTTTTGGTCTGCTTCTTTCCTCTTGATTTTCCTTCTCTACAAAGAATATGTCCCATTTATCTACAGTTTCATCTGCAATTTCTTTAACCCTTCCACCCATCAGGCTCACTTACCAGTGTCCACTAACAAATACTGACTAGTTAGCTTTAGAAATAATCTCATCTATCTCTTCTTTAGAATCTACCAGATGTACAGCCAAGAGTGCTTCAACTTGCAACTTCTTGTCCAGTTCCATTATAGATAGCCTTTTGGCTTCCAATCTCATGTATAAATCATTTGGTAACTCATCAATTACTTCTATCAATATTTTCTTGTAGATATCTAAATGCAAAACAATGCTTTCTTCAATTGTGTTTTTTTCAGAATCATTGGAATAATTATACCATTTATTTACATTAGACAGATTACCTTCCTCTGTAATCTCATTTAATAAATCATCTAGTGTCGGGGTAACCGGTGTCTATTTCTTCTTAGGTGTAATCTTCTTCTTTGGTTCCCTAACTACCTGTTGTTTCTTCCTTAGTGTTATGGTTTTCTTAGGTGAAGGAGAGGGTATCGGTGAGGGTTTTCTCTTCCTTTCTACTCTTTTAAACCCATCAGCCTTACCACTATCAGTATCGGAGGATGTTACAACCGATGCAACATGTGCTTTAGGTTGTAGTCCTTCAAGCTCACTGGCTGATGTACCACTGATATTCATGACATTTTCTTTGATTGCTTTGACCTTCTTAGAGGCATCTCTGATAAAATTTTCTCTTCTCTTTGTTCTTTTTTGCATAGATACATTGCTCTCTATAGTTTCTACACTACCAAATAATTTCTTAGATGGCTCCCTTGGTGCATCAAGTAGAGCTTTAGCATATATTTCAAAAATAGATAGGTCTACCTCATAATCCATCTCAGTAACCCAAATAGTTCTAGGGCTTACTGCTTCCATCCAAGTTTCATCTCGCTTAATGACAAAATAGATTTCCTTGTCATACTTGTCAATTATGCTCTGTGGTAGTCTCTCTCTTTCTCTCATCTTATATTGAAATGTTTTGAAGTAGTATGTGATGTTCTTAACACTACCAGTGCCCATACCAGTGAAAGCTTCTTGTATCTGTTTTCCTACCGGGATGTCATAACCAACATCTTTGTGACCTATGTCAGGTATCTCCTTGGTAAAGTACAACATTACCTTTCTTGTCTCCCTTAATCTTCTTCAAGTTATCAACTAGTTCGTATTTAAGCCATTCACACACATCAATCTTAGCATTATTGTTCACCATCTCATATGCACTGTGAATACATAGGCTAGAAACAGAATTGAGTCTATTTGCTTGAGTTGATTTGTATCCTAGTACCATACTCACATATCTTATATTTATATCCTTAACATCATTCACTCTAAGTGACCTATTATCAGATGTGGCTCCGGTTAAATCCATAACTCCGCTGTTAGATATCTTCTTGGTTTTATCAGGCCTACTACCAGTTGAAGGTAAACCAGTAAATGCCTTAATTGCATCCTTGGTTATCTTGCAAACTGACTCTAACCACATGAATTCTCCATGGACTCTGCTCAATACAAGTCTGACAACTTCCTTTGTAAATTCGGATATGTTCAGAATCTCTACAAAACATAAATATTCCATAATCTTATGTTTAGGTTTAATCACTCCATTTTCATCAGTAATAACCTCATTGAATATTTTCTTCAAATCCTCAATCCCTAGGTTTTCTATGTTACAATGTATGTAGATTCTAGGGTCTTCTACAAATGCTACACCTTTCGGTATTTTCAAAAGAGCTCCTACAGAATCATCCTATTTTGCAATCTCAAGGATAATCTTAAATACGGGTGTAGGGTGTTTGACGTTTTCCACAATAATAGGTTTTCCAATAAATTCTGGAACAGAAGATGAGGAAGCCATTTCAAAGATAAATACCTCTTAACCGAAATTCCGAATGCCTGAAAATCAGTTTGTAGCTTCGCCTTAAAATGCCCTTGCTCAGTTTCACGCTCTTTGATTGTTTGAATGCTCAGTGAGTTCAAAATGAAGGTTTCCTGGTGCTTTATAGCCAAAAAGGTTCTTTAAAACTACATTAAATGCTCATCGGTTAAGTGAAAACTTAACACATCTACCAATAAAGAATAAATGTATCTTCTCACCATCAACCGAGGGTAGAATGCATGATTTTCAACTTGATGCAATACCCCCTAAGGATTATTCCCCAATTAGATGAAGAATATCCTGCCGGTGGAGGATTACTCTATTCTACCGGTGCAGAGATAGTTTCATCAAATTTTTTATCACTCTTCTTAATCCATTGTTTTGAAAATTCTTTCTTTACTTCATCTACCTTTTCTTTGCCCTTCAAACTAGATCCTTTATTGTTCCCCGGTGCATTCTTGCTTCTATAGAATTTTGCAATATGTCCAATCTTGTTGCATGCATAACAAGTTACATTATTCCTCTGAATAGCTTTACCATATCCTTGACCGGTTTGTGATCTGCATTGATTAGATAAATGCCCAAATCTTTCACAAACATAGAATTTCACATTCATCCTGCAATTTTTCTAAATTATGACCAACTTTGTTGCATTTGGAACATTGACTGGTGGGTGAGTTTATATTCCGATTGTTTCTAAATGTACATTGATTTTCTTTGTGACCATACTTTTTGCAATTGAAAGATATCCCTTTAAATTTATAAGCATTAGGTTCTCTTACTAGTTTGTTCTGATCTTGATTGTTTGCAGTACTGGAACTTTCTGCATGTTCAAATCCAAGTCCATTTGTATCTCCATCAGGTCTATGTCTTTTAAGCATGTCACCGAGTTCTTCTGAACTTTTCTTGAATTTGTCTTTGTGTTTATTTGCAGTAGCCAACTCATTTTCCAAAATTCCAACTTGTCTCACAAGGTCAGCTTTGTCATGTTGCATGTGAATCAAATATGTCTTTAATATATCATTTTCATGACCAAGTCTCAAATTTTCATTTCCAGCATCACTAAGTCTCCTAGTCAAATCTTCTTCATTCTTCTTCCTATCTTCAATATCCTTACATAACCTCATAGTCATATCTTGCATTTCATTCTTCATATTATTGTCTTCTTGTATCAACTTATTTGCAATGTCTCTAAGAGTTCCCTTTTCATCATCATCATTCTGCATCTTCTCATGAAGTTCCTATCTTTTATTTTGTGCTATAACTAGGTTCTCCTGAAGTCCTTTAATGAATTCCTTAGCAGTCCTCAGATCATCTTCAAGTTTGATATTCTTCAATTTTTTTGCATCAAAATCTTCAAGAGCTCCTTCCAACTATTTTCTTAAGTTCTCCATTTGTACCGATGTCAGAATCTTTCTTGAGTTGTTAGGCTTTTGCAAATAGAGGACCAAACTCTGATACCAATTGTTAGATTCAATGACAGTCCCAAAAACACTAAGAGGGGGGGGGGGGGGGGTGGATTAGTGTCTAATTAGTTAGAATAATATCTAAACTTATTTAGAACTTTGCATCCCAAAACAGTGTACCAGTAAATAAGAACTATTGCAATAAACAGAAATAATAGAGACAACATAGAAACACACCATAACACAAGATGTTTAATGAGGAAACCCGGTGTGGGAAAAACCTTGATGGGATTTGTGACCCACAATATTTACTCACTGTCCAATGAATAAATATGACTTACAATAAGGGGCCTGCACATGCAGGGAGGCCAACAGCCTAGAGCTCACTACTCAATGAAGAGTCACACTGACTACAAAATGGATTAGCAAATCCAATACAATGTACTGCTCAAAATAGCATCTCTAATGTTAGTTTCAGTACCAGTTTAAGCTCAGATAGATACATTATCCAAAACCTTCACTGTCACTAAATAGTTATTCTCTACCATACATATTATCTCCTCTCTATTCTTTCATATCAAAATGACCTATAATATCTCATACATATCTGAGTCTTTTACAATATACCATGTCATCTTAGAAAAGATAATTACATTTATAAAATAATTCATATAAACAAAACTTTATCCCATGTTGGCTGTAGTGCCGGTATACTTTGTTGCCGATGTAGTTTGAATGTCGGTGTAGTGCCTGTCGATGTTGATGTCTGCCGGTGTATGAATTTTGTGATGTCGGGCATGTAGAAACCAATTGTCGGTGAGTTTCCAGTTGCTTGCCATCAATGACAACATCAACTATCCTCATAAAAGTGTAGAATGCCAACATTTTGTTCATTTCCACTGTAATTAGTCTATATGCCTAATTTAACAAGAATAAGTGCAAAATCCCGCGGCTGCAAAAAAAGTTAGTAGTTTATATTGCATTCTTTGATGGCAATATATTTTATGACTCCGGTCTTTCATAGCAAAATAAGTACTTGCAAAACCAATAATCTGCAAATTAGGTTCAGGGAAATGACAATCTAGAAGCATAAATAAGGAATGCAACATACAATATTTGCAAATTCAATAAAAATTTGAAAACGCCATCAAATTGACCAAGAACACCATCATCTGTGCCAAGAATGCTACCAAATGGACCCAAAACACTACTCTGCACACCAGAAACGCTACTCTGCGCACCAAAAACATTGTTCTGCATACCAAAAACGTTGTCAAACAGACTGAAAACACTGACAAATGTACCAAAAATGCCACAATAGATACCAAAAATGTTGAAGTACAGACTGAAAGCGCTAAAGGACAGAAAAATGTGAAAAACAGAGTTGAGAAGTCTCCCGAAAACACTATTTGAGGTGTCAAAACACTACAAAAGAGGCCAAGAACGCGATTCGGGAGCCCAAGAGAGCTAATCTACACACCGAAAGAGCTAATCAACTTGTCAATAAAATTTATTGCAAGCAAACTTGTTAAAGATCAAAGGGGCTAGGCCCCACAGTGGGCGCCAATTAATGTGATGCTAAAAATATGGTAAATAGAAAGGCATACACATATAATGAGACAATAAAAACATAATGGAAAGCTTAATTGAAAACTAAGTTTAAGATGCAAACCATAAACCTTCCTTGAAATGTCCCATTTTCTTCTATTCTTGAGGACCTTGAAGGTTTTGAATTGATTGGCTCTCAACGGAGCAATGACCTCCAAAGTGGCAACTCAAGAATTGAGTAGCTACTTGATCATGATTGATTATGCAAATGATATTAAATGCAATGCTATGATTAATCCAAAATGCTAATGAAAATTCTCTATAGTAATGATGCTAAAGCTATGAATGCAAGGGATCCTTATTGCTCCAAAATGGGGGATATTTATAGGAATTCCAAGGCCAAAGTTGAGGTGGCAGGAATCGATGGTCCAGATCTGATCTGAAGATATCAAGGACCAAGATTGAGGAAGTTGGAGAAGAGGTTGGAGGAAGAGACACTTGTCATCTCTGTGGTGACAAGTGTCAAGAAGCCTTGCTCATGAGAGGGCAAGTGTCCAAGGGAGGAGACATGTGGAAAAAGTGCCATGTGTCTCAAGGGGAAAATATCCACACCATGGGAGGTTAGGATAAGGAGGTTAGAGTGTGAAAGATAGAATAGGGTTAGCTAAACCCAGGGTTAGGTGGAATGGGTTAGGTTAGGTGGTTAAACGTTAGGAGCCATGTGCTCATTTGAATTTAGAAATTCAAATAATTGGAAAATGATAATTAATCTCAACAAACTTGAGTTTGTTAATCTTAATTAAGGATTAGAAGAATTGATTTATATGGGGGGACATTAATTAATTTAGAATTAATTAATCCAAGGGGAATATGAAATGAACTATATAAATAAATCATGTAGATTTATTTACTAGTAGATGAATAGAGAAATTAATCAAATTGCTTGTGATTTCAATTAATTGGGAAGGAGAATTAATCAAATAACTGTGTATTTATTAACCATCTTCAAACCATTTTTTAGGTGTATACAATTTGCAATCCCAAAAATAATTTCATTTCACCAACCATAGATATTTCAAACTCATTTTGCATGTCATCGGCAAACTTCTTGCACAAACTATCATCTCCACCAAAAATAATATCATCAACAAATACCTCAACAATTAAAATGTTATCATGATCAATCTTGAAATATAGACTAGTATACCTATATTCTCAAAAAAATATAGGTAAAATAATGTCGAGAGATATCACATAGTTGTCTTGCATGTTTATTAGTTGTCAAGAAGGACATGCAGTTGAATAATATTGCACTCTATCACTCTCATTAAAGATGTAATGGTTTCATATACTTACAGACAAGTGGTAATGATTCTATTTTATTCAAAATAATAAAATAATACTTATAGAGAAACTAAAACAAGCATGCATTTACCTGTCATATACACGTCAAATTTATTCAAAACTAATTTTTTGTTTACAAATATTTGTATGTCATTTTAGATGTCTCTCGGCATAATTACTGTAGACATATAAAAATGCCCATATTCCTAAATGAATATTTAATGTTCATTTTATTCTCATTCCTCTATTTAATTAAGTAAATTATTCAATTTATTTAGTTAAATTCACTTAAGCCCTTTATGTCATTTAATTGAATAAATCATTTTATTTAATTAGAACCCTTCTCTCTACTTTTACTTTTAATTAAATTCACATTTAATTAAATAGTTTACCCCAATTAAATAAATCTAATTTATTTAAATCTCCAACTTGAAACCAAATTGAAATAAAGCAATTTATTTTAATTAATTCTATTTTCCCTCACCCACTTGCATTTTCCTACATCTCTCACTTGCCTCCTAACCCTATTCCTAATTTCTTCTAGAATCCATCTAATCCTAATAAATTAACCCCAAACCCATCCATTATCCCCTTTCCCTAAATTTGAGGAGGTCACTTCTCAAATTTGGAGTAAAGTCTTCAAAAGGCATTAAAGCCTTTATCCATTCAACAAGCTAACTTGTTGAATGCCCCCAAATTTGGAAGGACTCTTACAAATTTGTCCCCAAAGTCTTCAAACCATTAATGGTTAACTAACCCTTAGTGGCATGGTTAGAGACTTTTTGACTAACTTAACCTCCATCTAACCCAAGGGTCTCATCAAGCATTTATTGCTTTGACCATGGTTATTCCTTTAACCTTTGCACAAGAGTTTACCCCTTGGGTAAAAGCTTTATCCAATGGATAACCCTAACCTAACCTTAACCCTTACCTCCTAGGGTAACCATGAGGTCTTCTCAAGCATTTAATTCTTCTTACATCTCCTCTCAACCATCCTTATGTTGACAATTGTCACCATTTCATTGGTGAAAATTGAAAACATGGATTGACAACTTTCAAACTTGACCCTTGATTAACTCTTTCAATCCTGACCATCCATTGCCCTATTTTCACTATAAATAGAGCTCGTATTCCTCCATTTTAAGGATCCATGCAAGCTTTAGTATCTCATTTATGCTCAATTTTATTAACACATCTAGCTTCTCTTTGTTATAGGAATAAATCTAATAAACATTTTAGACTATTTCCTTTATCATTAGCTTAACTCATAAACTAGTATATCATGTTAGGATAGTATTGCTACTAATCTTGTCATCTTATAATCTAGTTCATTGCATTTGTAGAATCATGCATAGATAGGATGTATTTTCATAACTAAATCAATCATAAGCATCCCTCATTCTTGCATTTGTCATCCCTAAGCCACTTTGCTCAGTGATCTGAGAGCAAAGGCATTGGCTTAAGGGACCTTGTGAGATAGAGAACCATGGAACCATCCTTGGGAAGTTGAGTCATTCTTCATGACTCCATAACTTGCACCAAGAAGTCCTGTGGGTGTGTGGATAAGCCTCTTTGAGCTTTAATTTTCACATTTTAAGTTTCATCATCCCGCTTTTCCCGCATACATTTCTGGCGCCCACCGTGGGGTACTACCCCATTAATCAAATCAATTTTCAAAAATAAACACTTTTGCAAGTACACGGGAAACAGGAATTAGCACGTAGGGAACATCCCTTAGCGCATTTGGTGGATATTTTAGTGCATCCAGTGCACTGTTTAGCATGTGGGGTCTATTCTCTAGCGTGTGCGGTCTTTACCTTAGCACATCGTCCCCACTAATACTTTCTTGTAGGTCTCAGCGCGGGAGAAAAACAAAGTAGTGCAACTGAAACACATTTTAGCGTGTCGGGCCTTTTCGATAGCACATCCGGATTACCTTGTAGCATGTAAAGTTTGTTCTATAGCGCATCACAGACACAGGCAAAACAACTATAACCAAATTTTTTTAAAAAAAAATTAGACTTGTTGAAGTCCACAGGTTTTCTAACAATTTTACTTGGTATTTTGCAGGGTTCTAACAAATTTCTTGCAGATAGGAGCTTAATTTTAGGATCATTAAATAGTTTAAATTTTTACTAACCTATTTCAGTTAGTTAAGATATAAAATTCCTTTTTGATTCTTGTTAAAATTGAACTCACTTTTGTTTGGACTTTAAAAGAACCACAAAACAAAATTTTCCTTGCTTTCCTAAGAGAGAAAATTTTCAAATTGGATTTTAAAAAGAACAAATCAAATTTTTTCAAGTTTTGCAAACAAATGGATTAAAAAGAACTTCACTATCCTTTGGTGTATAAAAGGATCCATTGTAGGTTTTAGCAAGGAAAAGAATCACAAAGTCCCAAAAGTCTTTTGTTTTGCAATTAAAGAGGGAAGATCTTCCCCTTTTGCTCGATTTCTTTTGTTGATGAAACATCGTGTTCATTTTGTTGACCAAGTTCTTCTTTTCAGATTAGAAAATCATTGCCTTGAAAAGTTCAAAAGAACACCATGTTTTCATGGAGCAACATCTCCATCTAGGATTAGCAAATCATTGCTTTGAAGGGCTAAAAAGAACTTGTGTGTTTTGTCTCGAAAGTGGAAGGTATATGCTCTCCTCTTAATTGGGTGATCAAAAAGCCAAACCACTCTTAAAGCTTTCTTTAATTCAAGCAATAAATCCTTTAGTAGGTCTACCTTCCCGAGGGGTTGAAAAACTCTTAAAGCCATTTTTGGCCGATGTGAAGGGAACGACCTAAGTGGGAAACAACTTTGAAGCCAAGTGTTCCAACCCACTATAATCAAAAGTGAGAAGTGACGAAAGTCCTTTTCAATGGTTGCGCACAGCGATTAGCCTTCCCCCAGTATCCTTGAAATACGTAAAGCCTTTATTCTAAAGGTTGGGAAGCCTCCTAAGGGAGTTTATCACTGACGACCGAACAGGAAGCTTGATTATGAACCTTAGCATAGAAACTTTGAGCCGAGTCAGTAAACAGACATTTGCAATATCATAGTGCAAGGGTGGGGAAGAATCCACCCCCAAGATTGCTCACCATATATCTCCCAAGATAACTACTCAATTGTGAAGCAATTCACTTTGGGTTAATTTCTGGCAAAAGGCAAAAAAATGGGTGCCCCCTAGGGGGTGACACGGTTGTTTGAGTTGACAGAATATCGAGACTAGTGGGCTATGATATTGCTTATGACCCTTGAATAAAGTGTCTAGTTGAAATGCATGTTGTATCTAAACCTGTTGAAACATTGGGGATTTGAACACATCCTTGCAAAACATACACTTATTCTTTAGATTAAGAAAAATGGTTGTCTCTTTGTTGTTGTGCTTTCATTCGTTATTTCAGAAAATCATCTATCAGCACTAAAAACTCAAGGCAAAGTTCCAAAATTGCAGAAAAACAACCAAGTCAATATATTTCAGGGCAATTTAGCGCATAAGAGCAACTTCTTAGTGCATAGGAACCATATTTTAGCGCATTAAACCTTCTCTTTAGCATGTTAGGTCTTAACAGTAGTGCTTCACCTGGATCTAAAAACAAGTAGTGATCGTTAGCGCATCTTGAAAATAGTTTAGCCCATTGAAGCACCAGTTTAGCACGTAGAAATCAAACTTTAGCACGTAGGGTTTAACTGTTATCACATAGGAGGCCCATATTAGCGCATGGCCTTTTAAACCAAAGTTGAACCAAAGCTGAGCAAAATTAACCAGTTAGCGCGTATCATGGGGCAACGTAGTGCATAGAGTCTTTTCTCTAGTGCATAGAGAAGTTTTCATAGTGCATTGCATCTTTGTTTCAACGCGTAGTCAAAAACAAAAAAATAGGGGGCAAAACAGAGGTCAATTTGGAAAATTTTGACAACAATTTCGGAAGCTTCCCTTCATCAGCCTAAACTTCATCAATCAAAAAACCAAAAACAGAGTATCAAAAGCTATTTCTAAAAGCAAGTTTCCATCAAGCAAAGTTGCCTAAAATCTGAAACTAGTCGCAAGATAAACATATCTATCCTATCAAAATCAGGAAACATCATCACAAGTAGCAATCAGATCCTTTAAATCAAACGGATTTTTATCCCAAAACACACTTGTTTAAAAAACTCTGAGTTGTCAAATCGAGTTTCCATATCGGGAAAGCTTGTATTCCATATCATTTGATGCACTTTGTCGTGAGGGGGCATCTAAACCTTCACTTTGATAAAGTAAAACTTGAGTTTCCAAAACAAGCTAAACTAAATCCAAAACAAATCAAAGGAAACCATTGATCGCTTGTGCATGACTAATCCTCATATTCTGAGAAGAAGGAATATTTATCATAACACTAAGTTGAAGAAACAACAACCAAGTTCTTTGAAACTTGCCAAAAGAAATAAATTTTTATACATCAATCGTCAACTCTTCAAATCTCATCGCACATTCCTTCGTCATATACAATTGTATCTTCAAAACAAAACAAACTAATTTGACAAGGAACCCTTGAGGAGTAGGGCATTCTGTCAAAAATCAGCATTCAGTCAACACATAAATCAAGGAGGGAAGATCAATTCGACCTTCTTTCCCGAAGAGTGCATCACTTATAACATACCCCGATTTGAACCACCAACACCTAAGCAAAACATTGAAGAATAGTTCATTCCCTTTGTCACAGAGAGCTTCTACTAGATGCTCGTCGTTACTCGCCGTCAACGAAACAAACAAAGTGAAATACAACCAGAAACCAACATGAATCAATGATTATCAAATCTTTTCAAGCATCCAAATCTAGAGGACACCAAAATTTCTGAAGAACTTCTTCAAGAATGTCAAGAGAGCGCTTCGTTTCAAAAACTTGTGGAATGACTCATGGAGAATGACAAGGGAAAATACCTACTCATGCTCACAAGAAAAGGGGTTAAACTTCCTGAAGACTTTGACATGGACATTTTTAAAACAAGATCTTAACATTACGAATATCAAGAATGACAACGAGAGGAAGAGGCACGTGACCCTGAGAAAGATATTCCTGAACAAAATCTACCAGAGCAAAATATACCTGAGAAAAACATCCCCGAGCAAAACATACCGTTCCATACACCATTTTAGCCTAGAGTTAATGCAAGGAATAATTCTTCCCTCGGAAAAATAATGCACCTTTGATTGCTCTTACTCAACAAATGCAAATGTTACAAAGACAAATGCAAGACATGCAACAAGGTACAACAGTACGGTACTCCTTAATTGAAATTTGTCCTTATTTGTTTGACAGAAGATTGAACATGGTACCTTTTCCTCCAAACTCAGATGTTCCCAAATTTGACAAATATGATGGGAAAAGTGATCCCCATGATCATGTTCAAGAATTTTGCACAATGAGTCTTGAATTCGCTCATGATGATACCTGTTTGATGAGGTTATTCCCAAGAAGCTTGGGAGGACAAACAATGGAATGGTTATCCAAAATCACACCTCCCATCAGATCATTCGATGAACTAGTCAACAAATTCATAACTCAATATTCCTATAACATTCAACATGCTATCACCATGTTAGACGTCTGTAAAACCAAACAGAAAAACAATGAAACATTCATGGTCTTCCTTCAACGATGGCGGCGTATGGTTTCGAGATATCCACGTGATGTACCTGAAAAAGAAAAGATGGAAATTTTCATCGACAACTTGAATAGTGAGATGAGTTACAGACTCAAACTCCAATGCATACCATCTTTTGCTAAATTGATTGATAATGGCATCCAAGTAGAAGAAGCATGTGTCAAAAAGGGAACGTTGAAATTTTTCAAAGAAGGAACAAGTTCATCCAATTACAACAACCAAAACAACAACAACTTAGACAAATCCATATTCTGGACTAGAAACAAAAACAATGGAAATGAAGGAGGAACTGAATCAAATGATCCAAAATCAAAGCAACTCGTGCTCACATTATCAGGTAATCCTCAAGTTACAAAGAATCCCAAAAGTGCTAACCCAAGCACTAACGCTTATGCACCAAATACCAATCAAGTTCAACTCAACACAAACAACACCAACAATACCCAAAACAATAACACCAATAGCGGACCTAATCCAAACTCATAGGGTAACACAAACAACTTTCCGAAATGCATTTATACACCACTAGGGCAATCACTGGAGTCGGCATTCAGAGAACTCCTGGCAAACAAAATTATCTCTTTACCCGCAATCAGAAACTTTGAACCACAAATCAAACCACCCTGGTAGAATGACTCACACTTTTGTGATTTTCATTGCAACAAAGGTCATCAAACAAATGATTGCATGAGGCTGAAAAACATTGTTCAAGACATGATCGATAGAGGTGATTTAACGGTCGATGGTCTCAAAATAAATGGTGACCACGGAGCTTTCAAAAATCCTCTTCCAAACTACAACAAGGATTGAGCTTCAACCTCAAACGATACACATGGAGCTCGTATCAATCACATATACAATAACACCATCAATCACATATCAGCTGAGGACAATCAAGTCAATGTAATCACAATCAAAGACAGGCGTGAACATGAATCCATCAATGTAACAACCAGAGCTCAAAAATATGTCTTGAAGGGACATATGTCAACAACAAACACCATACCCAAAATTTAATATGATCTAGTTAGTCAACTACCCAAAAATCCTGCTCAAATATCTATACTTGAGTTGTTGAAACTTTTGCCAAAACACAAAGACATATTGGAACAAGCCTTACTCGAAACAAATGTACCTCAAGATCTGGATGCTGACAAATTCCAAGCCATGGTGGCTCATATGACAGGACCTCATAACCTCACTTTTTCTGAGCATGATAATATCTCGTTGAGCCATCCACATAATACTCCACTCCATATTGAAGTCATGGTCTATAAACACCAAGTTAAATGAGTATTAATAGATGGAGGAGCTGGACTTAATATTTGTACCTTAAAACTTATCCATGCATTAGGCTTCTCGGAGGAGTCTATTGATCCACACAAAAAGATCACTATAAAGGCATATGATGATGAAGAAAGATTATCTAAAGGAACGGTGGTGTTGCCAATTCAGGTAGGACCAATATGAAAGGATACTATGTGTCAAGTCTTAGACATAGACCTCACATACAATATCCTATTGGGTCGACCTTGGATACATGAAATGCAAGCGCTACCTTCCACATATCACCAATGTGTTAAATTCCCTTACAATGGGTAGGAGGTTTCTATATCAGCTGATCATAATCCATTTCAGCATTGTAATGCTATGGGGGCAGCCCAAGACAGCTTGGTTCCACATAATAGAGAGAAACAAAATTCATTAGCACAATATCTTCAACAAGAAAAGACTAAATCATTACCTAGAGATTTCAAGCAGAAAATGAAGATCAAAAAACAAGGCATGGGAGAATACTCTTTGGAACCCATGTGTTTGGCCAACTTACCAACATCACCTAGATCTCATGGATTACCTACAGCATCAATACATCAAGCAACTCAACCCATCACCAAGTTTGATGGCACATTCATTCAACTCGGCACTCTAGCACATGAATCCGAGGAAAAGGATATCCTTAGTTGGCTATACAAAGATGAGGAAGAAGACAGAGCAGCTACTATGGAAGTAGCTATACCCACACACCTATATGGAAAAGGCTACTTAATCATGCAGCAAATGGGATACAATGGCAAAGGACCTATTGGTAAGTGTCAAGAAGGCGTCACAGAACCATTGGATCCGCCTTCACAATTTAGTAAAGACAAAAAAGGATTGGGCTTTGAACTCACTCTACTACCAAAGAGGACACCACGCAAATATCAAAAACCCCAGTGGAAAGCAAAGAAGAAATACACAGAAGACTCCTGGCAGGAGGCACTGTTTGAGTCAGCTAAGACAATACATAAAGAACGTGAACATCAAGAATGAGAGCAATGTCAAAAGCAGCCTATCAATCAAAAGAAGGAAGCATCTACTGTAGAAGCACATCATATTCAAGAACCAATATCCAACAAAGAAGAATCACCTCCGGATTACATCATTCCTCCTCGAGGAGAGACAGTATATGAACAAATGCAAAGAGTGGAAGCAGGATCTGACACAGAATCAGAGAAAACTATCAAACTTGTCTAAATTATCAAAGACCTATTCTCACCCTACAACATACCAGTTCACAGCACTACTAGAATCTGGGATAATACCTCTGAGACTGATTCCAATGAATATGAATGGGGTAGTTGTTCTAATATTACTAAAGATATTTGTGCAAATAACAATAATACACCCATCTCTCAAGAAGAATGCGGCACAAAATCTAGACCACTTGAATTTGGTCCACAAAATACCTATAACGCCAAGGAAAATGAGCAGCAACATTATGCGCAATTCTATACGGAAGATGGTACCATCGAAGACCTCGACGAAATCCTTAACTTCTTTAACACCCCGGCCAATCATGATGATACTTCCATCCTGACACTTACAGCAATCGAACTTGATCCACCTAACAACTCCTTACCACTTGTCTTTCTTGACCTCATAGACTGGGACGAACCTGAAACTCATGATATACCAATTTTCCCAAATGAAAAATCCATTATCCATTACTTATGTACCGTTAACCTGGAGACAGACTCTACCAGTGAACAAAGTAATGATTTCTGCAATCAGGGGAGTGCCAAGTCTCCCAGTCACAAAAATGAACAAATTAAAAGATCTACTGCTGAAAACCAGTCAATGGCAGCAATAGATCACACAAAAGTAAAAATAAAGGATGCATCTGAGGGTGAAAACCTTTTTAAGGCACCTAAGGATGGGAGACTTGACACTCTTCCTGAGCATTATCCCGAGTGGTCACCCATATTGATTGAGCCCACTCAATTAATCAGCATTGGTACTACAGAAGCAGCCAAGACTATGCACCTTGTAGAATCTCTAACGGAGGCAGAAAGATCACAATTTATCAAAAAATTTAAAGAAAAGCAAATCAACTTTGCTTGGTCATATGCAGATATGCCCAGGATTGATCCACAATTAATCATGCATCACTTGTCCATTGCTCCAAGAGCTAAGCCAGCCAAGAAAAAACTAAGAAATATGAATCCACATGTCGCACTCATGGTTAAAGCTGAATTGAAGAAACTATTAGACATTGGATTTATTCGACCTATCGACTATGCTGAATGGATTTCCAACATTGTACCAGTATCAAAACCAAATTGCAGTATCAGAATCTGCACTGATTTCAGAGATGTCAACAAAGCCTGTCCAAAGGATGACTTTCCTTTGCCCAATATCGACATAATTGTAGACCCCACAGCAGGCCATGCAATGCTATCACTAATGGATAGTTTTTCAGGCTATAATCAAATCAAGATAGCCCCAGAGGATGAAGATAGAATAGCATTTACCTTTCCATGGGGAACGTACTATTGGAATGTCATGCCTTTTGTCTTAAAGAATGCAGGAGCAACTTATCAATGAGCAATGACAACAATCTTTCATGACATGATGCATGCCTTCATGGAAGACTATGTAAATGATTTACTAGCTAAATCCTTCGCCAGAGCAGAACATCTAAGCATCTTAGAAAATATTTTTGATAGATTGGAAAAATTCCAAGTCAGGCTCAACCCTAAGAAGTGTGTCTTTGGGGTTACATCAGGCAAATTACTAGGCTACATAGTTTCAGCTAAAGGAATTGAAGTGGATCCAGCAAAGGTATAGGCCATTATGGAGATGCCACCACCAAAGAACATCAGCCAACTTAGATCTCTACAAGGATGACTCCAATCAATCAGGCGATTCATCACTCAACTAGCAGATAAAAGTCTCCCGTTCAATCATTTGCTACATAAAAATGTACCATTTAGATGGGAAGCCAAATGTGCAGAATCCTTCTATCAAATCAAGCAGTATCTAATGAACCCATGAGTTCTAGTACCGCCAATAGCAGGGAAGCCACTCATTCTCTACATTTCAACAACAGACATATCACTGGGGACATTGTTAGCACAAGAAGATCAACAGGGCAAAGAGCGAGCTATCTATTATATCAAAAGGACATTAAATGGATATGAACTCAACTATACATTCATTGAGACAGTTTGTCTAACAGTAGTATTTGCCTCTCAAAAAATTTGACACTACATGCTAGCTCACACAATTAAGATGGTTGCAAAAATTGATCCCCTCAAATATTTACTCAGTAAAGCAGCTCTTATAGGCATATTGGCTAAGCGGGTCATGATCCTCAGTGAATTTAATATCCACTTCACAGAACGACGAGCTATCAAAGGACAAGCAATTGCAGATCAACTAGCAAAAGCACCACTACCTGGAAAACAAACTATGGAGATCGAATTTCCAGACAGAGACGTTCTTGCTATCTCCACCAAACAATGGACCTTATATTTTGATGGATCCTACATGCAACATGGCTCAGGTGTTGGCATTTTGTTCATCACTCCTGAAGGACACACTATACCAAGATCATATAGGCTTATGTCTCCATGCACCAATAACATTGCTGAATATGAGGCATTGGTTATAGGCATCAAAATGGTCATAGAATGGAGGATCACAAAATTAAAAGTCTATGAAGATTCACAACTAGTCATCAATCAAATCAACAATGACTTTCAAACAAAGGACGACAAGCTGCTACCCTACAAGCGAATGGTGGATAATTTTAAACAATATTTTGTACACATCACCTTCGAGCAAATACCAAGATTGGATAATAGAGTAGTTGATGCCATGGCTACTATCGCTTCACTACTGCAAATTCTAGAGCAACAAAATAGTTATGAGTTTTTGGTAGAGCAAATGTTCTCCCCAGCCTATGACCATTCGGAATCCCATGTTAGCTATACCTTGACTGGTTCCGACTCTCCATTATATGGACCCATCTATGACTATCTTAAGAACAATATCCTACCCATTGACCTGTCCCAAAACCAAAAACACAACTTTATCTGGCAAGCCACCTGTTATACTCTTACTACTGATACTTTGTACCGGTGAGGTCTAGATGGTACTCTTCTTCGTTGTCTTGATCATAATGAATTTGACTCCGCTTTACATGAGCTTCACGAAGGTATCTATGGCACACATTCAAGTGGTACTACTCTTGCTAAAAAGCTTCTACGAATGGGATATTACTGGCCAACAATGGAAAAAGACTCATATCACTTTGTAAAGAAGTATCCTAAATGCCAAATCCATGGTAATCTTATACATGTACCAACACAGGAACTGCAGCCATTCACAACATCCTGGCCCTTCTGTCAGTGGGGACTAGATTTGGTCAGCACAATTCATCCATCATAGTCAAATGGACACAAGTTCATTATAACTACAACGGAATACTTTACCAAATGGATAGAAGCAGTCCCCATGACCACAGTGACTGGGAAACAAATTGCCTCTTTTATCCTTAATTATCTGATCTGCCAATATGGCATTCCAAGCTCCATCATCACAGATAATGGACAACCTTTCAAAAACCAAGATGTGTGAGAACAATGTGAAAAATTCAAAATCCAACATCATTTTTCTACACCTTACTACCCACAGGGGAATGGTCAGGCAGAAGCATCCAACAAAACAATATTGAAAATCCTAAAGAAAATAGTAAATGATGCAGGCAAAGATTGGCATATACAACTCAATCCAGCACTTTGGGCCTATAGAACTAGCATCTGCACACCTAAAAAAGCTACACCATATTCATTGGTATATGGATCAGAAGCAATTTTACCCTTGGAGGTAGAAATTCCATCTCTCAGAGTCTCTTTGAAAGGCTTAATCCCAGATGAAGAGTATCGAGTTAACCGACTGCAAGAGCTCGAGTTTCTAGATGAAAGACGTCAACGTGCCTACACTCATCTCAAAGCATATCAGCAACGTGTGTGCAAGAGCTACAACCATAAGGTCATTCCCAAAAATTTTAAAATTGGTGACCTAGTACTCAAGGAAAATCCTAGGAATCAGCAGGATCAGGAAAAGAAAGGGAAATTTGAACCTAATTGGTTAGGTCCCTATGTCATCATATCAGCCTATGGATCAGGCACCTATCAGCTAACAACTTCAAAAAGAGATGTACTCGATGAACCACCTAACAACATTCATCTGAAGAAATACTACACTTAAGTAATCTAATGCACGGAAAAGTCAAAAAAATCAAAAAAACAAAATCAAGAAAAAGGTAAATAAAAAGGTACAATAAAAGCAACTAGTGAAAACTTGGCAACAGGCACTATTGTGAGAGGACAACTCCTCTATCTATATCCATACCATTATATCCGCAACAACATTTTTATCACAATATCCATCCAGGCCATACTTAGCGTAGACACTATCCTGGTTTATTTGCATATCCTTTCACTGCATCTAACCATGGTTTGGTAATCACTATACATATCCACATTAAGAAGTACACTTGACTAGGGGTAGTAATCAAAGCTTGCAACATGTTCGAAACGTCAAAACTTGTCGCAAACTCAGAACTTCATAGCCAGCAAACAAACACTCGCACAATCGCAAAGCAAAACATTGATCGCTTAATAGGATTCACAAATATGATGGATGATTTTCTGAAATATCAAATGTTGCATCTTGCATAAAGTTTTGACTATTTTTGCACTCAAACTTTTTGAATTGTTGGATCCTCTAAAATTTTCTCAACAATGCTTCAAAGCTAGAGAACATCATGGGGGACTCCAATATTTTCTTTGTTTTTTTGTCTGTGAGGCGATCATCTGTACTATGTCAATACTTGTCTTGAGACATGATTCACAGCATATCACTGAAGACATGATTCCACTTTATGCATCCTGGTTTAATTATACCTTGACGCTTGTGCTATCTTGCAAAATAAAAAATCATATAAATTTTTCTCAGGTCATTATGGTTCAATTATACAATTATGCTTGTATAAATTTTCAACATATCCCAAAATTAATCAATGCTCAATGATGATACATACAAAGAAAGCAAACAAGATGTGGCTATACAGGGATGACGAATGCAGAATGAGGATGCTCAAAATCAAGTAGTTGCATATCATTTTACAAGTAGTTTCATATCATTTTACAATTCGTTGCATATCATTTTCCAAGTAGTTGCATATCATTTTACAATTAGTTGCATATCATTTTACAATTAGTTGCATATCATTATCATACATCTCATTTTCAGGATACATCTCACAGCATATAATCATCATATATCTCATTTTCAAGATACATCTCACAACATATCATTATCATACATCTCATTTTCAGGATACATCTCACAGCATATAATCATCATATATCTCATTTTCAAGATACATCTCACAACATATCATTATCATACATCTCATTTTCAAGATACATCTCACAGCATATCTTTATCACACATCTCATTTTCAAGATACATCTCACAACATCCTGCATTATCACATCATATTCATCACATATTACATCACATAAATCTATCTAAGCATTGCATCATCGTAGAATAGTCAAAATCATATAGAAAGCATAATCCATAACACATCACATGAGGATCAAAGAAAATGGTGTCATATATATATATCAAAGAATGATCAATACACAAAATATGTCATGTATGTGCCAATACAACAAAATGATCAAAATACAATGGAGACAACGTCTCTAAGGTATGAATATCTCCTGAAGGTGACGGTATCACTACAAATGTCCCAACACCTGGATCTCCAGGTGGATCCTATCTAGGAGGCCTTGTCATGCCTCTTCTCTCCGTCCTCGACCCAGTCTCTCTGGATCGACTAGATATCGACTGTGTAAAACTTTGCACTCGACGCTCCCTGGGCACCGCATCCTCATAATGTCTCCTATAGTACTCCGCCTCCTTGGCTCTCAAAGCCAGCTCTCTCAAGGTGTCTCTCATCGGACCACCTATTGCAGCTCTCTGCAAACTCGCTGCGAGCTCCTCTGCTTGACCCCGCCGCTCTATCTTAGTATCACACTCTATGGTCAGCTGAGTAATCTGATGTTGATGCGCTAGCAACTATGTCTGCAAGTGCTACACTGACAACTGCAATGATCTAATCTACGCATCCCCCACATGTATCGGAATCTGCATCTGCAAGGGTACCTGTGAAGGGGTACCCCCTATCCCTCTACCTGTCCTTAGTGCAAGTGGAGGTAAAACATCTGACCTCCTCCTCTAGGCTGGTCATCGCACATCATCATACCCTCCCACTGTCGCTATCACCTCCCCAACCCTCTCCTCACCCCCAGCTCTGATAGCCAAACCTCCTCTCCCTTTATCCATCATAGCTCGCCGCGCAGCTCTCTCCGCCCATATCCCCCTATCACCACCATCTCCTCCCCTGTCTCCTCTCCTCCCCTGATCCCATCTCGCTCTATCTCCTCGCCGACCTTGGCCACCTCCTCTGCCATCTCCGCCATCATCTCCTCCTCCATCACCACCCCTCTCATCTACCTCCTCATCATCATTAAAATTTGGAATCATCTTAGCTGGATCCGATATCCTGGCCACCGCACGCACTGCAAAGAGTGCTGCAAACTCGTCAGTCATCCCTGCATCCACTATCTCAGGGGCATAATCCCAAATCTAACCAGTTGCATGAAAGAACTCCTCCACTGTCGTCGTGCTATCAATCGTATGTCCCCAATCGGGAATATCCTATCTCCATCAAGCATAAAAACATGCTCCATGTGGAATCCCCTGTTGTCGATCATACTGCCGCAGCACCCAGCTATGCAGAAACCTCTCAATAACAAAGGGCGTTCGCCCTATCAAATATCTGGTCATGTAAACATAGGGTATCTCTGTCCCATACCTCACAACATGTATATGGTCGTTAGATGACCATATTGATATCATCCAGCACTCTCCTCCAATGCTCTAGTTTGCCTAGCTTACGCTGGACAACTATCCCTTTGTATCGATATGCATATGCACACCCAACAGGCCTATCTCTGTCTGCCAATGGCCTAGCTGCGGGAATATGCTTCCACACCCATACCTGTAGCAATGTCACTCCAGCTCATAAACTGCCATAACCTAGGTATACCACCTGATGTAAATCCCTGTATAAGTGAGCCAGCATAGCCAACCCCCATGCAAATCGGTGACCCTACATCACCATATCCTCCAGAACCAATCCCCACCCCACTTCTAGTCCCTTCAACCTATGGTCAGGACATAAGAAACCACCTATGAATCCTGCCAGAACTGATGGTAGAGGCACGTAATCCAAATTTAAAAACTCTTGCCAGGGGATCTCATACCCGCAAATAGTATCATCCTGAAAGATCTGGTGAAGTGCCTCAGTCCCACCCTCCTCGGTCTGCTCATAGGGAAGCAATGCACCTACCACAGGAATCTGTAGAATCTGGTAACAATCCTCAGGCGTCACTGTAATCTCGCCTGTCACCAAATGGAAGGTGTTCATGTCACTGTGCCACCTCTCCGCCAATGCAGTCAATAAACCCCAGTTCACAATAAACCGAGGCATATCTAACAATGAGGTCAGGCCACACCTCTCAATAATGTCTCTATCTGCCTATGTCAATCATGGTATCAAGGACCATGGTCTCGGAAATCGCTCACGCGACTGAACCACTCCAAGACGCTCCTGTCAAAAGGAGAAACAAGTCCAATATCAGTTTCCTCCTCACAACATAGATACCAAAATCAAATTCATATCAAAACTTGAAACTTTGAAAATGTAATCAAGTTCCACATCATATCAATCCATTTTCATATCTAATCATATCAGCTTGAAACACAACTCAAGTTTCACATCCATATCAACTTGTAAAACAACTCAAGTTCCACAATCAAATCAACTTGTAACACAACTCAAGTTTCACATCCATATCAGCTTGTAAAACAACTCAAGTTCCACAATCAATACAGCTTGTAAAACAACTCAAGCTCCACATTCATATCCAAAACCACATCATATCAAATTTGCATCAAATTTATATCAACTTGAAAAATCGCAAACCAAATCAAGTTTTATCAGAACTCATATTGGACAAACTTATCAAAACAATGACAGCAGACACGCAGACTGACAATTTGCACCTATCCCAGCAAAACTGGCAAAAACTTACCTATCTTTCTTCATCCAAAATCCTACTTTACCCAAAAATTTCCGCTTATGCGCTAAACTGCTTATCATGTGCTACCCTGTCCTTGCCAAGCGCTACCCAATCTACCCTATGCGCTAGCCGAAACCTATGCACTACCCTTTTCTTCCAAAGTGCCACCTAACCTACCCCAAGCACTAAAACTACCCTATGCGCTATTCTATCCTACTCTTGCACTGCATATTTATCCCTATGTGCTAGGTCATACCTATGCGCTATCTAGACCTACCCATGCAACCCTAGAAACCCTATGCGCTAGGTATCTCCTATGTGCTACCCATTTTACCCTCTGCGCTACCCTGTGACCCCGGTGCGCTAAACTAATCATGCGCACTATCTTAACCTAGCGATGCGCTACCCTACACCTTTCGAACGCTACCCTAATTCTTTAAAACCTACATGCTACGAAATTTATCGTATGCGCTACGCTTTGACCCCGACGTGCTAAAACGTAAAATCCGTGTGACAAAATCAAAAACATGATCAAAAATGACAAAATAAAAAATCCAAAAGGGGTCAAAAGGGTTGACTTACTGGTGCTCCATACGCCGCAGGCCTCCGATACCTCTGAATGCGCTCGAATCGATGAGAAGAATATGAAATTGGCATGTTGACTTCTCTCCAAAAATCACTTTCTCCAAAGTCAACAAGCACAAATGAGACAAAAGAAATCACTTTTTCCCTTTATATAGGGTAAATCAAAATTAAGGTTACATAGAGGGATGCGTAAAATTGCTCGCAGTATCTCCTACAACGCTACCAAATGGCAATATCGGGAGATGAATCAAATTACCACATTCAACATAGACGAAATTGTACAATGCAATGAAATTAATCAAATTTATCTAAATCAAATAAAATTTTCAAAAAATTTGATTCATCTCCCGAGGGCGCATTATCAACATCATTATCAACATCGTTTATCAAATCTGGGGCATGACATGAACATCTCAACAAGACATCACACTGATCACAACCAAATCATGACGACGCATCATTTTCTTTGAATCAACATGTGCACACACGTCACTTCAAAGAGGGGCAAAATGTAGAAGTATAAAAATGACCATATTCCTAAATGAATATTTAATGTTCATTTTATTCTCATTCCTCTATTTAATTAAGTAAATTATTTAGTTTATTTAGTTAAATTCACTTAAGCCCTTTATGTCATTTAATTGAATAAATCATTTTATTTAATTAGAACCCTTCTCTCTACTTTTAATTAAATTCACATTTAATTAAATAGTTTACCCCAATTAAATAAATCTAATTTATTTAAATCTCCAACTTGCAACCAAATTGAAATAAAGCAGTTTATTTTAATTAATTCTATTTTCCCTCACCCACTTGCATTTTCCTACATCTCCCACTTGCCTCCTAACCCTATTCCTAATTTCTTCTAGAATCCATCTAATCCTAATCAATTAACCCCAAACCCATCCATTATCCCCTTTCCCTAAATTTGACGAGGTCACTTCTCAAATTTGGAGTAAAGTCTTCAAAAGGCATTAAAGCCTTTATCCATTCAACAAGCTAACTTGTTGAATGCCCCCAAATTTGGAAGGACTCTTACAAATTTGTCCCCAAAGTCTTCAAACCATTAATGGTTAACTAACCCTTAGTGGCATGGTTAGAGACTTTTTGACTAACTTAACCTCCATCTAACCCAAGGGTCTCATCAAGCATTTATTGCTTTGACCATGGTTATTCCTTTAACCTTTGCACAAGAGTTTACCCCTTGGGTAAAAGCTTTATCCAATGGATAACCCTAACCTAACCTTAACCCTTACCTCCTAGGGTAACCATGAGGTCTTCTCAAGCATTTAATGCTTCTTACATCTCCTCTCAACCATCCTTATGTTGACAATTGTCACCATTTCATTGGTGAAAATTGAAAACATGGATTGACAACTTTCAAACTTGACCCTTGATTAACTCTTTCAATCCTGACCATCCATTGCCCTATTTTCACTATAAATAGAGCTCTCATTCCTCCATTTTAAGGATCCATGCAAGCTTTAGTATCTCATTTATGCTCAATTTTATTAACACATCTAGCTTCTCTTGGTTATAGGAATAAATCTAATAAACATTTTAGACTATTTCCTTTATCATTAGCTTAACTCATAAACTAGTATTTCATGTTAGGATAGCATTGCTACTAATCTTGTCATCTTATAATCTAGTTCATTGCATTTGTAGAATCATGCATAGATAGGATGTATTTTCATAACTAAATCAATCATAAGCATCCCTCGTTCTTGCATTTGTCATCACTAAGACACTTTGCTCAGTGATCTGAGAGCAAAGGCATTGGCTTGAGAGACCTTGTGAGATAGAGAACCATGGAACCATCCTTGGGAATTTGAGTCATTCTTCATGACTCCATAACTTGCACCAAGAAGTCTTATGGGTGTGTGTACAAGCCTCTTTGAGCTTTAATTTTCACATTTTAAGTTTCATCGTCCCGCTTTTCCCACATACAATTACTATTAGCAGTATCTTTATTGAGTTCAAGCTCCATCAAATACCTATCCAATCTAGCATGCCATGCTCTTGAGGATTTCTTGAGTCCATACAGTGCTTTCTTCAATCTACAAACCATATCTTCGTGATCTTTCAACTGAAATCCATCTGGTTGCTCAATATAGACTTCTTCTTCCAAATCACCATTAAGTAAGGCTGACTTGACATCCATCTGATAAACTTTGAAATCTTTGTAAGAAACATAAGTATGAAATAATCTAACAACTTCAATTCTTGCCACCGAAGCAAAAGTCTCCTCAAAGTCAGTTCCTTCCATCTAAGAGTATCCCTTACAAACAATTCTATCTTTATTCCTAACCAATTCACCTTCCTCATTCAATTTGTTCCAAATGACCCATTTAGTTCCAATCACATTCTTATCCTTAGGTCTGGGAACAAGAATCCATGTATTATTTTTTTTAATCTAGTCCAATTCTTCTTCCATTGCTTTAACCCAATTTTTATCTTTATATGCTTCATCAACATCCTTAGGTTCAGTCTTAGAAATCAACCAATACTCTTCAACAATTCTTTGTCTAGTCATCACACCTTTATTATTATCACCTATGATTTGATTTTTTGAATGATTCAATCTTACATACCTGGGAGTCTTGGAATTTTCTTGATTTTCAAACTCTTGAGCTCTTACTTCTGCATTAGCACTTGTACCTTCTCCTTCATTCTCAGGCTTTTTTGGAACAATCTGAATTTGATTTTGGGTTTGCACTTGCTTTCCTTTATCTAAACTGACATCCTGATCATCTAAATCATATCCACAAAATCTAATCTAGCTCACATTGCTTTCATCAACTTTCACATTAGCACTCTCAACTATCTTTCTCAATATCTTATTATAACATTGGTAGGCCTTGCTCTTAGTAGAATAACCAAGAAAGATTCTTTCATCACATCTAGCATCAAACTTCCCTAAATCTTCATCTCTTTTGATATAGAATTTACTTCCAAAAATTCTAAACTATCTAACTATAGGAACATGACCAAACCATAGCTCATAAGGAGTCTTACCAGTATCACCTTTGATATACACCTGGTTAAGAGTATATACAGCAATACTCACAACTTCTCTCCAATAGATATGCATAACTTTTCCTTCAATCATTATGGTTCGGGTAGCTTCCTGAATTGTCATGTTCTTCCTCTCCACAACACCATTTTGCTGAGGGGTTCTAGGCGCAGATTAATTGTCTCTTCACTCCATGCTCTTCAAAAAATGCATTGAACTCACTAGAAGTGAATTCACCACCTCTGTCAGATATCAAAATCTTCATCTTCAATCTAGTCTCAGTCTCAACCATAGCTTTGAAAATCTTGAACTTCTCCAATGCTTCAGATTTCTCCCTTAAGAAAGTAACCCACATTATCCTTGAATAGTCATTAATCAAAAACATGAAATACCTATGTCCCTGCAAGCTTCTAACTCTAGAAGGACCACACAAATTAGTATGCACAAGATCCAATAATCCATTAGAATAATATTATTTTCTTTTGAAAGTAACTCTTGTCTGCTTCATTGATTGAAATTCCTTACATACTAGATTAGTAGGCCTTACCAACATAGGGAGATCCCTTACTAATTGATTAGAACTGATCTTAACCGTACAATCAAAATTCACATGGCACAACCTTCTATGTCTGTTAACCCAGTTTTTGAACTTGGAAATTTTAAAAAAAAAAAAAAAATTCACTTCCCCAAGTCGTAGCTTTGTTATTGAAAAATCTCATGACTTTAGTCTTTATGTTCTCTTAAGTCTGTAATTTTGAACCTTATGATTGAACCCCACAGTTCAAGGTTCAAGGTTCAAAGGTTCAACACGCACGAGAATGTAAAGGCAAAGTGATTAATAAAGCATATTGTGGGTGAAGTCTGTAATTTTGAAACTTCTAGTTGAACCCCACAGTTCAAGGCTCAACGGTTCATTCTGCAACAGTCAAATTCTACATACATATCTGTCAGTCCAAAAATGCATCCAAAAAAATTAAGAATTTTAAAATCTAAAGACAACCCACCTGATATATTGGTCTTAAGTATTCCCAGATTTAATTTATGACCATAAGAGCCCATATGATATATTATTTTCTCAATGAAGCAATTTAAAACATTTTTTAAAATGTTTTAAATCAGTTGAAGCATCAATTCCACGGGAAGGTGAAAGGTTAAAAAGAAATATTTTTGTAATCAATAATGTTTTCCAAGAATCGGTTATGTTAACTAAAAGTCTCCTTGAAAAAGAAGGAGCGTATATATGTAATGAAAATAAAAAGCTAAGTGGGGCTCTTTCCTTTTTTTTTGCTGGAAACTTACGTCACAACAAGGAGAGATTTCTAATTTTCTATTGTAAAAGGGGAAAAGAAGAATGTATTTTTTTGTTTTTGGGCATAATCATGTACAGGAATAAGATGATCTTTGAGTCATTCTATTTGCATTCTGAGAACGAAGAAATATATTTCAGATCTGTGTGTTTGTGTGTATTTCTTTTGACTATAATTTGTCATGTGAGTCATTCCAGTTATCTTTATAATGCTTTCTTCTGCGTTCCAATTATGAATATGTTTCTTGCAGAGACTTTGATTTCTCATTCATTCATACGTCTGAAAGCAAATTATTTAATCCTTTCCCTCTTTATTGTGGGTATCTGGGCAACGATCTTTGTGTCTTTTACTCCAGTGGCCTCTGGTTTATAAATATGTTGTTCACATTTGTGTCATGGCTATGAGCAGATGTTAGTTGCCTTTATTGCTTTCTGGTTAAAAGCATATTCAAAAAACATACATTTTATCCAATGAAGGTAGTTGTACCTTCATATCAAAATTTAGAGAGCACTTGCGATTGCCATTATAGGTGACTCAAATGTTGGTTCTTTTTGTCTTTCAATTTGGGCATTTGTGAGTCATTTTTGAAAGATATTTAAGAAGGACAAATCTGTTAACCAACAAATTTTTGGCGACTCTATTGGGGAAATCGAAATCAAAACATCAATCCTTTCTTTCCTCAAGTTTTAAAGACATCTCTATGTGCAAGGAGATTGGTGACTCTATTGAATCATTATGCAAAATCAAAAAGTTAGAAGAAATGGGAGAATACCCAACCCTACTATCACACAAATTCTTGAAATGGATGATAAGGTGTTGCATGACTTTTAGGATCGCTGCAAAGAAAGTATTATTGAAGCTGTAAAAAAAATAAAAGTATGGAAGATAACCATGTATCTGCACTCTTATGGATGAGCCTATGCGCTAGGTTTCACAAGCTGAAAGAGCTGGAAGAAAGAACATGTTTGTTGCACACACATGAAGAGAGAATATCCCATCTTAAAGAGGAATTAAGACTTGATGATGAGGATGCTCCAGCTATTTAATTTTCTTTTCATTCTTGCAACTTTCCAATCTTGAGTGAGCAAGAAGTCCAAGGAATGGAGATTCATCCTCATAAAGATCTAACACCATTAAGCAAGAATGATGTGAGCCTGGATGATAAAGATTCATTGAAATCTTTCTCTTCTCCAAGAACAGAAAGTTTCAGCTTTGAAATCATTAGAAGGAAACTTGTCCCAGAAAATTTTAGAGATAAAAGTTTTTCAGATTAACACACAACCAGAATATGAAGCTTTCAATTTTATGGGAGAAAGTGGTAAAAATGATTCTTCGTAAGTTTTTAATGAATGTATTCTGGATTCATTTTATTTTGAAGATGCAATAACATTGTTTGAAGGTTGTTTATCTAATGGGACTTGTTTAGAAATAAAACAAAATCTTGCTCTATTGAAGATTTTTTTGAAAATGTGAGAGAAATAGAAGATTTTGAAATGAATATAGAGAAAGAAAGCAGTCAAGATGTTAAAGCATTGCAATTTCCAGAATTCCCGGAGGTTTTGGAAGACATTTATTTTTTTGAAGAGGAAATCATATCTCAGTTCTTGTCATCCATTGAAGGAGAAGACTCTTCTATAGTAAGTTCAGGTATTGATGCATTTCATGGTTTCATTTTGGATAAAGAGTTTTCAGAGCTGATTGTAGTAAAGAAAGATGATTTTCCTTTGATTAACAAAGATCCTATGCTTGATGAAGTTATCATATATCGCAATCTTGATATGGACGCTGAGAATTCTTTTAGAGGTGATGGTTTTAACGAGAGAAATGTTAAAAATAATGTAGTCGTCCCTTCAAAAATCTCTAAATGTTATTATTTGCAATCAAAAATAGAAAAATGCTTGAATAGTACCATGCAAGGAGTTCAAGGAAATTCAAAAATTTATGATGAAAGGTGGCTTTTTGAAGATGAGCACATATACGGGTTTTTCTTGCACACCATTAATTTGAAATTCAATAGTGAAGCAGTCACTAGGTGGTCATGGTTCTTGATTATCTGTCATGGCTACAATTCATTATTCTGAAAAGGCACATATTTCTCCCAGCCTGTTAATGGGTTCGCATGACCAGTTTCTAGTAGGCTTGAAGTATGGTCTTATTCATGTGTACATACTCAAGAAAATTTGGTTGTGGTTAGTTTAGTCTCTTTTTCAGCTTGGTTAGTTTTGGCTTGTTAGTTTTCAGTTCTCGCCCTGTTCCCCTCCACCCCTCTACAAAGCAATGCCCTTTATTTCTGCGATTTCTTTGACTTTATTTCCCAATGGATAAGGCATTAGTCTCACCCAGAGATGTTCAGGACTCTCTTCATCCTTGCAGTCCTCATCCCCCTTCAGAGCTTGTTATTAACTCGGTTTTTGAACTTGGAAATTTATAATTAAAAAAAAAAAAAAAAGTTTTCAATTTCCCAAGTCGTAGCTTTGTTATTGAAAAATCTCATGACTTTAGTCTTTATGTTCTTCTAAGTCTATAATTTTGAACCTTCTAATTGAACCCTGCAGTTCAAGGTTCAAGGTTAAAAGGTTCAACGTGCACGAGAATGTAAAGGCAAAGTGATTAATAAAGCATACTGTAAGCAAAGTTTGTAATTTTTAAACTTCTGATTGAACCCCATTGTTCAAGGTTCAACGATTCATTTTGCAACAGTCAAAGTCTGCATACATATTTGTCAGTCCGAAAATGCATCTGAAAAAGTTATGAATTTTTAAAATCTAAAGACAACCCACCTGATATTTTGGTCTTAAGTATTCCCAGATTTAATTTTATGACCATAAGATCCCATATGATATTATTTTCTCAATGCAACAATTTAAAACATCAATTGGAAAGCAGCAATTCCACAAGAAGGTGAAAGGTTAAAAAGAAATATTTTTGTAATCAATAATCTTTTCCAAGACTCAGTTATGTTAACTGAAAGTCTCCTCGAAAAAGGAGGATATATATGTAATGAAAAGAAAAAGCTAAGTGGGGCTCTTTCCTTTTTTTTGCTAGAAACTTACGTTTCAGCAATGAGAGATTTCTTATTTTCTATTGTAAAAGGGGAAAAGAAGAATGTATTTTTTTGTTTTTGGGCATAATCGTTGTACATGAATAAGATGATCTTTGAGTCATTCTATTTGTATTCTGAGAAAGAAATATATTTCAAACATGTGTGTTTGTGTGTATTTCTTTTGACTATAATTTGGCCTATAAGTCATTCGAGTTATTCTAATAATGATTTCTTGTGCATTCCAATTATGTGTATGTTTGTTGCAGAGACTTTGATTTCTCATTCATTCATACGTTTGAAAGCAAATTATTTAATCTTTTCCCTCTTTGTTGTGGGTATCTGGGCAAGGATCTTTGTGTCTTTTACTCCAGTAGACTCTTGTTTATAAATTTGTTGTTCACATTTGTGTCATGGCTATGAGCAGATGTCAGTTGCCTTTATTGCTTTCCAATTAAAATCATATTCAGAAACCATACGTTTTATCCAACAAAGGGAGTTGTACCTTCATATAAAAATTTAGAGGGCACTTGCAATTTCCATTACAAGTGACTCAATTGTTGGTTCTTTTTGTCTTTCAATTTGGGTATTTGTGAGTCATTTTTCAAAGATATTTAAGAAGGACAAATCTGTTAACCAATAATGACATAACCAACTTTCATCAATCTGAGCAATCAAACAACTTTTACCACCAGGGTCCAACATTCAAGTGAAATATATTACCTTTAGTCTTTGTCCCTAATGCAATCTCAATTTTGAAACCACCTAAGACTTTACACTTTCCATTCTTGAATTGTAAATCATATCTCTTGTCATTCATCTGTGCAACACTCAAAAGATTATGCTTTAGACCTTATACATATTGTTGGGAAAATGGTGTTTTACACCTTGCATAATAATGTTTCATTGTTATATTATTTTATTATTGTGTGAGGTGGACATGGAATTATATTGTAATATCATATTGTATTGTTGCACCTAGGACGTGCAACATGTAGAGATTCCCTTGGAATATTCTTGTAGCCATTTGATGAGTTGTATTGACACATTGGTATTATTATATTGTATTTATTTAATATTGGGGAATGTGATTGTGATGAAGTACCCAATATTAAATGTGGGTCAAGGGTAGGTAGGAAAAATATTATATTTTATTGTCGCATGGTTTTGGGCACATGGTTTTGATGTAATACCACTTGGTGGTTTTGTGGGAGCTTGTGTTTATAAAAGTACCACAAGAGTAGTTGTTTGGGTTGGTCAGTTAGCCAGGTTAGCATTTGTGAAGGAGGAAGCATGGCATGGGATGTGTGGATTCATGCTTGTTCACATGGAGTTCTTGTTGATGGCTTGTTATGGTTGGGTTTTAGAAGCTTTCCATAGTTGTATTGTAATGGATGCATTGTTGATAATACATGGTGGATGATTCTTTTGGAGGTTGGGTTTTTACCTCATGAGGGTTTTTCCAGGGTATATCTTGTGTCACATTTTCATGGGTATGTTGTCTATTGTTTGCATGTGGATTCTATGTGTTGATTTGATTTAAATCTAAAATGGGTTATGTGTAAATTGTCATAAAGTTGGTTGTAAGTTTCCTTACACATACAAGACATCATCAATATTGTGCTTACTATCAAGGGAAATGGAACCTCTACCATGACTTATACCATCTTTATCATAACCAAATCTTACTACACCACCATCATACTTTTCCATACTCACAAACTTACTCTTATCACCTATCATATGATGAGAGCAGCCACTGTCAATGGCTCATTCATCTTTCTCTTCAACTTTAGCAGCCAAAGCTTTCTCCTCATTAATGCAGCTAGTAGAATCAGTAGGCACTTGATCATCTTCGTTGATAGCAATAAATGCCCATTCATCTCCTGAATTTCCTTTATCAGATCAACTTTTTTCACACCATCATCAGTAGCATAATAATTGTTTTTCTTATATTTAGGCTTGTATTGCTTGAATGGCCTCTTAGGAACTCTTTTCAGACACCTTGAAGAAAAATGTCCTATCTTATTACATGAAAAACATTTCAGTAATTTTCCTTCATACTTATTGGCACCTTTAGGAGATCTTTTGGGAATAAGGGCTTCAAGCTCCACAAGTTATTTTTCTTCTTCTACAAGTTCTCTCATCTCCTTCTCATATCTGGACACCCTTGTAGAACTTTCTCCCAGATCATATTTTTGTTTCCCGAAAATAGTAGCTTTGAATAAAAATTCTAACTTAGGAAGAGATTCACCAAATTTACTCAACTCAAAGGCAACAAGATTGCCAATTAGCATGTCTCTAGTCACATTAGTCGTCGTTTGAATCTCCTCAATAGCAGAACCTTTATGTTTGTAAGTAGGAGGCAAGGATCTTAGCACTTTAGCTACAATCTCTAATTCTTCCAATACTCCACTGACACATCTGATATTACAAAATCTCATTCACTTTCTGCATAAAAGAGTTAATATTCTCATCTTTTCCCATTCTCAACATCTCATACTTTCCCTTTAGGCTCTGCAACTTAGCAACTTTCACATGGTTGGCACCTTCATACAAAGTCTCTAGCTTCTTCCAAATCTCATGAGTAATTTACAAATCCATAACATTAGTCATCTCAGAATCAGTCAAGGCACTCAACAATTCTTCCTTAGCTCTAATATTGTATTCAGCTTCCTTTATCTCATCCAGAGTTGTAGGACCATTTGGAGGAACATTTTACACATTCTTAGTAGTCCTCCAATAATCTTCACCGATGCATCTCAAGTGATACTCCATCTGATTTTTCCAAACAGATTAGTTTGTTCCATCAAATCTCGAACTATCCTTCTTGGAAGCATAGGTTTCCATCCCAGATCACCTCAAGTTGTCAAGCTTCTTTCAGAGGATCTATCTCTAATACCAATTGTTGGCAACAAGGCAGAAAACTAAGAGGGGGATGAATCAATTTTCTCAAAAACTATACTTAACTCAAATAAAATTTCAGATCTGATAATTAACAGTGAAAGTATAAATCAAAACCACATCAATAGCACACATAACACCAAGATTTTTGATGTGGAAAACCCAGTTAAGGGAAAAACTATGGTGGGAACCTACCCACAATATGATGATACCCTATTAGAAGTATATGAAATATTACAATAGGGAATGCACATGCATTTAGACACGCTGTCTAGAGCTCATTGCTCAAAAACAACAATGTAATAAGGGTTGCAACCCTGGGGAAGACTCGCTATCTTAAAAAAACATTTTGATTACATCTGGAAGATCATGAACTGGTAGAATAGCATCTCCTCATGCCTGGTTACAGTTCCACTTAGGCACATATACTACTCTTTCACACTTCTTCACACTTCTTCACACTACTTCACTTCTTCTAAAAGATCCAAACAATATTCACACACATAGACACCTCTCTCACATGATTATTATATTTATTACATATCATGAACCTATATTTCAAGGTTGGCTCAACACACATCACAAATTATAAAGATATAACCATACATGCTATGATGTTACATGCAGACCAAAACAATGTTGGCTAAGACATATCATGGACCTAAATCAACACCTTAAACCTGAAACACCTCCAATAATTATGCCTCGAACATCCACAACACGCTACAATCATCATGTCAACCAAGAACATGAAGAACACCACCGAATCATGTAAAATCATCAATAACGTGCACAACAATCAATGCGTACCACCAACACAAATAGGACATGATCTACAAACATCCACAAGCATCATGAATCACCATAAAAACAACCGCAACATCACCACTTACTAGAATCTCCATCACCATTATACCGAACTTCAAGAACACTAACTGAACTGACTGACAAACTGAAAGATACACTTGCAAACCTCTAAATCATAAACCATCTAAATTGAGGACATAATAGAACATCCCAAACGCTGCCTGTTGTTCATAAAAAATGATTAACCCAAGTTCACCTGCAATCCTTCTATGAAATGGCCAATTTCAGTCTATGAAACACATCAGGGCTTGGACAACATAACATAGGACCCTAATTGATCCTCCTGCACTTCAAGTTCTGCTAGACCTAGGGGGACACCCTTTTGATGTACTGAATCAAACTCATTTACCCACATATGACAGCATCAATAAAGCAGATAGATCTCACAAGCTCAACAAATTAGAAACACATTCAGATTGGCTAGATCTTGTACAAATAATGGATGAAACGGAGCTTGGAAAGAATAGAACACAAACCCCTAAACATAAAGGGAAATAGATTTATCTTTAAATTTGAATCTGAAACTATCCCCAAATTTGCAAGACCAGTGCCTTGTTCATTGGGCAACAGAGTCACACACAGAACTGAAAATGTGCATCCTAGTCACAAATTGGTTCTCCTTAAACAATATTCCTGCATTAATACCCTATACTAATGCATTACTCAATTTATTCACAAAATTATCAGATCTGGGACACATTCCATTATTCATGACTGATTACAGAGTTTAAAACCTTCATTGAAGGATACCTATAAAGAATCACACAATCTCCTTGAAATTGACAAATTTCATCCTCCTCAAGGATTCAATTCATAATAATGAAATACATACACAGAGATAATATTGTGGGAAATTTACTCATGCTCGACACAAGTAAGATTTGCAACTAGAAAAACAATCTGTCATCCTGCATTGTAACCTCTATACCCTGAAAAGATCCATAGAATTTTACAAGTTTGGGTCAAGAAATTCAGAAATGGAAGCCATGAAAACTGGCGCACTTCCTCCAAAATTCTGGAACCCTTACAATTGAGAAGAATTGAGAATAAGGAGAGGGAAAAATATCAGAAGTCATCAAAATTTGCCAAGTGTCCCTTCTTCCCTAACTAAAAAATATTTCCTTTCTCCTTCCCATGAAAACTGCTCTCAAAATATCCCAAATTTGTTAAAATTAGTTGCATTATTCGATTCCTTATTTCGAGAGCTTTCCGGCAGTATATAATACTTGATATTTCGGGCAAACATTAGCCTCTGAGTGAATTAATCCACTTTATGCAGGCCATCATTTAAACTTTTGATTTTTTTTATATAGTTGAAACTATATATTTAACTTTGATTTTTCACTCTTTTTTGGTCTGATGCCCTACCACGTGGTAGCTTGTGATTCGTTGATGGGATCCATTAGGAATCACTTGGGATGATACCTCATCCTTCTGCCACGTGTCCGCCTCATCACCGCCATTGGACTGCTTGCTTGTATGCCACCTCATCACCACCTCAGCGACACATCAGTGGGACTCGCGAGCTAGACCTCCCACCTATACGCCATGTCATCTTTCACCATTTTGCAATGGCTAACAGACGTGCATCTTCGGGTGACGAAATCGCGCCAGCCATTGGATCCTGCTGAACCTGCATGCTCTTTAACTCTTCGCCATTTTGCGAAACTTAATCGGCGAGCATCTTTGCTTCACGAAATCGCGTGCACCGTCGATCTTCATGGAACATCCTTGATCTTTAGTCTTTTTTCTGTTTCACGATACTTAACTCTCGCACATTTTTACCCCATGAAACAATGCGCGTTGTCGGATCTCCTACAACTTGCTCACTGGTCAAGTTGCCCTTTCTCTGCAAAACTCACCTCGAGAACCGTGCCTGCATGGGGTCCACTTGGTCATCTCGGGAAGCGCATTTGCGCGTGTGGAGTCCGCTTGGTTTCCCAACCAACACCATCCATCAAAATCCTTTAAGCTTTGACATTATACTTGTGTGGAGTGTTTGTTTTAAATACAAAAAAATCCGTCGCCCAGCGAATGTGGGATAATGTGTTTTCCTGGGATTGCAATTTCTGAGCTTTGCCCCTGGGTTTTAATGGATGCCGACAACTGCCAATGACATTTTCTTCAAGATTTCAATACCTTTCTTGCCAAACCTTATGTGAAGGAGGGATCGTGGAGCTGGTTCAACCTGCCATAAGCATTTGGCTGAAGTTTTAAAACATTTCCCACTTGTATTAGAAAATTTCTTTGCTCTTTTCAATCTCCTCCAGCATGCCATATGTGGACCTACCAGTTGCAATTTGTTTAAATTTTAACACCTTGCTTTATACCAAATGCAGAGGAGGGAGGACTGGCATTTTTCCTACGAACTGCATTTGATTGGAACTTCTATTTGATCCTTGCCATTCCACGCAGGAGGGAAAGAAATTGTTATGGCTGAAAGTTTCTTGTGGTTCCTAAACTCCACTCCACGTGAAGGGAGGATGCTAGCAAGGGAGATCCATGCCACATTCACCACACAGAGGAAAACAGTGGTAATTGCATTTGCAGGTTTCTTTTAACCTTGCCCTTCCACATGTCACACAGGGAGGAGCTGCTAATGCATTGCTTAGAAGTTTTAATGTGGCTTCTTCAACTCCATGTTCCACGCAGGAGGAGTTTAGTGCATGTTTATCATGGCCAATTGCATTTAGTTTTACACCTCCCCACTCTCCATGCAAGGGCTTCATGCCAGCCAATGTGCATTTGCTTGAAAGTCTCCTTGACATTTGACTCACCTGTCATTGCATTTGATTTGGTTTATTAAATGTTGCCCTCCAAACTCCACGCAGGGGTTGAAATTCTGTTAATTTCATTTGCTTGAGAGTTTCTAATTTAACCCTCCCCACTCTCCACTCATGGGCAGAGGAAGAGGCACGCAAGGGAGGCTGCATTCACCATTTACATTTGTTTGAAATTTTAGTGGCCTCCAGCAGCATCTTTGACCATGTAGACCAACACCACTCCACGCAGGTTATGCACCTGCTAATTGCATTGCTTGGAAGTTTCCAATTGTCTGTTGGTAACATGTGGGGCTTGGAATGACTGGCATTTCACCTTGCTTTGAAATTTAATGTCCCCACAACCATCACGTAGGGAGGAGGATGTTGGAGATTAATGGATAACATCGTTTGTATTTGGTTTGAAAGCTTCTGCTGCCTTCCAAACACCACTTCAAATGCTTAAAATCAGATTATGTTGCCCACACCTCAAGGGATATATCTCATTAAACTCCATCAAATGGATCCATTAATGATGGTGTGACAACAATTGTGTATGCTCCATCTCCACAGTACTGTAGCCATGAAGGTGTGCATTGTTCTTGATAAGATAATATGAATGCCTTTAATAGCCTTTATGATTGATATGCATGCCAATACCATGCAAAAGAACTATAGATTCCATCAATTCAATATCATTCTCATTTATTGATAACCCTGCCGAACTAAAGCAATCTTGACCATCTTTCTTGCATCTTTGTAAGCCTTCCAGAAGCTCCTTGATGTTAAAATCCTCTAATTTGCCACATTCAAATTTGCATTTGGTGTTGGAGTCTCTCTACTCTCTCACTGTCCAACTGGCGAACTGCAATCGAGCTAGCAATTGACATATATATTGTCGTGAAATTAAGACCATTTCGCCATAAAATTAATGCACAGGCACGAGCCAAGTCGGGCCCCAAAGTGGGTCTGGCTAAAAAAATATTTATTTTCATGCAACTGACCTTCGAAATGCTTCAAGAACCTTAAACATACCTCTGGAATCAATCGGCACCATTTTTGGATCATCAAACTAAGTTTTGCAACTTTCAAGCACTTGCGCCACATTTTCGTATTTAATCACAAAGACATAATTTTCCAACTAGTCAAAACACCTTTCTAGACCTCGCCATTTGACAGGCGTGTACTCTGATATATAAACATGAACTCTACCAAACGGTTTTTCAAGATGAATCCCGAGTGAAGAGATATTAATTGTCAAAAATGACCAACTGGCTTTGTCGGCACTGCGGACCTGATGAAGTCAATGCGTAGGCCATGATGCCTTTCTTAAAAATATCAAACGACCTTCGTAGACCCTCAAATTTGAGGCATAGGTACCTTGAAGTACATATCAAATCTTTGAATACTCATTTTGACCAAATGTCTAACTGAGTGCAAATGGTGCGCTCATGAAAATAGCTACTTTAATTGATGTGGCAATGAAAGTATGGATCACTAAAAAAGATGGTTCAAGAAACCCTTTTGAAAACCGATCAAACGGATTAGCAGGAGCTTGAAATTTGAAACATAGCTTGTCATTTATACCAGTAATAGCCCAGAACAAACATTCTATCATGACATTCACTGAGGCAACTTTTACACTTATGCAAAACAGGGCTCTGACTAGGTCCTGAAACAGGGACTTGTCAAACCATACAAACTGCAAACAGATCGAGCTTGGTAAACTGAGCAAATGCATTCATGAAGAATTGAAATTTTGCAAAGAGGCACACTTTTATGCATAAAATTCAATCCATTTTGAATTTCACCATGACTATCAACAGGCCAAAAGATATAATCACTCAAAGTAGGCTACTTGGTAAAATCTGCATTTGCACCTAAAATGCACTTTCAGCTCACCCCTTGAAACGGGTACCTAATAAATTGATCCAAACTGAAATCTTAAAGTTGCACATCACTGCATAGGCCAAATGAAAGGTGTAGGACATGCTTCCCAAGCCTTACCCCTTGAAAATCAACTGGCTCCATTTTACCCTCTCTCTAACTAAGCCACCTGAATGAGATTAGGTGCCTTTCTAAAAATGCAATATCAAAATTTTGAAATGGGGCTCAAAACTTGACTCAAATTTAATGAGTCCCAACACTGCCAAATCCACAAACCAATATATTGCAACACGGAGCAATGCAGGCAAAATCCAGAACACTCGTCAACACCAAACAACTGAAAAACCAACCGCAATATCGGACTTCATAACTCGATCAAATCACCATGCGAACCTCTATAACTTCAACTAAATCAACTAGAGATACTTATCTCACAACCCTTTAATCCACAACAATTACTCTGCAACACACTGGCCAAACCAACTTACTTTATCTGACTGCAATACCAGAACACACAAAGGAATATGTTGACAACAATGACAACACGTCACTCAAACACATAGTTGCACATTATCCCAATAGGGGTAACTTCATCATGGAAGATCCTCCTTACAAGGCCATCCACAACCCCCTAGAGAAAAATAGGTACAAGGATCCCTACACACAAATCTTGTTTGTAAAACCCCCCTCAAGTGCAAATACAAATGGAACACAACCACAATCACAAGGAAGAGCACCCAAATCCACCCACCAACCACTTCAAACAACCACCCCAATACGATCACCAAAACTCTTGAGCAGCAATACACATTGACAATGCCCTCCAATGCACCTAACATACTCAACTTACTCTACATACCAACCACAACCCTACCCCTCACCATATTTGAACATCCACGTGAGAAAGAATCAAGCAATGAGGCTAGGGCCTCTTGCCCCTAGTCTGCACAATACACAAAACCTACTACATCTCCATTCCCTCCATCAAATTAATTTGCATTCATTAACAGAGGCTTTTATTGGTATTATTAGATAGTATTTGATTCGATTTATTTTTATTTTATCAACTTTTTTTATTTCCTCGTTCATCAATTCCCTCACTTTCAAATTTAATGAAAAAAGACTAGATAATAAATCATGCACTAGAATTTAGAGCTAGTGATCTACTTCAACAAATCATGGAAATTTTATTTGTAATAAACATTACGCATTTTGCAATGATATCACTCAATAAGAAAATAATAGAAAAACAAAAAATTAATTGAAAAACAAAAATTAAAAAAGTGATAGAAATAAGTATTTAAATTTTTGTTTGAAATTATTTGTTGAATTCACATATAAAATATCACAACCCATTAGTTTGCACCATCCTTATATTCTTGATTGCTTTCTCCCTATCATTGAAACAAATTGAAAAATGTTAAAAAATATTTTGAGTGTCACAATTTGGCCAAAAGGTTGCACACACTATTATGGAATCACCTTGGAGGATACTTTTTGTATACACCTAAAAATGGTCTGAAGATAGTTAATTAAATAAGCAGTTATTTGATTAATCCCCCTTCCCAATTAATTGAATTCACAAGAAATTTGATTAATTTCTCTATTAATCTACTAGTAAATAAATCTACATGATTTATTTACATAGTTCATTTCATATCCCCCTTTGATTAATTAATTCTAAATTAATGAATTCCCCACATTTTAGTCAATTCTTCTAATCCCTAATTATAATTAAGAAACTCAAGTTTGTTGAGATTAATTACCATTTTCCAATTATTTGAATTTCTAAATTAAAATGAGCACATGGCTCCTAACTTTTAACCACATAACCTAACCATCCCCTAACCTAACCCATTATATCTAATCCTAGGGTCTAACTAACCCTATCCTATCTTGCACATCCTAACCTCTGTATCCTAACCTCTTATGGTGTGGATATTCTTCCCTTGATACACATGGCACTTTTGCCACATGTCTCCTCCCTTGGACACTTGCCCTCTCATGAGCAAGGCTGCTTGACACTTATCACCACAGAGATGACAAGTGTCCCTTCCTCCAACCTCTTCTCCAAATTCCTCAATCTTGACCATTGATATCTTCAGATCAAATTTGGACTGTCGATTCCTGCCACCTCATCTTTGGCCTTGGAATTCCTATAAATATCCCCTATTTTGGAGCAATAAGGATCCCTTGCATTCACAATTTTAGCATCATTACTATAGGCATTTTCATTTCAATCATCTAGTAATTAGCATTTTGGATTAATCGTAGCATGTTAATCTAGTTTCTTAGATCATGCATTTCATATCATTTGCATAATCAATCATGATCAAGTAGCTACTCAACTTTTGAGTTGCCACTTTGGAGGCCATTGCTCCACTAAGAGAATCAATCCAACACCTTCAAGGTCCTCAAGAATAGATGAAAATGGGACATTTCAAGGGAGGCTTATGATTTGCATCTTTAATTTAGTTTTCAATTAAGCTTTCCATTATGTTTTATTGTCTCATTATATGTGTATGCTTGCTTCTATTTACCACATTTTTAGCATCACACTTTCCATTAAGAGAATACACTTATGTCACATCACCACATTCACTAGAATGGCAGAGGATGAGTATGGAACAAAAGAAATAAAATAAAGCCCGAGTCATGGCATTTACACCAACAATCTAGCAAGGATACAAATCTTAACAATGAGGAATGGTGCAAGTTAAAGAAAGACAAAGACATCACATCTAGTGAAGTATGGAACCCTTGTCATTTCCCTTTCATATTCACTTGAAGGCATGGGTGTACCTCCTCTTGGGTTTCTAATTCATAGGTCAAAGACAAGTACATTACATAGGATGACATGTGAATAGAGACCTCCATAAAACATGATTTTGGTAAAACATAATGGGAGAGGGCATCAAGGTGTAAAGAAGAGAAGAGGAAAGAAAAACTATGAAAGGGAAGGAGGAAAGAGAAAGCTCAAAGGGGGGAAAAAGAAGGAGACATGTGGGAGAAGGAAGTAGAATCTATGTGGGAGAGGGAAGAGCTATTCCCTGTATGGAAGTGATAGCCAAGGATAAGTGTGGGAAGAAAATGGCATAATAAGGAGGATGAAAACATGACTTGGCGTAAAAGTACAAATCTAGACAATCTAAAAAACCATTTTCTACCTCAGGACATGAGTAGTAGAGCTTGATAGGAGGACCAAATAATTTAGAAAGACTATAGAATGAGAGAAAGGAATGAACATTCATAAAAGCATAGATAAGAGAGGAATTTCGTAATTCAAGGTTATCACTCATGTTCATTTTGGGTTCCCTATTGCTATTATATAAATATACAAAATCATTGGAGAACTCTAAATCAATTTTTACTTCCTTGTGGATAGCTTTTATATGTTCAACAAACTCCTCTACCTCCACACTTCTCTTATCCTATGATTTGTCATTCCTTAAGTTTGGTTATTCCTCTAAGATGTAATCTAGTGATGATCTCAAATGGTGTCTTTTTGCTACTCCATTTCACTAAGTAGTTGAATGCAAACTCTTCTTATGGCAAGATTGTGTCCTAACTCCTAGTTTTGTCTCCTACCAAGCATCTAAACAAATTCTCCAAGCTTATGTTCACTACCTTTATCTATCCATTGATTTGTGGTTGAAATTTCAAACTAAATTTCAAGTTTGGCTACATCTTCTTTCATAGTGTCCTTCAAACGTATCCAATAAACTTGGTATCCTGATCTAAAACAATGTTTTTTGGTACTTCATGCATGCTCACCACTTCTTAGAAGAATGGGTCCACAGTATGAACTACATCACGAGTCTTCTTGCAATTAATGAAATGTGTCATCTTAGAGAATTAATCCATCTCTACAAATATGGTATCATGTCCTTTTTGGGGTTCTCAATAATTGCAATATAAAGTCCATGTTGATATCCTCCCAAGGTCTTTCCATCATCAAAAGAGGTTGATACAATTCGTTATTTTGGCTAGCCCCTTAAGCTACATGTCAAGTCCTACAATCTTGAACATACCTCCAAAAATCCTTATATATTTGTGGCCAAAATAAACCTTCGCTCACCAAGGCTATGGTTTTGTTAATACAAAAATGTCCTACCAATCCTTCTGAGTGTTTCTCTTTGATCAAGTTATCCCTCATTAAGCTCCTAAGAATACACAACTAGTTTCCTTTGAACAACTTGTCATCCTAGATGAAGTAATCCAACCATTTTCTCTTGTCCATCACTACTAGCTCTCTACTTATTGTCCACGCTTCTACAAAAATCTAGATTAATTACACACAAATGTTTCATCTCATCAAATCCCTTTATATCCACCCTCATTTACATCATCAAATTTCTCCTTCTACAAAACATATACACAACCTAAATTGGTTTCCCACTTTGATGCTTGAGGATAAATCTATAACTCTACATGAACTCCAGATTTCCACTAAAGTAGGCAATTGGTATTCTTTCTTGGATCAAGACTAATCCAATAGCACTGTCACTGGCATCACTATCCACTTGAAAGACTTTGTTAAAATTTTGGTAAGGTTAATACCAGTTGCTCCATCATTTTTTGTTTTAATAGTTCAAATTTTATGCACTCTAGACATCCACTTGAACTCCTTTTAGTCTCCCCTCATTGCCTCCATAATGGGTGCACAAATGGTGCTAAATTTTTTTAAGAATTTCTTGTAGAAACTTGCCAAACCATGAAAATATCTTACCTCTGCAATGTTTGTCAACACAGGCCATTCCACAGTTTCCCTCACCTTCTCCAAATCTATCTTCAACCCTTCCACAGAGACCACAAATCCTAAATAAATGAGTCATGCCTTCATGAAATTACATCTCTTCATGTTGATCAACAACTTCTCTTCCCTCAAATGTTGAAACACTTGTCTAATATGTCGCATGTGCTCTTTCCTTGTCTTTCTAAAAATTAGGATTTCATCTAAATAAACAATGAGAAACTTACCTAAGAACTCCTTCAATACTTCATTCATCAATGCTCGGTACATTAGTAAGTCCAAAAGACATGATTGACCACTAATACAATCCTTTATTGATCTTGCATGCAGTCTTCCACTTATCACCCTCCCAAATTTCAATCTGATGGCATCCTCTTTTGAGATAAATTTTGGTGTAGAATATTGCATCGCTTAAACAGTCTATTATGTCACCAATCCTTGGAAAATGAAACCAATACTTAATTGTGATCTTGTTCATGGCTCTTGAGTTAGTACACATCCTCCATTCTCCATCCTTCTTTGGTTCTAAGACAATAGGTACTGCTCATGGGCTCAAGCTCTCCCAAATCAATCTCTTCTCCAATAACTTGTGTACTTATCTACTTAGCACTACATTCTATGCTAGTGTCATTTGGTACATTTCTTTGTTAGGAAAACTCATTCCCAATACAAGTTCTATGTGATGGCTAATACTTCAGACTAGTGGCAGACCTTCCAAAACATTTTTTGACTTGGTAATATTTTAGTAGCTCCACAACCTCTCTCTATGGTACCTCCACTCCCCGCATGCTAGTTCTTATAGTATCCTTATTGTTGTATTTCTTAGGAATGAGCGCAAAACAAGTTTTATCATGCTTCAATCCATCCAAGAACTTCCTCTCATCCACCAAGAAGATCCTCACAATGTTGCATACTACCTCATATTATTCTTCTAGAGGAATCAAGATATGCTTCTTCCCCTTTATGGTTATCATGTAAGTATTCTTCCTTCCTTCATGTATGGCCATTCTATATACTGCTAAGGTCTCCCCATAAACAAATGATAACCATCCATTGACATGATATCACACAATACTTTGTCCTTGTATGAACCAATGTGAAAACTGACCAAGCATTTTTCACTTACCAATATTTTATGGTCATCTTTTATTAGGTAAATCTAGTATAGGTTTGGGTGCTTAATCCTCTCCAAGTGCAACTTCTTCACCATCTCTTTGGAGACCAAATTGTCTATACTTTCTCTATCAATGATAACCTTACAACAATTACCCATCAATGTGCACTTGGACTAAAATAGTCTCTTCCTCTGTGCCAGTTCATCTCTGACTTCCTTCTATAATAGTGGTCTCCTCATGATAAAAAATCCACCCTTTTTTCAGATATCTTGCAGACCTAAATGATCTGTCTAGTTCTTCCTAGCATAGGCATTCCTAGCTCTGGAATCTCTCAACTTCCTTCTTCTTTCTTGGCGGCATTTAAAGGAATGATACCCCATTTCTCTACACTTATAATAGGTTCCCTATAATGGCCCTCAATCAGATCTTTTGTCGTTCCTCTCATACCCTCGTAACATTGATAGTTTTCTCTTTCCCTCTAGTCGCAATATGAATATTCCCTAGGTCCTTTTTTCTCCCTCCAGAAAGGACTCATTCCTCTACTTTTCTCAATGCAAGGTATCCTCTTTATGTGTCATGTCCATCTTTTTGGATCTCTTTGATTCTTATTCCCTAGCATCCACTCTACCCTTATGGATAGCTTTTTTTTAACCTTTAGTTCAAATTGGTAGGCTTCCTCCATGGTAGTCATCTAGACAAGGCTTAGTTCCTCTTGAATCTTGGCTTTGAGACCATTGATGTATCACACCATATTACCTCTTTTGGATTCACAACATCCAATCCCAATGATCATCTTGTGGAACTCCTCAATGTAATCTTTCATTGTTTTCTCTCTTTTCTGCAAGTTTTAGAGCTTCCTCAATAGTTATAGCTCATAAGTTGGGGATTAATTTCCCCTTTAGTTTCATCACCATCCTGTCACATTTCATGGTCCACTCCTCCCTCCAGTTTGTATTTAACTACACTTCCTTCCACCAGATGGCATCATGTCCCTTCAACTTTGTTTTGGTGAACCTCACTTGCTATGGATCTTCAATTTTCTCAAACTCGAAGTACTCTTCCATCTCATTGATCAAATCAATCAACTCCTTTGGATTTACACTTCCAACATAACCAGGGATATTTATCCTTGACTTCTGCCAAATCCTAGCAATCACCTTCATCATTTTGATTTGGTCTAACTCCTCTTCTTCTTGGCTTTCCTCGTCCTACTCTTATGCCCTCGGCTCCCCATCATCACTCTCCTCTTCAAATCTCAATTTTATTCCTTTCCTCCAATCTTCTTCAATAAATCTAGTTGATTCTTCATGATGCTCACAATTTCCATCATTTTGTCTACTCTTGTGACATTTTCCATTATCGATGTCCTTCTTGGCAACATCTCTCCCTCTGAACTAGGTGTGACCACATCAATTTGGTGATCTGGCTCAAGGTTGCAATGCCTCACTTCAAGGATCAATTGGCAACACTTGTAGCCTACCTTCAATCAATGAATTGTCCACACTAAATATCTTGTGGAACGTACACCTCCATAGGAATCAAATATCATGCAAATACCACTTGATGCAATCAAGGTTGGAGGATCCAGAATGGACTGTCCATCCCTGTAGCGAAACACACAAGAAATTGAATGCAAATGAAATAGAAGCTTTCATTGATGAATGCAAAAATATTACATACATGCAAGCCTTAACATGATCACTACATTTGGCCAATTGGCCCCACATGTTGGCACATAGGCCACCATGAACTTATTATAGATAAAATACTAAACATTAGTCTTCCAGATGTACCTTATCCTAACTACTTCCTAGCTACTGTTAATGATTTCTCATGAATCTTGAAGTGATTAAATATATGATCCCAACTCTAGAAGTCTTTCATGTTAGCCTCCCAATTCCAATTGTTTATGTAACATGTGCAATGTCTCTAAGAGCTTGAAGAGGATCTAAACATTAATGTTGATAGGTGCGGACCTATCTAAATGGTGTTTGGCTCCATTTTTGCACCATGACACACTCCACATGCTCCACAAAGATTGGATAGATCCCACACACTTCTGGCATTAGGTCTGGTTTGAGATCCTCTAAAACACTCCTCTGTCATCTAGTGCAATTATTTCTATTTGAAAATTAGATCTACCCTCTTATATTTCTATATGAACTCTTATAGGTTCCATCTCTAGTTATTTGTCTTATTTTGGAGTAATATTTCCTTAAAAATTATACAATGATTGAATTATATTTTTGTGCTTCTAGTTCCACAACTAATACCTTTTAATTCTAATATTATATCTCATAACTATACATTCTATTGATTCATATTCTAGCTCGGTCTTTCCTTTTCTGGGGAATATGCATATAAATATGACAACTAGAAACTCTTAAATTTTAAAGTGGGTGTTTCTTATCATTGCTTGTTGCATGTGGAGTTTTATCAAACACTACTAAGGTGAGTGGCCTATCAATAAGATACTAAACAATCTTTATTTATTTTTCCAATATTTTTATATCCAAGCCTACAAAACTAAGCATGTTTGAAGGTTTATCCATCAAAGTTATATTCATTATTTAACAACTCCATTTTTCTATGGTGTATAGGGAACACTATTTTTCCTTTTTGTTCCACAATGCTTGCATAACTACTTGAATGTACATTATTACTTTTCAAAACAAAAAATCTTTTATATCCAATTTATTGATCTTTTTAAATTGTTTTATTAAAATATACTCAAGATTTTCTTAAGAACCCATCTTTAAAGGTGATATACTATATATTTTATTATAAATAGAACTTTTTCTAGTCCAAAAACATCACTATACACTAAATATGAAATTTCATCTAATCTATAACACTACTAGGAAAATTTATAGAATTTTGCTATCCAAATACACGCTATTCATAAAATCCAAATTGGAAATGTTAATAAAAAATTTATTTAGCTTAATCTTTGGTTTTATAATCTCAAAGAACTTTCTCTCTAATACGTTCCATCTGTTGACTCCACAAAATTGTCTTTTTTGGAGGAAATGTAGGAGCCTAATATATAATGTTATTTATTTTAGGAAAATTAGAGGTTTTACATCCACTACTTATAGTGCTTATATCAATTTTCAATAATATTTTTAAATATCTATTCCTTTTGCTAATATCATACCATAAATCATTTTTTCAACCATCTTTATTGAATAGAACGTGTACACCTACATCATTCATTTTACTTATTGAAATTGGATTTATTTTCAAAACTTGGAATGTGTGAAACAAAGGAAGGTTTATAATTATTTCATATTTTAGCCTTAACTTCACTTTTATTGACCTATAATCTTATATCTCAAATCATATCTTCATAATATTTTATCTCCATTAATTTTTCATATTGACTAAACCACTATTTATGATGCCATATGAAAAGAGACACATAGATTCATCAACGATTCATCATGGAATTAATATTGAAGTGGCCAAAAATATATCCCTAAATATTTAGTCAAGTTATTCAGTTCCATAGATAAATAATATTTATATATCTTACCCTTGTCAACCTTTTCCAATTATAATCCCTCTTATAGTGCCTTTCTTTACTATAATTATAACACTTTATTTGTTTTTTTTTCAATATTAGATTCACCTCTAGATTTCAATATATTATCACCTAACCTTTTATCTCCTAAATTATATATATTTATTTAATAGGAATGACCTCTTCCAACAAATCAATCTTTCAATTAATAATCCTCTATGTATTTTCTTTTCATTTCTTCTAATAACTAGGATGGTACTACAACCTTACACTTTAATCTCGAAATATTAGTGATCTTTATTACTAAATTATTTCAATAGTCTAAAGAAAAAATACACTTATATTCAACATCATTTTTATGCAAGAGCATCTAGGTGATATGCAATCCTGAATCACTAAAAAAAAATTAGGTAATTTCAATAATCTATTTTAAATAACGATTTACAACCAACAACCATCTTTTGTGAGTAATTTAACCAGTTCCTAAGTCTAATTTTTACCTCAAGATTCCATTTCATCCTTCATGGACTCCTCCCAAGACTTTTTAAATTTGATCTAAGAAATTTCTCAATAGTTTTAGGATCTTCATTAGTAATAGATAAATATTATAAAGTAGATGGACAATGAAAATCATGATCTTTATACTTTTTTAAGTTTTCTTCTCACTTGACCTAATGTCCTCAATGATTAATATTTCAATTTTGTATCTACCAAATATATATCCTTTGCTTTTTCATTTGTTGGTTCCACATTATCCAAAACCTACTCATTCTATAATTCATGCTATGCAGTTATTTATATTTCAAACTTAGATCTACTCTCTTCTATTTATATATGGACTCTTTTAGGTTCTATCTCTAGCTATTTTTCTTATTTTGGACCCATCTTTCCTTATCGAAAAAAAAAATTGATGATTGTTGTGCTTCTAATTAAGCAACTTAAATCCTTTATCTAATATTATATCCCATAAATATATATTTTATTGATTTATAATCTAATTAGTTCTTTCTTTCTTTGGGAATATACATATAAATATCACAACATAAACCTTTAAATTTTAAAGTTAGTGTTTCTTACCATTCCTTGCTTCATGTAGAGTTTTATCAAACACTACTAAGGTGAGTGACCTATCCATAAGATACTAAACAATTTTTATTACTCTTTTTTCAAAAATTGATATCCAAGACTACAAAATTAAGCATGTTTCAAGCTTTATCCATCAAAGTTATATTCATTATTTTACCAAATCTATTTTGCTATGGTGTATAGGGAGCGCTATTTTTCCTTTTTATTCCACATTACTTGAATCACTACTTGAATGCATTTAAAAAGTATTTTCCATCATTATTACTTCTCAAAAACAAAAAATCTTTTATTTTCTATTTAATTTATTAATCGTTTTAATTTATTTTAGAAAAATATTTAGGTTTTGCTTGAGAAGACATCTTTAAAGGTAATATACTACATACTCTTTCTTAGAGAAAAATCTTTTCTAATCCAAAAATATCATTATGCACTTAATATAAAATTCCATCTAATCTTGAGCACTCCTAGAAAAATTCATAGGATTTTACTTTCCAAATACACCATGCTCATATAAACCAAATTTTAAATGTTAATAAAAAAAATTCTTTAACTATACCTTTGGTTTTTAAATCTCAAAGAGTTTTTTCTCCAATACGTTTCATTGTTGATTCCCCAACATTGTCTTTTATGCAGGAAGTGTAGAAACCCAATATACAATGTTATTACTTATGCATGTCACCTAATATACATTGTGATTACTTATGTATGTCCAAAGACTCAAATATGTATATTGTCAATGGGCCCTTAGTCAACTGGTGAAGTTCAATGGCTACAAATGAGTCCACCAGGGATTAAGTCTTGTTGAGTGCAAGGCTCTAACATCATAAGGGATGAGGTTTGGATCGTGCCCCGGGCGAATTTGGCAGAATGGATATCCCTCAGTCCTTGGCTCTTAGCCAAAGAGGTTCAGCCTATTGGCTCGTGCCCCTGTATCAGGTGGCAAAAAATACTTTGTGAAGGCCCTTGCTAGGCTGGCAGCTCGCAAGCTTCATGCCCTTGCTGGGCTATCATGCTCGCAGGTCTAGACCTCCATCAAATATATATATTATATTTTTTTTACTTTTTGCATGCTTACCTTCATATTTCCTTTAATGCACTTCAATGTACAACACATGCTTCAAAAAAAAAAAAGGTCCAAGGAAAAATAACAAGTCAATATGTATTTCCAATATAGTTTATAAGAAGCCAACTAGTCTTATCCATTTTTTATTTTATTTTTATTTTTTTGCTTTCACAATAATAGTTTTACAATTAAAAGTATCCAATGTTAGCATTAGAGGATTGTCCATTAAGAATTCATATAAATGAGGATCTTTACTTATATTTAAATAGATTGACTCTCATAAAACATTAAAAATTGCAATAAATTATATTATTTGTTATGTGGTTTATTTTGGATGCTAGCTTGGTTCATAACAATATAAACAAGTGTTGCAATGTAGCGTAGTTCCTATCATATTTGACAAGATAGTTTTGTTGGGATGTTCTTCTAGGTAATAAACTTTTTTGAGGCAATGCAAATTGTATGTAGATTTATGTAAATAATTGAATGAAAACAATCTAAATGAATTGTGCAATAACAAAGAATAATATTTATATGTATAGTGTTACATAATATATATATATTAAAACAAAATATAAAAATTCGTCAATGTACAAAATTAAAATATTAATGTGTAGCAATAACACCTAACTATGATTAAAACACTCATTATTCAAGGGTTTCAAGGATGGTGGAGCGAAAAGGAGCGAGAATCCCAAATTTCAAATTGGGGAATGGCGGATTTCCTGGGGAAGGCGGATTTCTTGGGGAAGGCGGTCTCTCTGGTATCGGAACTAGCAAACAAGTAGGAGGACAGGCATCTCAAGGGTCAAAAGAGGACAAGGAAACAGTCAAACCTCGGGAGGATAAAGATTCGAAATCTGGGGACCCACACGACAAAGGTAAAGGTAAAAAATGGTCTTCGCTCTTTGGAGTGAAACTGCTGGCTAAATCTAAGCTCCCAGAAGTTACAAATATCTCAGATCCACTGGTTGCTATCTCTGTTCCGGATAAAGTGGTAGATATGACTGTAGCAGGTTTATCCATGACATTAGTGAGACGATTTTCTGGCTTTAGGCCTAACATCGATGATCTTAGGAATTTCATAAGGAGAAAATGGCTTGTTAAAGGTCAAGTGGATGTGGCAGCGCTGCCTAGGGGGTTTTTTCCCTTCGCTTTTAACTCTGAAGAAGACATGAATAAGGCTCTCTGTGAAGGCCCATGGATGCTTGGCAAGTCATCCTTGGCTCTTCAAAAATGGGCCTCGAACCTCGCCCTTGATGAGTCCTTCTTCGTTTCCGTGCCAGTTTGGACACGCCTCCTGGGTCTCCCGCTAGAATATTGGAACGAGGAAGTATTCAAGGGTATTGCGAAATCCTTTGGAGAACTTATGTCGATTGATCCGATGACGGCGGCTAAATCAAGGTTAGTCTTTGCTTGCATCTGTATAAATGTTAATCAAATGATGGATATGCCTCAATCAGTAGAAATCATATCTAAACTTGGAAAATGGACCCAAGCTATTGAATATGAATCACTTTCGTTTGCCTGTTTTCATTGCAAAAAATCGTGGCAAGGCAAAATCATGTCCGCTTAAGAAGAGCAAGGAAAGCAAGACTGATAGCAATATTAAGAACAAAAAGATTTGGCAAACGATTGATAAAAAAGGAGACCCATCAGCTAAGTGTGACCAAAATAAGGATGTTACAGAATTAGTTAATGAAGTCAAGAAGGCTGGGAATAGCAATAATGAAAAACAAGATTGTGTCTGCTCTAATAACCAACCAGAGAATTCTATAGAAGTAGAGCAAGGAACCGAGTTGAAAAATAAAAATAACCCAGAGGACCAGGAGGATCTATCAATCAGGAAAAGGAAGAATCTGTTCTAGCCTCTTCATTCTCAAAATCGGCCAAGGAAAACTTCAATGAAGCTCAAGACCCTTCTGACATCGATTCCTTATTGCTTTTAACCAATGGAAGCCCAAAGCCTCATCTTTGTAAAACCCCTTCTCAAAGTGTGGTAATGGATATTCTGGAAGGGAATCTCCAGATTCTTGGTCCGAGAGAAGGAAAAATGAACAAGGAGGAAGTCAATGGAGGGATCTCAACTAGAAGCAGGAATAAGAAAAAGGCAGATTTTGGAAGTCAGAACAAAATGCAAGGAAGGCCATCCCTAAAACATCAAAGGGAAGAGGAAAGCTGGAAGAACCGTGCTGATGGAACACAGTGTTCCATTGAGTCAACCCTATCCCCGGTTAAAGTATGAAGATAATATCTTGGAATATCAGAGGGCTGAACGCCCCTCATAAGCAGGATGTGTTACGAAACATCATTAGAGATCATAAACCGGATGTGGTCCTCGTTCAGGAAACCAAGATGTCTAAGGAAAAAGTTGAAAAGATTAGAATTTTCGAGGAAAATGGTGTCATAGGTTCTAACTCGGAGGGAGCTTCTGGAGGAACTGCGATTTTTTGGAACCAAAAAACTATAAAAGGTAGGGAAATCATCTCTGCTTTTAATAGGAACTCAGTTCAGTTTGAGCATATTAAGGACAACTTTGTTTGGGTGTTATCTAATGTCTACACGCCTAACACCAAAACCAGGAGAGTTAAATATTGGAGAAGCCTTGCAGACGACAGACTCAAGTTTGCTGATCAAAACTGGATTATTATGGGAGATTTCAATACTCTGCTCAAAGAGGAAGAGAAAATGGGAGGTCTCCCTTTACAACTTGATGGGAAACAAGACCTTATGGATTTCATAAATGATCAAGCTCTCATTGATGTGGATCTCTAGGGCATTAATTACACCTGGACCAATAGAAGAACCGGAGCTGACCTGATTCAAGTAAAGTTAGATAGAACTTTAATTTCTCCTAATTGGTTAACCAAGTTTAGTTGTTCCCTTGCTTCTGTTATCAAAATTGGGTCAGACCATTACCCCATCTCCTTTACTGCCAACTCTCTTTCGGCCAAGAGAAACTTCCCTTTCAAATTTGAAAAAGCGTGGCTTTCCCATCCTTCTCTAGAAGCTCGTATTGCTGAATGGTGGAATTCTGAAGTGGAGGGTAAGGCTCTTTTTAGAATAGCCAAAAAGCTCAATATCCTAAAGGCCAAAATTAAAATCTGGAACAAAGAGATTTTTGGGGATATATTCAAGAGCAACATTCAAGTCAAAATTGAAATAAAGGATGTTCAGGATAGAATCCAAGAGGATGGGCTGTGTGAAGATCTTAGGATGGCCGAAAATGTTCTTTTGTCTAAATACCACACCATTATCTCCAATGAAGAGACGTTTTGGAGACAAAGATCCAAAGCCTTGTTCTTGAAGGAAGGTGATAAAAATACTCGGTTTTTTCACTTAACCACTCTCAAGCATAGGGCGGCTAATAGAATATCCAGACTATCCTGCAATAAAAACATCCTAACAGAGGATAATGATATAAGGAAGGAATCTCTTGAGCATTTTAGCACCCTGCTGGGAGAAGTGGATAAATTGGATATTAGCAATCAAAACACCCTATTACAAGCTATTCCTTCTATCCTGACTGAAGTTGATAACAACCTTTTATCTTGTATTCCCTCTAATCAGGAAATCAAAGAGGCAGTGTTCTCTTTTCAAGGTGATAAATCCCTTGGACCGAACGGTTTTCCAATGGTTTTCTTCCAAAAATTTTGGCACATCGTGGAGGCTGACATCTGCAATGGTGTTAAAGAATTCTTTGGCTCTAAAAGGCTCCTTAAGGAACTGTATGCTACCTTCATTGTCCTTATCCCGAAAATCCCAGGTGCTGATTCTCTCAACAAGTTTAGACCCATTAGCCTGTGTAACTCTGTGTACAAGATTTTATCCAAGGTTCTGACTTCCAGGTTGTTGGATTTTCTTCCAAAAATAATCTTTGTCCAGTAGAATGGCTTTGTCCCAGGTAGACAGATTCTGGATTCCATTATATCAGTTCATGAAAATATCCACTCCCTGAAAGTGGCGAATAACCAGGGATTCTTCCTGAAGTTAGACATGGCTAAAGCTTTTGATAGAGTGAACTGGCAGTTTCTTCTTAGAATTATGAAAATGTTTGGTTTTGGTGGCAAAGTTATTCAGCTCTGTTCTCAACTTATGGAAACTTCCTCATCTGCTGTTATAGTCAATGGTTCCCCATCTAGTTTCTTGAAAAGCTCTAGAGGTCTTAGACAGGGGGACCCCATATCCCCTATCCTGTTTACTATTCTAGTAGAATGCTTGGGTAGAAAACGTGGAAGATGGCAATCTTAGGGGTCTGAAACCTTCTTCTTCCAATGTTGTTTGTTCTCATGAACAATTTGTTGATGATTCTATTACCATGGGGGAAGCTACCATCTTGGAAGCTAAAAATATGAAGAATATCCTGAATACTTATGAATCTGCCTCTGGTCAAAAAATCAACTGGGATAAAAGTTCTCTGCTCTTCATCAATACCCCGGTCCAAAGGCAACTAAGGATTGGAAGAATTCTTGGCTGCACAATTTCTGAGCTTCCCTCTACTTATCTGGGGCTTCCTCTGTGTCTCAAGCCCGAGGATTTCGTTTGGAATAAGCTGATAGACAGACTTAACTCGAAACTTGTTGGTTGGAAAGGGGCTGTCCTTAGTCAAGCGGGCAAAATTACTCTGCTTAAAGCCACTCTCCAAAATCTTCATGTTTATGCTCTCAGCTTGTTCAAAATCCCCACAAAGTTTGCGGAAGCCATTGAAAGAATCCAAAAACAGTTTCTTTGGTTGGGAGTGGAAGTCAAAAATAGAATTCCCCTTATTGCCTGGAATAAAATTTGTTCCCCTAAGGCCTCTGGTGGGTTGGGCTTAAGGAATATCGGTACTATGAATAAAGCATTATGAGCCAAACAAATATGGAGATTGAAAGGAGAGGAAAGAGAATACAACTCAATTTGGAAAAACAAATATCTCTATATGCAACCTTCTGAGGAAGAATTCCTCGATAACTCTTTCATTGTTGAAGGTTTGGCTATATGAAATGTTGTTCAATCTGCTAAAAGTTGGGCTGCTGCTGGTCAAACTTGGAACCTTGGGGATGGGAGGAGAATAAGATTTTGGGAAGATAGATGGATTTTGGACAAACCCCTGGAGGAAGTTCCAATCCTTAAAGATTGGAAAGACTGGTTCAAAAGCAGGTTTGGTGAGCTGGTCAGAGATTACTGGAGAAATGGGAACTGGATTGATTTCAGCGAGCAGTGTCTGGGGCTCAAGTTCCTTCAGATTGTTCTTTCTGCTAAAATCCCTATTGACAACAAAGATGACAGATTGATATGGAGGGAAACCCCGGATGGGAAATATTCTGTTTCCTCAGCCATGGCTATTCATAATGATTCTATGGAAGAAATTCCTATCTGGGCTAAAGTTTGGAACAAGAAGTTAGTTCCTTAGGTTAATATCTTCTTTTGGATTTTCATCCAAAATAAGGTTTTAACCCTGGATAACCTTCAAAAGAGAGGTTTTGTTTTTCCTAATAGGTGTTCTCTTTGTTGCAGGGAAGAAGAGACGGCTTGCCATATTCTCAATCAGTGCACTTTTAGTTAGGATATCTGGAAAATCATCTTAAGCAGGTGGAACCTGAGTTGGGTTTTTCCAAACTCCCTAGGGGATTCCTGGCAGCAATGGCACTGCCCTAATTCTAATCCTAAAATTGTGGAGACTTGGAGACTCACTCTATCGATTGTTATCTAGAATATCTAGAAAGAGCGTAACAATAAGATTTTCAGGGATAAAAGGGCTATTCCTGAAGTGGTGGCAGATAAAATTTATAGGAGTATATTTGAATGCCTCTATGACACTTATTATGGACCAGCTGCTAAAGATGACTTCAAAGACAGGTGGAACCTCTCCACCACTACTACTAGCAAGGAGAAAGGAAGAGAAGGTCTCGTTTGGTGTTTTCCTCCTTAGGGGTGGATTAAGGCTAACTTTGATGGGGCCTCAAAGGGGAATCCGAGTAAAGTCGGATACGGGGGCATTGTCAGGAATTTTGCTGGAAGTTGTTTAAAGGCGGTGGCTGGTCCTTAGGGGAATCAAACTAGTCGTTTTTCCGAAGCCTCAGCTACCCTGAACACCTTAATTATAGCCAAAAGTCTTAATTATGATAAATTATGGCTCGAGAGAGATTCACTTAATATTATTAAGTGTCTCAAGAGGGAGTTGGAGCTATCTTAGCCAATTGAAAATATTATCATGAAAGCTAGGGAGATCATTGCAAGTTTTAAAGAAATTATTATTCAACATGCCTTTAAAGAGCAAAATAGTGTGGCAAACTGTCTAGCGAATATAGGAGTTTATTCTGACTCCCAATCAATTTGGCACAGGGAAGATCTCAATTTAAACATGAAAGAGCTCCTTAGAAAGGACCGTCATATGGGGAGAGAAGGACAGTATAATCATGACAGGGAATATGAATAATTTATGCCTTGATGGAAAGGTCATCATTACTTGGCAAAGCAGCAGATCCCCAACAATCTTTAATAACTTGTCACACGCTTTGTGGGTTTCCCGGTTCAAAATCTTGAGGAACTTTGGGAAAGAAGGGCTTAGTTTGCAGAGAAATAGAGTAGATAGTCTGAATCCGAAGATGGGAGGAGACATAAGGAGGGAGGAACCAGACAATACGTTGACTTGGAAAGCGATGCCGAAAGTGTGGGCGAAACTGGAAAAGGGTTCTCTCACAAGCTTCATGGAGAAGCTCGTGGACTATGATAAAGGTAGGGTAAACCTCGCTGTTTCCAAGATTTCCGAAAATTGGTCTAATGGCTCCTTTAAAATCTATGGAGTTAAGTTCAAGTTGGACGCTGGGCTCATAGCTACAGTGACTGGTATGCCCCACACTAGGCTTGATTTCTTTCGAGACCTTAATGTCTCCAACAATGCGGTCAATATGTTCCTGCGGAAAGAGAAAGAGAGGGGTTAGAATCGGCAAAGCCACTGGGGGCTACTACAAAGCTGCTAATATTAAGAAAATATGGGGATGGGTTCTGAATGCAATTATGGAATACATCACGGTTGAGGGTCGATTCTCCAAGGCCCACACCTACCACTTCGTTCTCTTAAACCATTTCAAACATGGAAAAAAGGTATCTCTGCCCTACTACCTTTTTAGGTCCCTTTCCAGGTCCCTCAATAAACACAGTAAAAATTCTTCTAGCTCGATTTTCCATTGTGGGCTTTTGCTACTCATCTATGAGCATTGTAAAACCCTCGCCCTGTTGGAAAACAAGAGGATATCCGCCTCTCCGGGTAAGAGAAAGATGGAGGGAGGAGACTCCAGCAAGGAGAAGGCGTCCTCTAGCAAAAAAAGAAAAAGTGCCCCTGGGATGGAAACAGAGGAAATTGATAAGGAATGCAACGAAATGGGGACTGATGACTCCAATGGCGAAGACAGCTGGAACGATGAGGAGCTGGGTAATGAGGAAGAAAGTGGTGATAATGAGCCTGGTAATGAAAGCCCTATCCTCAGTGATCGCCCTGGTAAAGACAACAGCCATCCTATGGAAGATGTGGATTTCAAGGATAATGAGGAAACTGATGTGAATTCCGAAAGGGAAATGAACAAAGATTCTGAGAAGGACCTGACTAAGGACAAGGTTAGTGAGGATAAAGAAAGTACGGATAAAGGGTTACTCTTGGATAACCTCAAGAAACTCATTGAGGCGAGAATGGATTATGACAGATGGACTTACGAGCTCCTGAAGAACCTGGAAAAAAAGGGGAAAAACATGGATGAGAAGAGGAAGGATGATAACAGAGACTAGATAAATTGGAAGCAGAATATGGAGGATAAGATTAAATCACTGGAAGAAGAGAGAGAGGCAATGAAAAATATGATGGGCGTTATCCCGAGTATCCTATCTACTGTCACTAAAAACTTGGAGGATATTGCTAAGGTCTTTGATCATACCAGCTCTCCTAAACCGATAGTGGAACTTGACTTGGATGAAGAGACTATCCAGACTGGTAGTGGTGAAGTTACTCTGGTTGGTGCCGCTGCGAAGAGAACCGGGGCTAGTGTCAAGAAAGTTGTGGCTGCTTCTACAAAGGATCTCCCTAATCTAAGGGATAACATCAAAGAGTTGCATGAAATTAGCAACACCCTGACGAATGCCCTGGAAAAAATCAACTAGTTTCTCTCTTGAAGTTCAACTGGTTTGCTGGCTTTGTGGGGTTTTTTCTGGTTTTCTTTAGTTTTCTGCTGGCTTACTAATGGTCTGTTCCTTTTTGTATCTCTTTGCTTTTGTTGTTTAAGTTCTGATTGTAAAGGGTTTCAGGGCCCCTTCAAAACCTGCTTTTACCTTAATCAAAAACACCTAACTATGATTTTTTTTTAACTCTCAAACTAAGTATTGTAACAAAAAAATTCCATTTAAAAAATAATTGTAAACCCTACATTCTCGACTACATCAAATAAGGTTGATGAGCTACGAATCAAATCCATCACTAGACATGCCATGCAAGGCATTCACATAAGAGATAATCCCAAGCTACAAAGAACACCAAACTCCTAGGGTTTCGAACTTGGGTCCTCCAATGGATATCGTTTTTTCTTTATGTAGTAAAAGGAATATCTCCATTGTAAATTTCCAACTTCTAACTTTCGAGCAAATTTTAATCCTCAACCATCAAAATGCCAAATAACAAAAATAAAAGAGAGTTTTTGATTCACGGATTTTATTCACTACTTACAATTAGCCTCCTTTATAATATTATTAGATTAATCCTTTAATATTTTTATAATTGATTGCCCAGGTTGCACAGCTTCTATTGCACTGATGATCCACGAATGTACCAAAGATGATGGTTAATAAATAATAAAAAATATTATAAAACTGTTTTACGAATACTAGTTCTGTAAAGTTGCAGACGTCATTAATTTTCTACCTCATTAATTTTCTACCTGAAAATTTATGTGTTCTCTTGTCTTGATTTTGGAAATATATGTGAGTCTACAAAGCCAATAATAGATGGACAAAATATCTTGCACTAAAATATTAGATAAAAAATGTGCAACTTTCTCATAGCACATAGTGAAATAAAAATTTATGTAGCAAATTTTGGCAATTTGATTGGTTTAAGTGTTTTCTTCAACTATATTTATATAGGTTAATTCTCCTAAAACATTAGAAACTGCAATATATACAATTAAATAAGTGTTTTCTTCAACTATATTCTCCTAAAACATTAGAAACTGCAATATATACAATTTGTTAGTTATGATTTATTTTGCATGCTCCTTGTTTATTTGCTATTTTGTAAACATATGTTTCAAACAAGATTATAAACAGCTATCAACTCGTCTTGACTTTTGGAGCATTCCAATCATTATTTGTCCTCTCAAATGAATGGGGTGATGGTAAAATTGTAAACCTTCAATAATTATGCTAAGGATACGTAAAACTAACAAGTGATTTTGATAATCGCATAAGAATTTATGAGGTTGAGGTGGTTGATTCACAAATGAATTATCTTCCCCAAGATTGGAAACATTAAATTAATAAGATCTTGATTAATAATAATAATAATATATGCCCAAAAGGACAATCACTTCCATGTCACTATTGCAACACGAATTTCCTTGAGATCTTAAAATAAGAATAAAATATATTATCTTTCCATTTTGTCATCATCATCTTTATACCAACATTTGGGAAAACACTTGGCTTCTTTTTGTCACATATTTCAATTTCCAAAAACAAATTGGAAACTGCTAGCACAAGCATCTATATATTGGGCTTCATAGATGCAATTACACCACCAAAATATAGGTGTTACAATGCTCCACTTTTATTCAATTAATCATTCAGAAGCAATCAAAGAAGTTTTAGATCTCCAGTTACTTCATCAACAATGTCACAGGGCCCTGCAAGCACACATTCAAACTTGTTACAAAAGCTCTAGTTCCTCAAAACACATTTCCTTATATGCCATAACAATAGAGAACTATAATCAGCATATAAAAAATTGAACGCCTTTAAAAAATCGCCAACATAAATATAACTACTTAATCAAAGCTTTATGAAATTTTATTATAGTCATTTCAGCCAAAATTTGTTCCATTAAATGATCTATGAGGGAATGAAACACGGATGCCAAGTGGCCCAACATGTTCCATTAAATGATCTATGAGGGAATGAAACACGGATGCCAAGTGGCCCAACATATATACTTAAAATAAATAGACCAATATAAGATATCAAATGCAATCAAAATCATATAAATCATCTTTCACCTATGAATTTGTGAATGTTTTCTCATCAATAATTGAGAAACAAGTTACCTTCTACATAAAATAATAATGAACTCACAAATATATTTGGCCTAAAATTCCGAAGGAGAAGGTATATTGTGAACAAATTTGATTTTTTTTTTTAAAACTTGCCCGCATTCGTCGAAATTCCAACGATAATTCAATATATGTTTTCGGCAGAGAAGGAATTGGCAACGACATTTGTGTTTTTTACAAAAAGTGCCCGCATTTGTCAAAATTCCGACGACAACGGGCATTACTTTAAAAAAATTAAAAAAATAAAAACCAAGACATTTCAAATTGTTGTCGCACACAAAGTTCCACGAGTGTGATCTTTTTCAAATCCTAATATTATTTCTATCCCGTCACCCTCTAGAGGATCCACCTGACCTGGCCCCACCCAAACCAAGTTCCATTCTTCGCACTTTTCAAGAATGTATTTCTATTCACTATCTTGCAGTTTCCCTCGTGAATTTTCAATTATAGTGCAGAGTTCTTCACGAAGGACACCACCACATCGTCTAGAGTCTATGCTTCAATTTTTTTCTTTGATCCCATGGAGGCCAATAGTCCTTTGTCTGAGGAAGTACTTCCTGAATAGTCATGGGGGGGAGAGGTAATGCTTGAAATCGCCCTTCTATTGGGAGATTGTGTACATAACCACTTGGTCTTCTGAAAGCTGAAAATTACTTCGAGTCCGCCAACTCTGGTTCTACACTACAGAAATTTTCGGATATTGCCTTCCAAATATCCTTCGATGCAAAAGCATCATTCTCATAATAGAAAAAGGTGCTCCTTGCATGAACACATTGATTTCCTCCAAGTGTGGCACAATAGGTTTCGCAGGAACTCCAAAACCAGTTAGTCCCTCTGGACATAAATTAGAGACGTCACATCACACACTCCAAACATTGTTTGTTTGTATTGCATACTCTCTATGTATTTATCACCCTTTAACACTTTCCTTTGCTTTTCTCCAATTGCTCTCTTCTAGGCAGTTGATGAGCTTGTTTCCATGTCATTCAAGATAATGCATGCTTGCTTTCTTTTACGAAATTTACTTGCACATGAGTCTTCAGCTTGTATGTTCTGCTTCCGTACAGATATAAATTTTAATTCGCGCTCAGATGATAATTAAATAAAATAAGCATTTGTAAAGAAAATATTTAGTCATTCGATGTTACATATTATCTGACGGAAAGATCCTCGACAATTCTTGGAGAAAGGAAACATCATTGATAATCCTTTTTTTCAAATAACACTGAATCAAATAAATAATAAATGTTTTATGCAATTTTTAAAAGTAGAACTCGTTCAATGCTTATATGCACCGATGGCAAAGCCGTCCAACCCACATCATCTCTCACCGTCGGAATTCCGACAACTAAAGAAACATCCGACAAGGATGTTGTATATCCGACGTCACTTCCATGTCGGACAGTCGTCGAGGAGCAAACATAGCATTCGTCGGAATTCCAACGGTAATCCGCCGAAAGTTGTGGTCAGGGGAGCAAATATAGCCGTCGTCGGAGGAGTTCATAACGTCGTCGGACGTCCAACGCAAATGGCATCGTTGAGAAGACCGACGATGAGTTTTCGACGGTAAAATTGGTCGGAAGTCCGACGTGGTGTCGTCAGAATTCCGACAATTAGCCGTCGGAAATTAGGCCCAAATGTACTAGTGACTATTGCACTCTAAATAAAACTTAATAACAAACAACCAATCCATTCTAAAACGAAAATTAGCAACGATCAAGATAAGATATTGTATGCACCCAAACTCTTATCAGTCCAATTTCACCTATTAATTTCTGAATGTTTATTCATCAAAACTAAAAAATGGGTTCACTTCTACACTATGAATGATGAACAACTATTCCATTTTAAATAAAACTAAATAATTCTACAAGATCTAAGAATTTGCCATGTGAGTATAATAATAAAGGTCAATTCAAATTTCCAAGGTTTGAGGACTTGGTGAGTGCTTAGCAAGACTCGCCCAACTCACAAGTCTTCACAACGGCTGAAATGAGTTAACAAGGACTCCCAAACCAAGTCTGGCCAAGTACTCGGCTGCATAGTTTTAGGACTCGAACTCAGACTTAACTTAGCAGTCCAAAATTTTGACTCAAACTCAAGACTCGGCACAGACTCGGCACAGACTCGGCCAAAATAAACCATTGTAATTACACCAAAAAAGAAAAAAATAATGCATATTACAACATTTTACATCCTACTCTTCCTTGGTCTAGTGAAAACTTGAGGAGAAGTTCTAATAATCACATTTGAATCTTTAATATTGATAGTATGAAACTTCATCATTGCTCAATGATATATTGATAGTGATAAAATTAGTTGTCTAAGTTCTTGACTTTGGTCTCAACTCCCAGACCCTCTCATTGTAATCAAATTTCTTATATGACAAGAGATTCCTATAACTAGTGGGGTTTTGGGAATAGCAACCCTAAAGGGTTTGACAGGCAACAATGATAAGCAAAAATGAAAAAAAAAAAAAAGGCATTTTTAGGGCAAAATTATGACTTTTTACTAATTTCCCACTTTTTTGACCCAACACCCTTTTATTTGTGTGCCCGAGTTCTCTTGAGTTAAAAAATGAAAAAAAAAAAATTGAAGTTTTTTCAATTAAAACTCGACCTAGGCACATCTGACAACAAATTGAGAGTCTGAGCTCAAGACTCATGAGTCTAAGCCTGAGACTCGGCCAGTTTTTGCCCAAGACTAGGCTGAGTACTCGGCCAAACTCGCTAGGACTCGACTCGCAAATCCTAGGCAACTCAGCAAGTCGACTCAACCAGCCTCAAGACTCATGAGTCCTACCAAGTACTCGTCAAGTCCTCGATCTATTCTCAGTCAAGCCCTGCTCCAAGACTCCCAAATCTTAGGCTTGGACTCCCAATTCCTAAGCCTAAACTCTTTTGGCCCCTAAACACAACAGACATAGCAACTAAAAATTACAAATTTTAAGAGTTTGAGGGTCATATGAGAGATGGAATGTTTGAATCATGACAAATTGATAGTCAAATTAGACTTTATGCTCTCTAATGCATTGATTTCTTCTTTTGTGTATTTATGAGGTTTTTTTTTTCACAGAGTCTGTGCCAAGTCTCGAGTCCGAGTCAAAATTTTGGGCTTGCCCAAGTCTGACTTCTCAACCTTTGATAATACTATTTTCCATAGTTGAAAAAATGTGCAAAATCTTGTCAAACTAGCAAATGGACAAGGCCTGTGTCTAACAAAAAAAAATCAATAGATAGAATAAAAGAATCTATCCCCCAAAAATTATCGTTTTCATCATTTTTTGCATCAATGTTCTCAAGCATTTGAGTTGTTCAACATATTGGAGCATTGAACATTGTTTGTAGACATTTGAAAAAGATTAAATGTCATCAAGTTGAAAAAGTCTTGAGTTTGGTCGTATCATTTGAAAAAGATTAAATGTCATCAAGTGTAAAGGTTAATAAGGTGTTTGGTTTATATTCAAGGTCATAAATCATGTTATTCCTCTTCTAAAAGGGAGCCTCAACATATAAATAAAGCTCTAAAATGCTATAGTCTTGTCAAAAAGGGTCCTTTGAAGACAATTAAAAATATATAAAATGCAGAGAAAAAGCAGTTTTAGGCCTCATAGGTGTCATTTTGACATGTGAAAATGTCCTTTGTAGATATGGATACATTCAAGGAGCCGTTTGGAGCTATAACGACATAGTTTGAAGTAGTTTTGGGGGTCTTTAACGGCCTATTTCAGTTCAATCCGACCCCAACACTTTTTCAACTTCAAAACAAACAAAACACATGCCCTATTACCATGGAAGGAGGTTGCAACGGTCAAGGAGAGAATCTAGGACAGTTTGAAGACTTTTCCAAGTGGCTGAGAGCATCTAATCTAGGAGGAGGTTGAAGATTTCTTCAAACAGTTGAGAAAAATTAGGGGGCAGTTTGAGACTTTTTCCAAGGCATTTCCAAGCATCTAGGAGCTGATTAAAGAGCCTAATCAATACGAAAACAGTTGGGAAGAACTTTTCTTCATTACAACCACTTTTTGGAGCTGATTTGAAGGCTAAAAATAGCAACAAACTATTAGACACAATATGCCACTGAGAGGGGGCGTGAATCAATGGTTTCCAATTTCTTCCATTTTGATACTAAGAATGATTACCGGTTAACACTCTAAATCTAAGTTAACCTACCGATAAGATAAAGAGAGATTACACAATGTAATCACACATAAAGGCACATCTCATAACACTAGTATATACGAGGAAAACCCAAGATGGGAAAAACCTCGGTGAGAAATGTTGTTGGAGTCTACTGCTCCAATCCAGCCTCACAATGAGAATTTGATTACAATGTTTAGGGCACTAACCCAAGGAGCACCAACATCTAGGAGCTGATTAAAGAGCCTAATCAATAGGAAAACAGTTGGGAAGGACTTTTCTTCATTAAAACCGCATTTTGGAGCTGATTTGAAGGCTAAAAAATAGCAACAAACTATTAGACACAATATGCCACTGAGGGGGGGTGAATCAGTGGTTTCCAATTTCTTCCATTTTGACACTAAGAATGATTACCGGTTAACACTCTAAATCTAAGTTAACCTATAGGTAAAATAAAGAGAGATTACACAATGCAATCACACACAAGGGCAAATCTCATAACACCAGTATATACGAGGAAAACCCAAGATGGGAAAAACCTCAGTGAGAAATGTTGTTGGAGTCTACTGCTCCAATCCAGCCTCACAATGAGAATTTGATTACAATGTTTAGGGCACTAACCCAAGGAGCACCAACCCCTGATTTAGGGCACCAACCCAAGGAGCACCGAGCTCCCACTCAATGATCTTCAATGAACATAATCAATTACAAAAGTAATAGCCTTGTTACAAATGTACTTTGTAACTCTTCTGCAAATCTCTTCATCGGATCCTCTATCCAATTCATTGTCGGTTCTCTGCTCACCTTCTTACTGCGGCAACCTAATCTCTTGCTGCAACCCACTCTCTGTTGCACCTTGCTTTCTGCTACACCCTTGTCGGTTCTCCCTCTTCTCCTTCTCTATCGGTTCTTTGTTCTCACTGTCACACTGCTGCTTTCCACCACTGGTCTTAATGAATTAGTCAAATGTCTACCATCTGATTCCAGTCAGTTCTCAACTTGCCTTCTCTGCAATCTTCTATGACTCTTCTCTGCCAGTTTTGTCACCACCAGTATACTCCTCTCTCAAACTCAATCGCAGACTCCCAGTTGCCTCACTGTTGTCAGTTGAACTCTTCAACCCTGTTCTCTCTTACACTTAGTCTCTTCTACTTCTTCTCGTTGAGCACTTGACTAATTTCACTTCTTCAGCAGCAACTTCATTGATTTAGACTTGCTTATTTATAAATAAGTCTTCCCGCCAAAAACCAATTCAAACTTCAGGCGATTAGGGTTTCTTCTTCAACCTCGAGGCAAACTAAATCCAATCAGATCTCATCAGATCCGATCGCCTTGATTGATGAACTGCAACACATTAATCAACCCCGCCACTGTCGTGCCTTCCAGAACACGCCATCCATATTTAGCAATCTGCTTTTAACCTGTCAGCTGATCTCTTGGTCAATCACCAAGAATGGTTTCGTGGTTTCCCTCACCTACCTCGATCTGGTCAATCAGTTTGTCCTGAATCTCTGTTGTCCATTTGACCTCGAGCCACAAACCTCGGCTACACATCCCATGAATCACGCAATCGACATAAATGTCGACCTACCACCATCTACCTTGCCGACAGACACTTCACCAACTCACCACGCCGACCAGTGCATGCATGCTTACCACTTCAACTCCATGTGGCATTGCTATCGGCATCCACCTCGGTAAAGACATCTATGTCGGCTAGACTTGGTCACCTGCAATCAACACACAACCGGTCCTTCATTTCTGTCGGTTCTCTAACCCTGCCAGTATCTCTCACTTTGTTGATTAACCATCATGTCACATGCCTATCCATAGCATGCCTAACTTCATCAGACTAGAGCTCTTCACTTGTCACTTCGTCAGCTTTATCGGTGACCATACTTACCGGTTAACCACCTTGATGACACCATGTCATCAACCTTCAACTGTTTCCATCTGAGGCATCTGCATACCGGTTGCACTCACTATCTGCAACTGCTCAACCTTGCCATCTTCTTCATTTGAATGGTTCATCTCTTAACCGGTTTGTCAAGGTAACAAACTCATTTGTCTAAGTGGCAAACCCCTCACTCTTCAACTGTCCCAGTACCTCATTATGCTTTCTATGTCGGTCCAGTGCATATCTTTGATTTCATGCACTTGAGGTATCTTTATGATTCACTGGTAGATTCGGTGTGAGCCTTCAATCACCTGTCGGTGGGAGTGGATCCTTGTCATCTACATCCTGTATTACACCAATGTGGCTTCCCTGTTTGAGCAGCATATCTTCAAATAACCCCATATAATCCTGTTGAGCACACTCTTTGTCAGCCTTCTCTTATTTCTGTGATATCTTCTTCTTCCAGTGACTGCATCTTTATCCGGTGGGAGTCTTGCTAATTGACATCCACACAACATACCGGTGGCCTGCACATACTTCTCTTTCGGTGTTGATGTGATTTAGATAACATTCCCCCTCTTCATCACAATCAACCGACCAACATCTTTCTCTCTTACAGATGTCAACATTTACCGATTGTTATATCATACTGGTCTCTTGTCCATATCTTCAACACAAGTCAAACACTAACTTGTGTACCGGTGACTCCAATGGCCATTATGCTAGTTGCCATTCTCTCCTTTACCGGTGACCTGCTAAGCTAGGTGACAACAAAGACATCTCATCCGGTAGGCATCAATGACAGTACTGCACATACATCTCTCATACCGGTTGCCATCCTATACCGGTTGACATCAAGGCATTTGATCAACTGGTTATGCTCCACAATTGCACCATTCTTGAATAACTTGTACTCATTCCTTACTTTACTAAGTTCTTCGAGTGCACTTACAAGTTCTCCTTCAAGATCAACTTCTGCTACATCTTCTTCACCTTCACTATCACTGCCCAACACATTTTGTCGATAAGAGCGATCTGCATGATCATTCTCAGATGTGTGCCTCTCATCTTTTGATTCTTTAGCCATGAAAAGGTGAGTTTCTTCTTCATCATTGTTGTGGCTGCAAACAGATCCGCCTTCATCATCTGCAGATGCATGAGTTGCATTTCTCATTTTTTCTTCACAAATTGGTTCTACAATGGTAGGCTCATTTCCATAGAGCTTCTTCAATCCGTCCCATAGGATTTTTGTCGATCTGCATTTGTCCACTTGTGAGGAGACATCATCTAATAGCCCATAGAGTATAGCCTTCATTGCTACAACATTACACCGGTTTCTTCTTTCTGCATCTGAATCAATGGGAGCACTGACTTTACTAGAGCAGCCATTTACAACAGACATCCAGACATCATACCCTAAAGAGGATAAGTAGACTTCCATTCTACACCTCCAAATGGAATAGTTTGAACCATCAAATACCTGAGTTGGGATTGACACTAAACAGACCATTGTGTCCTTAAGACAGAATCTACCCAAGCTGGAGAAAGCTTATCAATCGGGAACCTATGCTCTGATACCAATTGTTAGACACTATATGCCACTGAGAGGGGGGATGAATCAGTGGTTTCCAATTTCTTCCCTTTAAACACTAAGAATCATTACCGGTTAACACTTTAAAGCTAAATTAACCTACCGGTAAGATAAAGAGAGATTACACAATGCAATCACACACAAGGGCACATCTCATAACACCAGTATATACGAGGAAAACTCAAGATGGGAAAAACCTTTGTGAGAAATGTTGTTGGAGTCTACTGCTCCAATCCAACCTCACAATGAGAATCTGATTACAATGTTTAGGGCACCAACCCCTGCACCGAGCTCCAACTCAGTGATCTTCAATGAACATAATCAATTACAAAAGTAATAGCCATGTTACAAATGAACTTTGTAACTCTTCTGCAAATCTCTTCACCCAATCCTCTATCCAATTCACTGTCGATTCTCTACTCATCTTCTTACTGCATCAACCTTATCTCCTGTTGTAACCCACTCTCTGCTGCACCTTGCTTTTTGCTACACCCTTGACGTTTCTCCCCCTTCTCCTTCTCTGTCGGTTCTCTATTCTCACTATCATACTGCTGCTTTCCACCACCGGTCTTGATGACTTAGTCAGATGTCTACCATCTGATTCCTGCCGGTTCTCAGCTTGCCTTCTCTGCAATCTTCTACGACTCTTCTCTGCCAATTCTGTCACCACCAGTATACTCCTCTCTCAGACTCAATGGTAGACTACCGGCTGACTCACTATTGCCGGTTGAACTCTTCAACCATGTTCTCACTTACACTCAGTCTCTTCTACTTCTTTTCGTTGAGCACTTGACTAATTTCACTTCTTCAGCAACAACACCACTCTCTCATTTAGCAGCAGCACTTTCAACGATTTAGACTTGCATATTTATAAACAAGTCTTCCCGCCAAAAAACAATTCAAACTTCAAGCGGTTAGGGTTTTTTCATCGACCTCGAGGAAAACTAAATCCAATCAGATCTCATCAGATCCGATCGCCTTGATTGATGAACTGCAACACATTAGTCACCCCACCACTGTCGTGCCTTCCAGAACACGCCATCCATATTTAGCAATCTACTTTTAACCTATCAGCTGATCTCTTGGTCAATCACCAAGAATGGTTTCGCGGTTTTCCTCACCTACCTTGATCTGGTCAATCAGTCTGTCCTGAATCTCTGTTGTCCATTTGACCTCGAGCCACAAACCTCCGCTACACATCCCATGAATCACGCAATCGACATAAATATCGGCCTGCCACCATCTACCTTGCCGATAGACACTTCACCAACTCACCACACCGACCAGTGCATGCATGCTTACCACTTCAACTCCATGTGGCATTGCTATCGGTATCCACCTCAGCAAAGACATCTATGTCGGCTAGACTTGGTCACCTACAATCAACACACAATAGGTCCTTCGTTTCTGTCGGTTCTCTAACCCTGCCGGTATCTCTCACTTTGCCAGTTAACCATCATGTCTGCACTTTGCTGCTCTGTCGGTGGAACACCTTAGCCGGTCACCAGACATGCCTATCTACAACATGCCTAACTTCATCAGACAAGAGCTCTTCACTTGTCACTTCGTCAGCTTTACCGGTGAACATACTTACCGGTTAACCACCTTGATGACACCATGTCATCAACCTTCAACTGTTTCCATCTGAGGCATCTGCATACCGGTTGCACTCACTATCTGCAACTACTCAACCTTGCCATCTTCTTCATTTGACCGATTCATCTCTTAACCAGTTTGTCAAGGTGACAGACTCATTTGTCTAAGTGACAAACCCCTCACTCTTCAACTGTCCCAGTACCTCATTATGCCTTCTTTGTCGGTCCAGTGCATATCTTTGATTTCATGCACTTGAGGTATCTTTGTGATTCACTGGTAGATCCGATGTGAGCCTTCAATGACCTACCGGTGGGAGTGGATCCTTGCCATCTGCATCCTGCGTTACACCAATGTGGCTTCCTTGTTTGAGCAGCATATCTTCAAATAACCACATATAATCTTGTTGAGCACACTCTCTATCAACCTTCTCTTCTTTATGTGATATCTTCTTCTTACAATGACTGCATCTTTATCCGGTGAGAGTCCTACTGATTGACATCCACACAACATACCAGTGGCCTGCACATACTTCTCTTCCGGTGTTGATGTGATTTAGATAACATTCCCCCTCTTCATCACAATCAACCAACCAGCATCTTGCTCTCTTACAGATGTCATCATTTACCGGTTGTTATATCATAACAATCTCCTGTCCATATCTTCAACACAAGTCAAACACTAACTTGTGTACTGGTGACTCCAATGGCCATTATGCTAACTGACATTCTCTCGTTTACCGGTAACCTGCTAAGCTAGGTGACAACAAAGACATCTCATCCAGTATGCATCAATGACAATACTGCACATACATCTCTCATACCAGTTGCCATCCTATATCGGTTGACATCAATGACAACAGAGTGCCAACACAAACAACTTGGACGCCCAAGGGGGATTGACCAATCAAAATCAATGCAGCACATGTCCTTGTTGTCATTTATTTCTCAGCATATGTTCTTTTGTTGTAGTAAGTTGTTGCAACTATAAAGCTCAGCCTTAGGCTTCATTTTTAAGTTAGTTGTTGCTGCTCTAGGCTTGTATTGTAACCTGAAACAGGTTCTTTCTTGCCTATTTTGTATTGTAACTCATATTCATATATGTATAGCTGTTGTTAGCACCTTTTTGATTAATAAAGCAAGTGATTACCTTCTCTAATCTGTATTTCGTGTGCAACATGGATGAATGATGTTTTTCTAGTGATTCATATGTCAATCCTTGAATGTCTTTCTTCCTGTAGTACCTTCTTGTAGAAATAACATGTTTTATACAGGTTATAGTTTGTGTTATGGCTTTCATCATTTCTTAGTTGTGAAAACTCCCTCTTTTCCTTCTATGAAGTTCGAAATATTAACCTTGCTATGAAACGATGATGTATAAACATGTGGAGCTTGAGTTGTGTGAGATAAATCTTGTTTTTGAGATAGATTGTGTGTTAAAACAGCAAGTATAGAGTTTGAAAACTAATTTGGTGCAACACCACTAGTCGTAGGTTTCATTTTATGCAATTTCTCTTCCCTTTTCCCTGCAATCAAGTAGTTTAGGTGATAGTTCCAAGAAGAACCAGCTTTCTTTGCAGATTCACTCCAAGTTTTGGGCAACCCACAAGCCCAGGAGTGTTTCCATGTTTCAATAGATTGCTGAACTCTAAGTTTAGCAAGGTGCAAATCTCATTGACAACACTAATATAAATGAAAAATGAGACACTAGTAAAGAGGTTGTCCAGCTTATCCATAACAACATACACGACAAACTATTCAATAAACATTAACAAATTGAACAAGAGACAAAGAAGCCTTTTATGCCTAAAGTGATTGAGTAGGGGAAATGATAACACAACACACTTAAAGCATCCTTCTAAAGTAATCTACTTATCAAATAGAAACTCACATTGTCCCAAGGAGTAGGCAAAGACTCCCAAAGGTAACATGTCAAATATCTAACTAATTTTTCCTTCCCACAAAGGAAAGCCTTTATATCCTCCTTTTTCTTTGATTTGATCGCTTTATGAGTTTTCAAACCTTTTGTAGATAACCTCGTGCCCACTACAATGCCTTCTTCAAAGACCTCAAAGCTGATGCCTCTTACTGTGACCTTCCTAACCTTCCAAGACATTGCAAATTCCCTTAAAAGCAAAAAGTCAAATCCATTTATGCATTCCATGAGAGAGGCAAGGCCACCCCTATGAATGATATGCCAAATTGTAGCCTACTTCTCAACCTCCTCACAAGAGGAAGGTTCAAGTTGTAGTCATTCCCCACACATAATAGCAACCCACTTCTCTATCACTACACTAATCTCCCTATTCTCAAGCTTCCACACAGCCAAGAAAAGAAAATTAAGTCTCCAAAAGAGGCTCAAGAAAATGTAATTCTTGATCAACACATTGGAGGAAATAATCATACTAAAAAAATTACGGCATGTAAAAGGGATTGATCAAATCCACAACGGAGTCACTGTTAAATCACTTACTGAATTTTCACCAAATTTTGCACTTTTCCATATTGGACAATTTGAAAAACAGTTGGCATGAACAGGGAATGAAAGGGTTTGCATATTTATGTGTGGCTGATTGTACAAGTTTCAGATAACATTCATAATGCTTTGATATACATTCTTGTAAAAGAAAAGATGCAATAGTTTGATTGACAAACAACAACTAAACTAAAATTAATATGCAGCTGTTATAACTGTGATATTTTCTCTTCCATAAATCTGTTACACAAAAGAACAAGTTGACCTTGTCTGCAGATTGATATTCAGAGCAGTAAGACATAAAACAACAGTTAAAAAACCAACCTCAAACTGCTAGCACAAGTTTTGTTTGTTATCACTTGATACCGGAGGTCTGAAACATGAGAGAACAGCAATGAAATGGTTCACAGGTCTGCACCAGGCTTGAAAACTCAGCTTCCAGCTACTATAAGTGCTCAAAAATCCTCACGTTTCCCAGTTGAAAGCCTCACTCTGCCCTCTAACTCCAAAAGCCACCTCTGTCACTGTTTTGATGGATCAAAATGTTCACAACCTGCTCTTTTCTCACACCAACACCTTCAACGGTTTCAGAACCAGCAAATAGACATTGCTACACCCGATAAATAGTGTCTCCACCTCTGCCAACCCCACACCAAACCTTAGAAATCAACCCAGCACCTTACAAGGCCCACGCAAAGCTATTGCATGCATTTGGCAGCCATATTGAAGACAATCGCCCAGATATGTTTATCCATCGCCTAGTTTTGAGTAACATTGGCATCCAAAATAATTTGTCCAATTGCCCACACAAGACACTAACTCAATCACCCAAATTGGCATAGCTAGTTCCAACGCCCAACAACAAACGATATTGATCTTTTCATGGCATCCACAATCTTCTTTGCTATCTTCCAAACCTTCAAACCTCAGGAATTTGCCCTAATACAAGACTTCACATATTTCAGTAACCTTCAATCATTGAATCCAAGTGTGCAACCTGCATCATCCCACCTGCAACCAACTAGGGTGGATCTTCCACCACCAAAACTGATTTCCCTTAGGGCCTTCATTCTAGGGTTTTGCAGCTTTTGCTCCACAAGAAGCTCCAAAATCCACAGGGGAGAAAATAAAAACCAAACATGTAGAAATGAGCTTCCAAACTCCTTTTTATATATTCCCTCCAAACATTCCCTAAGGACTTTTCAAATTCCCACTATAAGATACTTCATTAAAGTGCATTAATTAATTGACTTTTAATATTTCTTTTAATTTTCAATTAAGTCAATTTTTAAATTGATTAAAATAAAGTTATCCCTAAAATGTCACTTTATTGGACAACTTCAAAAAATTAATTTGATTTAATTTATTCCCTTATATTCCAACATTATCCTTCAGGAATGAAATAAGCTAAACAGTCACCTTGGAAGGGGACATTACAGTCGCAAGAAAAATCAATCCCTTGTATCTAAAACTATCCCTAGGAAATATAATTATCCGTACGAGCCAAATAAGACTACCAAAAGCCTAGAAATGTCTACAATCCATAATAAACGTAAAAATCATAATGAAGCTTCAATTCTGATACCATCAACAACATCTAAGGGTAGTCTCCACATTTCTTCAATGCCTCAGCCCATCTAAACCAGCACCTATATTGGCCATCTAGTCTGCAATATTATTTCCTTCTTTAAAGATATGTTGAATTCTAACCCCAAATAAAGATTACAAAAGTTCAATGCAGTCCTTGATGATATTACTAATATTCCAAGAAGAAGACGAATGAGCCTTGAGATGATTGGTGTCACTGAGAGAATTGCCTTTAATGATCAAATGAAAGACATTAAGATCTTCGACAAGTTGAATACCCCAAAATGTAATCAGGGCCTCCTCCACATGATTGGATTGGATATCCAAGCTCCCCATAAAGGCCACTATCAAACTCCAATTGTTATCCTTGATAAAAGGAATTGGATTTTTTTTTCCCAGATCCATCATAGTTCAGTTTACCCAATTAACTTCAGGCCACCCATTTAGTAGATTTCATCCTAATGAGCTTGAGATCAACATGAGTATGAGTGTAGAAAGCAATCCCCCAATTACCAACAAACCTTAATTATACAAAGGGGGACTAACAGATTTCTTAATTTTGGTCATAAAAGATTTACCCAAATAGTGTAAAAAATCCTCACACTCACCACCTCTCCACTCCTCTTTATTTCTTTGAAAATTCTAACATTCCTTTCCAATTATAAACCCCTTAAAAATGAAGTAAGGTCAAATACCAAATCTAATGGCAAGGTCTAGGATAAAATTAAAGAAAAATGCAATTGAGTTCGAACTTTCTAAGGAAATTAGAAAGATCAAAGCAAAAAAGGTGATAAACCAATTTCGAATTGGCTTCACACAAAAACACCCATGAGAGATCATAAAATCTAATAAAATCTATTTTAGCCAGATTGTCCCCCAAAAGGATTTTGTTTTGGTACACAACCAATGTTCCATAGGTACACATTCCCCCACCCCAAATTCCCCACGTTTTCGAGACAGGTTCGTCCCTAGGGCATAGGGACTTGGAGGGAATGCCCCCCTGTCGTCCCACCACCACCACTAAGGTTCTGGGGATGATTCTAAGACATCCCCCTCTTAAGAGGTATATTTCCAAGATGTACCCTTTTTGGGGTACCTCGAGCATTAGGATGTCCACAAGATGTCTAGAGGACTCCAAAGATCCCTCGAATTTCCCACAGATTCTCAAGCATCCCCTATGATGCACGACATGAAAAGTTTTTTTTTAATCAAAGATGAGAAGTTTGTGCCCCAAGCCCTAACCCTAACGAAATATGGGCCCCACTCAAACCCAAACACACACACAAAAAATTACAAATAGGCATCTAAGCCTCATTCCAACTCACCCCAAACTTTCAATAGCAAAATTGGAGGTTGCAACAGCAAGTTGTAACAATGAAGTGAAGGCATTAAAATTGAGGAAGAGCAAGAGAAAGTGCCAGAGGAAGAGTGACGCCAATTCACCATTGAATCAAAGGATTCAAAGCATTATTCAAGCCTCCAAGTAGGTTTCCATCCTTCCTTCATGACTTTTTTGTCATTGTTCAATTTAAATTTTAGTTGACAAATTTAGCAATTAACTTAGAGGTTTACATTGTGTAAATTTCAATTTTAAATTTTAAATTCATTATTTTAGTTTTGAAAAAGAATAATGATCAAATTTTAAATTTTCTAGTTTTATAGCAGCAAGTTGAAATATTTTTTTTATTTTTAAATGTTCAAGTTTCTCATTTTGTCAAATAAGAATTATAACTTTTGTGCATCTTCTGCTTCTATGCTTCATCCAACGTAAAGGAAAAAAAAAGTGAAATCTTTGTGTGACAAAAGTCAAGAGCAAGGATTCCTATTTGTATATCCTCTACTTCTCTTCGTGCAACCCGAAGTAAGAAAGAAAGAAAAAATCCTTTAGCTTTAATCCTTTGCATTAGGCATAGTCTGAATTTTAATTTCAAAAAGATAAACTCATGAATTTTATATCATTTATTCTAGTGTCACTATGAGTATGAGCTCTCACAACGTGAGTGAGGATGAGGTTGAGCCTCACGAGGCTCAAGCAGTTGAAATCAAATCCAATTACACACTTGATCAAAGTATAGAAGCCGAGAGAGGTGAAGCCACTAGTTCCATTGGGAGTGCAACTGTTACTTGCCCTTCCAAAATATTGCTAAGTGTCCTTTTGATCTTAAATCCCCACTAAAACAATTTGCAACGAAATTAAAAACAAACCTTAGGGCATCTGGGGGTACTAGGTTATGGAAGTGCCACTTTTGTAAACTTGAATTTCTAGGCAACATTTCTAGAGTTAATGCCCACCTCCTTCATATCTAAGGCAAATATGTAGTAGTATCTAAGAAGTTAGCACAAAAACTCACATATAGGGCTGAGATAAATTAGTTAATGGAATGGTGGTGAAGAAAATACACCTACATCTACTTCTTTCCCACTAAGGGTGAGGATTCATCAATAACAGGGTTCTAGTTCTACTACTTTGCAAAGGCCAGTTGCACATATTCCAGTTTCTTCTAGTTTAGGGGTAGCAGAGGCTAAAGGGAAACACAAGGTGACAAGATGCTCCAAACCCACAAGCAAACTTATTTAATGTGGATTGAAAGATGAGGTAAATGATGCCATTGACAAAATTTTCCTTGCCAATGGCATTGCATTACATATGGCTCACTCTCCTTATTATAAAAGGATGTGGCAAAAATGGCAAGGGCTGGCCCATCATATATGCCACTAGGAGAAACTGAATTGAGGAACACAACCTTGGACAAAAACTATTCCAAGATTAATATGTTAATGGAGAAAATGAAGGAAGCCTATGTCACAAATGGATGCAGCATAGTAATGGATAGGTGGACGGACATTAGGCATCATCTACTCATCAATATCATGGTTACATGTACAAAGGATCCTTATTTTCTTAGGGTTGTTGATTCTTCAGGCACTTTTAACTCATTTAAGTATGGTGTGGTTAATTTCAAGAGTAATTGAGTAATAGTTTATTAAATGGAAGATTGGTTTCGGATTTAATTCTGATATATTGCTGTTTCAGTTTTGATATTATTGTAAGAACTAAAATGTGTGTTGTGATTTGAATGATTTCCTTTGTTATGTTATTAAATTTAGCATTTCCTCTATTCTCATTCATTTATTCTTCAACTTTCCTTAAATAATCCCTAGTAAATTTATGTTTTCATTTAGATTTAGGAAGGATTTGCAATCTTCTATATACTTTACAAGAACACCTGGTCAAACGCCAACGTTCTGGGATTTTAAACAGTATTGAGTGTGCCAAAGAGTGCAGTAGCAGAAGGTGAGGGCAAACAGAAGAAGAGACTCATGCAAGCAAGAGAAATGGCAGCTTAGGCACATAGGAACAACCATCAAGCTACGCAGAGTGGTAATCTAAAGCAGAAGGGTTAGAAATTAAGTTGTAATTATAATATATCAACACTAGTGTCTTGATATTCATGTAAATTCTCTAACAGTTTGTAATTAGAAACCCTATACTTCATGTTTATATTCTCTTCAAGACATGTAATTGACTAAGGAAAAATTTATAAGAGTCTGAAAACAGGTGGAAATTTAATGGAGAGGCCCTGGGAAATAGGATAGAGGCCCAAGAAGGATTTTCTGCTTTCCATGTTCATAAATACAAAATAGAAATACAGATTCATGCCCAACAGAACTATCTTCATTCTTACATAAAAGGCTTGGTCATGAACAAACCCCTCACTGAAACAACAATACACAGAGATGAGAGCAGTCATGAAAGAACTAACTGCCACAATACAAGTAACGAGTTCAGTCATAACTGAAACCATACTTAACACAACAAAAAATCAAGCAAATCATACACATTTAAAGTTGGGTTGATTGGCATTCCAACTCTTGAGTTGTTTTACACTTAAGAGGCTTCTGTGTTGATTTTTTATTTCTTTTCAATAAGTAAGAATCTATCTAGAGTTGAATTCTTACCTGCAACCACTAGAAGGTGTAATAGCAGAGACCAAGAGACAACTGAATGCAAGACAAAGAAGATTGGTGCTTGTTTCACTTTCAATCAATCAGCATGTGAACTTGTAACCTTGTGTTTCTCAGTGATAAAGGATTGGATGCACAACCTCACCAGAGTTATTTCATTATTTTCCCTATTCATGTTCAGTTCTCCCTTTCCTTCATGAATTCTTTCAATATGGACAGTTCTATGAATGTATGTGCATGAGACATGGCACTAAACTTCGCCAAATAATATAAATTAGTCAAACACTAAGTAAAATTTGTGCTCTGGATTAAACATCAACACAATGAGGCTAACCGAAGATCATTCATGTGTAGGAGCTGATTTTAACAGAATACAATACAAATGTCCCCATGTTAGAGGTGCATACACTGCATCTAGAAAGGGATGGGTGAGGTTATTTGTTGCAATACTATTTACTGGGGAATGATAAAGAGCTCTTGGGTCACCCATGAGCCATCATCTAGAGTAGAGAAAATGAAACAAAATAAAAAACACTCATTCTTAGAAACTCTTACCTTCTGCAGAATGAAGTAGCTCCTTCAACATGGTGGAGCAAAATAGGATACAATCACCATAGTGCAAGAGAACCTAATTGCATGATGGAGGATGTATGCTTAGTGGGTCTAAGACTCTAAAGCATAGCCAATTTAACATTGTCCTATTTCCATAGATTGCTAGTTCTTTTATTACTTAGAGGAACGATATCACTTAAATTGTAATAACAACCCTCAAATTTTAAACCAGATTTTTGCAACTTTCACAAGTTATGAAACACAACAATTCATCAAACAGTTTGCATGTAGTCTTATTTTGACACAATATCATCTCAGTTATAACAGAAAATAATTCTTTGATTCTCAACTACTTTTCTTGACCTGCTTGAGGTGTTTGACCTACTTGACATGCTTGAGGTGCTTTGAGTGCCTGACCTGCTTGACATGTTTGAAATGCTTGCTAATCGGCTGTCAACTAGTCGAACATTCACTCTAGAGGTACAATCAACAATATATTCCAAAACACTAATCAGCAACAATTCAAAGACTTCAAATTTTTGTTTGACTCCTCCATCAGCAAGTACGGCTCCCCAAGGTGAAGTTTGGCAGCATTATGTAAGTGGCAGTCCTTTTTGAAAGCAATCAATCTTCAAAACAGCAACAAAAACACCGAAATATCCTACCTGAGTGGTACGGTACTCTTTGTTGATTTATAGTAGCAAAAACATTTTCAAGAGCCACGCCATCCTTAAATCTGCTTTGTTCCTCTTTGATGACCCACGTTTCTTCCAAGCCAGAAGTAGCCTGTAAAGGGTTGCGCTACCTTATTAGGCTCCTTAATTTCTAAATACTGGGTGAGGAGGCTGCTTTCATTTATAGCAGCACAAACATTTTAAAGAGCCACGCCATCCTTAAATCTGCTTTGTTCCTCTTTGATGACCCACGTTTCTTCCAAGCCAGAAGTAACCTTTAAAGGGTTGCGGTACCTTATTAGGCTCCTTAATTTCTCAAGACTGGGTGAGCAGCCTTTTCCAATCCTAAATGAATCAGGAGGCTGCTTTCATTTAACCCGATAGCTCCGAATTGGCGATGCTTCTTGCTTTTGAGTTTATTCACTCCTTTATAATATCTGCAATCTTTTCTTTTCCTTTTCCATGGACTGGCAGCTGAATAGAATCCTAACCACATAGAATCTTTTTCCAAAATATTAAGGAGCCTGGTTAAGCAAAACAAATGATTTCAAACACAGCCTATGGGTTGAGAGAACATTTGAAGGCCTTGGAACACTTTTGTTAGGAGGTCGGCATGCAAGTGAACACTACCAAAACCAAGTCATGATTTTTTAATTAAATAGAAACGAGACACAAATTACCTTTCCTTTTTAAGGCATCCTGTTGAGACTAATAAAAGAATACAAATATCTTGGGATTGACTTCCACTTAAGCTCAACTAGGAGACTTGTAGAACGAAAAGGATACATGAGGATGGAAAGGCTCCTACTTAATTCAAAATAGGTACAAAAAAGCTGAACTTTGGGTCTAGAAAACCAAGAAAACCCTTTTTGGTTTGTTGGTCACGCCGGTTGCCCTTTACGGTTGTGAAGTGTGGGGAAGAATTATATCAAACTACAGTTTGAGATAGTTAGAAAGCATCCAGAAGCATCTAATCAAAAGCAATGTCAAAGTCAAAACCACAGTTCCTTATGAAATTCTTTTGGCTCAAGTAGCAACTTTTCTATTGGAGACTTCAACAATTACTTGGTTGCTAAGTTATTTAAAGAAGGTTCAAAATATAGATAACCATCATTGGCCCAAAATTGTTGTGGAGGTACTAGATCGTAGGAAGAAAATTCGGATGAAGCAGAACAATAATTGGCCGAGCAAGTGGGACATCAATTTGCATGAATACCCTAACACCAAAGAAGATATTGGAGAAATAAAATAATGTGGTAGAAAAATTTAGGACTGCCATGTGGACAAAACAGATTGAACAGAAAAAGGCATACTACATCAAAAAGTTTAACCCAACTTTAGACCATGGTGAAAAAGAATATTTAGGGCGGGATCGCATCATCTTAGATGTGAGATCGGTAGGTGGAACATACCCAAGAAAGCCTAGGAAGAGAGAACTTGCATATTCTGCAATACGAGAGCAGCGAGACAGAAAGGCACTGTTGGACATTGTTGCTACTAGGATATGTTGTTGTTATTGATGTCAACATATTCCTGTGATTTATTGCTCCGGTGGTTGCAGATTGGTTTATTGGGATCACGGTTCGATATATGGAGTATTTCTAGAATCATTATATCTTTTTGTATTAGTTTCAGTGATCCGGAAGCTTAATTGATCATAACAAGTGATTCGGTTTGCAGTTTGGTTTTTCTTATTAGTGCTTTGCAGAGTTCAGTATTTCCTCCGATATATTCCGGTGTGATCAGATCTTGAGTTGAGTTTTTGGAAGATTGTTTGGGATGTTTTTGTGTATCTTCATTTCAGATGGATCGTGATTTGGTGCTCTGCAAGTTATCTTTCCTTGTGACAATTGTTGTTGTTTCAGTGTTCTTGAGTTTCAAATGTTGATCGATGAAGATTTGATAAGTGGTGTTGGTGCAGTTGTTATAGATGATTCTAACGTACTTGTTGGTGTTTCCTAATTATGTCTTATTTGTTTTCATGGTCCCCATTGATCCTTGAGCGCGATTTTGATGATTTTGCTAAACCGGTGATATTCTTCGTGTTATGCGGTATTCTTGGTGGTGTAGCATGTTGCGGTTGACCTTGGCATGATTTGTGGTGGTGTTGCGTATTCGAGCATTTGATTTAGGTCCATGTTATATCATGTATATCATTATATTGGTCTAATGGTCGATCTTTGTATCATGTGATGTAATTGTGAGTTGACGGTTTGGCCAACCTTGTAGTCAAGGTTGATGAATTGTATAAATAGGTGGTATAGTCATGTCAGTTTGTGATCGGTGGTGTGTTTGCATTATCAAAGAGTAGTGTATGTGCAAACAAAAGAATTCATCTTTCAGTGTGGTGTATTGAGCAGAGATTGGTGTAGAGTAGACAAATGTGCTTAACCGAAACTGTCATCAGGCATTAGCAGATGCTATTCTTGCAATTCATTCCTTTCGGATTGTAGTCCAAATCTTGTTGTAGGTTAGTGAGACTTCCCTGAGGGTTGTAGCCTTCCGGGTTATTGTATCTTGAGCAGTGAGCTCTAGGCAGTGACCCTGAATGCAGGTGCATTCCCCATTGTAATTATTTTACATACTATTGCAGAGTATCATCTTATTGTGGGTAGGTTCCCAACATGGTTTTTCCCTTAACCGGGTTTTCCATGTCAAAAACTTGGTGTTGCGTGTTATGCTATCAATTTGCTTATCTTTGTTGTTACTGAAGTTAATCAGATTTTCTTTTGAGGTTAAGTTTGTTGTTCCGGTGAAAACTGACAACAATTGGTATCAGAGCCAGATCCTCTGAACGTAGCTTGACTGCTTGAGGGGATTCGGGATGCCAACTAGAGGTGTTATCTTTAAGGAGAGTCCAAGATTCGATGGAAATAACTATGCTATATGGAAGAACCAGATGGAGGTGCACTTGAGATGTCTTCGAGAAAATTACTATAAGATTACAAAGGATGCCTATTTTGTTCCTCAGAATGGACCGATTACTGTTGTTGAGATCAAGGATGCTGAAAATAACATTATAGCTAAGGAAGCATTGTTGTGTGCCCTGACTGATTCTGAGATGACTAATGTAATGGGACTTCAAACTACACATGAGATCTGGGAGAAGCTTGAGACCCTATATAAAGGAGATAAACAAGTCAAAGTTGCTAAGTTGCAGAGTTTGAAAGGGAAGTATGAGATGTTGAAGATGGGAGAAGATGAGAACATAAACTCCTTTATGGCTAAGGTGAATGAAATTTTCCTAGGTATCAGATGTGTCGGTGGAACCCTTGAAGAAGATGAAATTGTTGCTAAGGTGTTGAGATCATTGCCTCCTACTTACAAACATAAGGTAGCCGCTATTGATGAGATCCGGAGTGTGACTACCGTGACAAGAGATATGTTGGTTGGAAAGATTGTTGTATTTGAACTGAGCGAATTTGGTGAATCACATGGAAAGTCTGAGACTACATTTAGAGCATCTGTATCCGGAAAGCAGAAGTATGATCTTGATGAATGCAAAGTATCCAGATATGAGAGAGAGAGAGAGACGAGAGATAGAAGAGCAAGAAAGAGAATTGGATGAGCTTGAAGCATTGATTGCCCGAAGATTGCCTAAGGGCGCTAGTAAGTATGATGGAAAATTGCCTCTGAAATGTTTCTCTTACAATAAGATAGGACATTTTGCTTCTAGATGCCCGGAGAGAATGTCTAAGTATGATAGGCATGACAAATATGATAAGCATGATAGGAATGATAGATATGAGAAGCATGAGAAGTATGATAAACCTTACCAGTCTAACCGGAAGTATAAGCACCAGAAGAATTGTTATTATGTTGTTGATGAAGGTGTTACAGATGAAGAATCAAAAGGAGATGAAATTGTGTTTATTGTTATTAAAGAAGATGGACCGGTGCCTGTTGATTCCACAAGCTGCACTATTGAAGAGAAAGCTTTAGATGCTAAAGTTGAAGAGAAAGATGAATGGGTGATTGACAATGGTTGTTCACATCATATGACCGGTGATAAAAGCAAATTTGTGAATATGGAGAGGTATGATGGTGGAATAGTAAGATTTGGAGATGACAAACCTTGTGTAATCCGTGGTAGAGGTTCTATTTCCTTTAATGGTAAGCATAACACTGATGATGTCTTGTATGTTGAAGGTTTGAAGCATAATCTCATAAGTGTTGGACAGATGGTTGACAAAGGTTATGATTTGCAATTCAAGAATGGAAAATGCAAGATCCTAAATGACTCCGGTATAGAGATTGCATCTGGAACTAAGACTGAAGGTAATATCTTTCATTTGAATGCTGGTGAGAAAAGTTGTTTGATTGCTCAGATTGATGAAAGTTGGTTGTGGCATAGGAGAATGTGTTATGTTAATTTTGATTCAATGATTAAGATTAGTTCCACTCAAGCTGTTAGAGATTTGCCTAAGATTGTTAAGCTTGCTAATCTGGTATGTAAAGAATGTCAAATGGGAAAACAAACAAGAATTTCTTTCAAAAGTAAGCAATATACATCTAATGGATTGCTAGATCTTGTGCACACTGACCTATGTGGACCTACAAGTATAAGAAGTGCGCAGGGTGACAAATATTTCATGTTCTTGATTGATGATTATTCCAGGATGATGTGGGTTGCCTTTTTGAGGGAAAAATCAGAAGCATTGGACAAATTCAAGATATTCAAAGCAAAGGTTGAGACTTGTTGGTGTCTGTTTTATCATATACCAAACATTAGAATAGGATACCCGAAGGCATTCTACCCTCTCCTGAAAAATCACTACTGATTCCAAGGTCTATATGTGCGAACAAGCGATTTTCGTGGAATAGCTTCTTGGGTAGTGTATGCTGAAATTTCAAGGGGGACTCACGTTGACAAGTATCTTGAACTGTTGAACTTAGATGGGTTTAGCAATTTTAGGCTCTTCTTCTTTTTTGGGGGATTTTCTGGGATCTAGACTTTCAAAAGAAAGGGAAAAAGAGATAGGGTTGAGAAGGCTAATTTAAACCTACGAACTCTGGAGACGGTATCAACTGGGTGCTCTCGAGAAACCAAACCTTGCTTCGGCACACTAGGGACAACTACACAAGGCCGGTGCAATCTTCAATGGGTTGTGCTTATGATCGAGATGTTGGGATGCACAGGGGATGGACTCAGACTAACTTTGCACGGTGAGATGGAAATCATCCGTACACCAAAAGTATGAGCAGAGATACACCATCAATTGACACTTATCAAATCCTTCATTCAAATTAACAACAATGAAAGCAAATCTAAGTTAATTTTAACTAAGTGTTGAGGCAATTGAAACCATGCAAATCATTCAAATAATAGAGATTACAAAGCAGCGCACATGCAATATATTATCTGGAAATGACCTTAAGCAACAATACATCAAAAAAACCCCACACTCTCCAAATGAGGGGAGGCAACCTTATATAGTTCTCAAAAAATAAATGAATGGCAGAGATCAAACAACGATTAAGGGCCAAGATTGAAATTCCTAAACCCTAATTAGGGTTTCTCGAAATATCACTAGTTCAAACAAATGGAAGAGTGACAAGTGGCGCAGCTGCTAATTTCACTGAGGTGAGTGGCCACTTTCCTCTTTCAAAGATTCAACGTATCTGGACACAATGAGCTTGACCTCCTCCATGGTGACACTTGGCAAACCGCCAATCTGGAAGTCGATGAGGTACACATCATCGGCACATGTGGCAAGGATGCCTTCCCACTCCACTGCTTGGGTGAGGAAGTTGTCATCGATGGAGAGGAAGTTTGCAATCTTTGAAAGATCGCCTTTGTCAATCATCCCTGAATCTTGGAAGAAGCTCGCCTGAATCCTGGCTCTCAGGTTCTCTGCTTGTAAATGCTTCTCCCTTAGGCTTTCCTTCTTCCAGATCTCTGACACCACACAGAGTACCTTGCCCAGGATCTCTCTAACACTTGCCTCTGTCTCAAAACACTTGGTCTCGGATTTCTTCAGAACCTCAATCCGAGTGACCAGAGTATAGTACCACGTGCCGAAGTCGTACCTGTCTCCTGTTTGTATGATGCCTACATCCACTAAGCTCCTCTTTGACATGCCTCGGATAACCTTCAGATGAAGGAGTATTTCATTCTGAATTTCATCCACCTCCTCCCAATTGGATGCTAGATCCTGGATACGATCAATCAACAGAGAAGTTGCCTCATGTGCCGATACTAAGTTTTCCACCAGGGTGTCAGCACGCACTGAAGTGTCTGAAATCCATTCCTTTTCTTGAGTGTACGAGCCCTTCATATCATCATAGTCCTTCATTGATCCCTGCTAAAGAGGCTGTGGTGGAGTAGCCGGGACTTCGCAGTTGAGCGGGCTGGTAAGATGGAGAACATACTTCTTCCACTGTTGGTTCTCTTCTTCCACTTTCTTCCTCTTTTCCTTTTCATGAGCCAGCCTCGTCTTTAGAACATTGCGATGACATTGTCCCTAGTCTTCCCTTCTTTGGGCACCGCTATCTGGACTGTCCTGAATCCGACACTGTCTCTCTGAATCAGGGAAAACTTCCTAGCGGGTTTGGGCGGTTTAGCTATAGCGGGTTCATTCACCTTCTCCAGGAATGTTGCAATGACCTCGGTTGAGTGGGCCTCCTTGGGAACCTTGGCCTTTATCCTTGCTCTCAGCCAATCCGGAATGGTTGATTGTTCTACAATGTTCCGATCGAACTCATCATCTACCTCTCCTGGGTTCGCTGGTATGCCATCCAAGAAGATTGTAGGTGCTTCAATTTGCTCCCTATCTGGACTTCGGAAGACCTTTTCCACTACTTCCTCAACTGGCTAGGAAAGCACTCTTACTTCATCATCAATCACACAGATGTTCATCTCTTGCTCCCCAGTTGCACTTTGATCAGGCGCAATGGAAGCAGCACTTAGGATGGAGTGACTTTCGCTGGATTCTCTTCTCACCTACAGCCCTTTTCCCTGTGACCTTTGTGGAGCTTCCACCCAACTCCTTCCTCTTTCGAGACCCAACACTTTCTGGATTTCGAGCATCACCAGCAGAGGTACAAGGATTGACGGACAGAGTATCATCTACTCCCATTAATTCATAAGTCAAAGTCACACCTTTGGCCTTCAACTATTTTGTCTTTTCAGACGCCCACCACCTTGAGTACTCAACCACCGACCTCATGAGGTCTGCTAGATCTGATTTCTCTCCCTCTGTCCAATCTATTAAGACTAAGGGTTCATTCTTCATCTTTTCAAAGCCTGGTTGCTGAAGTTCTAGGCTTTCTTCTACCTGATCGGCAACTCTGAATACTTCTGTTGCTCTCACCATACTCAAAGGAATTCTTGACCAGAATCTCTTCCTGATCTAGAAGCTATCGGCTGCATTAGCCCAGTAGTCTTCTAGATCCAGTCTGTGCTCAAACGTTGTCCCTTCGATCTTCTTTATCCTATGGAATGGATCGAAATCTTTTCTTGCCTTGTACTGATAGAAGGGATACCAGGTCAGCTCCTTCTCCGCGGTTGCAGCAGCTTGTGATGATGGACATGTTTCCAGCCCATTACCAATTGTGAGTGAGGACGTTCCTGCCTTCTTCTGCTTATCCCTTTGAATCGCTATATACTCCTCCAATTGTCTTACAACCTCGAGCAACACCACTCGGTTGGTAGGGTAAGCTGGAAGCTTGTATGGAGGCCCGGAGAATCCCTGAATTCGGAGGTAAGTGAATTTTGGATATTGTATGTACCAACACCCGAACCGACCAATGAAGTCCATAGACTCCTGAGAGAGCCTCTGGTGCAAGCCACCTTGAAGTGTTTGGGTGATGTGCATCAGGAAGGTATTGTTCACTCTTTTAAAATGGAATTTCTCCTCCATGTGGAGTTGGGGATAGCAATCGTACACTGGAAACTGGTTCTCCTTGTTCCCAACTTCTCCTCTGCAAGTGAGACCTTTGTACCTATAGGTCCTAGCCAGGGAATAAAACAAGTAAGAACTCATGAAGAAAGTCCTATTCGTCTCCAGGTTCCTTAGCTGGCTGTCTAGGTTGTTGCTGATCATCCGGGCCCAGTCTATCATTTTTACTCCATTGATTATTTCATTAATGAAATAATACATCCAGGGTTCGAATGGAGCTCCCTGAGGATTCCCTATTATTCTATTGAGCAGGACAATCATGTCCCCAATGTCCTCCTTGAAGTATGCTCGTACTAGGCTCTTTCTCTGGAGTTTGGAGGCGCCCTTCCTCGGCTTGTCTAGCCAGGAGTGGTTAACTATGGCATCATATTCTTCTAGGTGGTCGTGGTATAGACTGTCAACTTCGTCCTTCGTCATATATACTGTGTTGTGGTACTCGGGGATCCTGAAGGCCTCTCTGATGGCCTCATCACTAACATTCGCTAACACTCTTCCATCAGGTGCAACAATATCCTTACTGATGGGGTTGTAGTGTTTGGCACATTCGACCACTAGTTCATTGCACTGCATGGTGGGGAGGAAGCGAGCAACGTGCACGATACCACTCTTCATCATTTTTCGCGCAATGGTGGTAGGCACAAGGTTGTCTAGACCAAACATTCGCTTCTTAAACTCCCTCAGATTGATGTGTCCGAGGTTGGTGTCACTGATGTTCTTCCACTTGGAAGTCATCCTCGACTCTGGAGGAGCATCTTTGTCTACTTGGAATTTCATAATGTCTAGGGCCTGCAGGCAAACAATGGAAATTTTAAAGTTAGAAAATGATTTGCAAAGTTTTGAAAATAACGGGGCTGCGAAATGGCTAAATGTTGGAAAATTTTCCATTTTTTATTCTCGTACTTAGCCATAAAAATCGAATTTTCACCTTAAAACCCTCAGTCTTAAGGCTGGTTTTGGTTACCACCAAGTGTCAAAACTTTCAAAAAACTTCAAACTTAGCCAAAAAAAAATGATTTTCTTCCTCCAAAATTTTCAAAAAAATCATTTATTAAATTCTGGAAAATATTCAGAAAATTCACAATTTTAATTTCACTTCTGACTTGGATAGAAGTAAGGCTAGAATTTTCTCCAAAATATTCAGAAAATTCAGAAAAGTTCGGATGATTCTTCCTCGTACTAGTTGCCTTTCTCCAGAAATCTGTGAACCTTCTACCAAAAAATATTATCCCACTTCCAGCAATATCTAGAATTTTCTCCAGATGATCTTCAAACTGACATACTTTACTAAGCTCTCCTTAGTAACTTTAAACTTCTTGGTGTAATAATGAAGTTGATAATGAAGTATTTGTAGACAAGGTTAAATCTTCAAGCAAAACCCCTAAAATCTTCCAACTCATACTTCTAATTCTTAAAAAAAACTTTCCATTTTGATTTAAGTATGAAGATATTCATCAATTCTCCAATATTCACTTTCAAAAAAAACTTTCCATTTTGAATTAATATCTCAATAATTTTCCAATATTCTCTTTTTCCAAAAAAACCTTTCCATTTTGGATTTATTTTGAGGATTTTTAGATATTTCTTCATTTTGGAGTTAATTTTGAAATCCCAGTGGATTTTGTGACATCACTAGCATCTTCGTTTGACTTTTCAATGTGTAGGTGGATTTTTGAATTTTATCTCCATCTTCTTCAAATTTTGGCAGGCTTTGGATACCTCTCCAAGGTATGGTGGACTTTGGTGGTATCTCCTACATGGCCTCTCTAGCCTTGGCGGACTTTGGCCTTTGCTCCTACATGGCCTCCTTCTTGGTGAAAATTTGGCTAAGGCAGAGGGCGGACTTTGGTGGTATCTCCTACATGGCCTCTCTAGCCTTGGCGGACTTTGGCCTTTGCTCCTACATGGCCTCCTTCTTGGTGAAAATTTGGCTAAGGCATGGGGCGGACTTTGGAGAGTGCTCCACCTTGGCCTAGGCGGACTTCAAGCAACATCCTTCTTGGGCGGACTTTGGAGTGAGGACCTTCATGGCCTCCTTTACCTTTGGCAGACTTGGGACTTGGCACTCATGTGATCTCCCAAAGGCATGGCGGACTTCAGGCAAGGCTCCTTCATGACCCTTCTAACCTTGGCGGACTTTGGCCTTTGCTCCTACATGGCCTCCTTCTTGGTGAAAATTTGGCTAAGGCATGGGGCGGACTTTGGAGAGTGCTCCACCTTGGGCGGACTTTGGTGTTAGCTCCTTCATGGCCTCCTAAGGTGTGGCGGACTTTAAGGGTAGCTCCTCCATCACTTGGGCGAACTTTAGGCATCCCTCCTCTTGCTTGGGCAAACTTTGGTGGTGTCCCCTACATGGCTCCCTAACCTATGGCGGACTTTGGTGGAGGCTCCTTCATCTTGACCCTCCTAACCTTGGCGGACTTCAGACTTGGCTCTTCTATCTCTCTACATGCTTGGGCGGACTTTGAAGGTGTCTCCCACATGACCTACAAGACAGTGGCGGACTTTGGAGAGTACTCCCACATGGCCTCCCAATCTTGGGCGGACTTTGGTGGTTGCTCCATGCAAGGCGGTCTTCAACACATCCCCTCACGGGCGGACTTTAGAGTGCTCGCCATCATGGTCTCTTCATTTGTACCTGCAAAACCCTTCGTTACCCAGACTTAGAAGAATTTTTAGAGAAATTTCAAAATTTCACAGTTTAATCTAATTTAACCAGATTAACTTGAAATTTGAAATCCATGCTTAGGTGGATCATCTGAAGCAGCAAAAAACCTAAAATCTAGGGATTTAGCTTTTTTAGGTCGAAACTTGGAATTTTCGAGTTCCGGTCGAAGCTAGTCAGTGGTGCAAGTGTAAACCCTAGGTTTGCATCCCGAAAAAGCAAAAAGCCTAAAATCTAGGGATTTAGCTTTTTTAGGTCAAAACTTGGAATTTTCGAGTTCCAGTCGACGCTGGTCAGTGGTGCAAGTGTAAACCCTAGGTTTGCATCCCGAAAAAGCAAAAAGCAGGCATCCCTAAAAAATAGGGAAAACTTCCTAAAAATAGCCATACCGGGGATTGGGCTGAAAATACCAAAAACAAAACTTCCTAAAAAATAGGAAAAAGCAAAAAAGCAAACTTTCTAAAAATAGAAAGTTGTCCAAATTCGTCCAAATCGATTGCAATCTTCGTCCTTTGGCCTTTCTAAGCACTCTGGTGGTGTTCACACTTCGGAATCACATAACTTGCAAAAACTAACTTTCAATCGTCAGGGCCTGAAATGCTCTGAACTGGACAAGGCTTGGTGAAACTGCAACAAAAGGTCACAAGACACTAACAAAACCCTAGAAAGCAGGAAAATCAGAGGGTCCCCATTTGCAATGGGGCGATGTGTGGAAAAGGTCACAACAAGACTGAGACAGAATTGAAGGTGAAATGTCTGAGATCTAACAGAGGAGGAGAATTTTGTTAATTTTGTTCTGGTAAGTTTGACTCATTCTGTGAGAAGCAAGGGATTAGAAGACAATTATCTGCTCCTAGAACCCCACAGTAGAATGGAGTTGTTGAAAGGAAGAACAAAACAATCTCGGATGCTGCAAGGACTATGTTGATTGAAGGGAATGTTTCAAAGATCTACTGGAGAGAAGTTGTTAGCACTATTGTTTACACATTCAACTGAGTACATATAAAAGGTGATACCGGTAAGACTACTTATGAGCTATGGTTTGGTCATGTTCCTACTGTGAGATATTTCAAAATTTTTGGAAGCAAGTGTTATATCAAGAGAGATGAAGATATAGGAAAGTTTGATGCAAGAAGTGATGAAGGAGTCTTCTTGGGATATTCAACAAAGGGCAAAGCCTACCGGTGCTACAATAAGATACTAAGAAAGATGGTGGAAAGTGCAAATGTGAAGGTTGATGAGAACTGTGGAAAAGAAATCAGAGCATGCGGATATGATGATGATCAGAATGTTGTTTTAACACAAATTCAGGCTAAGGAATTGAAGCAGAATGATCCGGTAGAGACTACTAACCCGGATATTGTTGTTGCTGGTGGAGAGGTGCAGGAACCTGAAAATCAAAATAATCAGAAGACTTTGAGGTACGTAAGATTGAATCATTTTGAAAATCAAATCATTGGTGATAAAAATAAAGGTGTAATGACTAGAAGAAGGCTATCTGTTGAAGAGGTATGTTTGATTTCTAAAATTGAACCTAAAGATGTGGTTGAGGGTTGCAAAAATGAAAATTGGTTGAAGGCCATGGAAGAAGAATTGAATCAGATTGAAGAGAATATCACATGGGAACTTGTGCCTAGACCTAAAGACAAGAATGTGATTGGTACTAAATGGATATTCAAGAACAAATTGAATGAAGCCGGTGAAGTTGTCAAAAATAAAGCAAGACTGGTATGCAAAGGATATTCACAAAAGGAAGGGATTGATTATGAGGAGACTTTTGCTCCGGTAGTCAGACTTGAAGTTGTTAGACTATTGCTTGCATATGCTGCGTATAAGGATTTCAAGGTATATCAAATGGATGTCAAGTCAGCCTTTTTGATTGGTGATCTTGAAGAAGAAGTCTACATTGAGCAATCTGGTGGATTTTCATTATCAAATGATGGAGACATGGTATGCAAACTGAAGAAAGCTCTTTATGGATTGAAACAAGCCCCTAGAGCTTGGTATGCTAGATCGGATAAGTATTTGTTGAAATTAGGATTTAATAAAAGTACTGTTGACAGCAATCTATATTTCAAGATTGAGAATGATAACATCTTAATTGTTGAAGTTTTTGTTTATGACATTATTTTTAAAGGAGATGATAACTTGAATATGAAGTTTGTCGGTGATATGCAGAAAGAATTTGAGATGTCTATGATAAGAGAGATGAAATTTTTCTTAGGTTTGCAGATTGCATAGACTAGAATAGGTATTTTTATATCTCAAGCTAAATATGTAAAGGAATTGTTGAAGAAGCTTGGGTTAGAAGATTCTAAACCTGTTGGAACTCCTATGGTGACTGGTTGCAAATTATCTAAAAATGATGAATCTCCGAAAGCTAATCAGACCTTATACAGATCTATGGTTGGTGGACTGCTATACTTGACTCAGACTAGACCTAACATTATGCATGATGTGTGCATGGCTGCCAAATATCAAGCTGATCCAAAAGAGAGTCATGTCACTATTGTAAAGAGGATATTCAGATACCTAAGAGGAACTATGGATTATGGTTTGTGTTATCCAAGGAATGATGATTTCATGATGTGTACTTACATTGATGCTGATTGGGTTGGTGATGTCGATGACCGAAAGAGTACCTCCGATGGTGCATTCTTTTTGGGTAAGAAATTGGTTTCATGGGCAAGTAAGAAACAAGATTCAGTTTCCTTATCTACTGTTGAAGCTGAATACATTGTTGCTGCTAGTAACTGCACTCAGGTAGTTTGGATGAAACAAATGTTGAAGGATATCAAAGTTATCTATGATGAGCCTATTGTCATATATTGTGATAATTCCAGTGCTATTAATATGTCAAAGAACTCGGTGCAACATTCAAAGACTAAACATGTATCAATCAAGTAACATTTTTTGAGAGAAAAAGTCAGTGAAGAGGAAGTAAAGCTAGAGTATGTGTCTACAAAGGAACAAATTGCTGATATTTTCACTAAGTCTTTGCCTGCAGATACATTTGTCTATTTGAGAGACAAGTTAGGGGTATCTACCCCTCCTGATGGGAACTAGATGCATTGAGTTGCATCAATCTCGTGGACCTCATAGTCTTATCTTCTTGTCCGGATTGATGAGTTTATGTTGCTCCTCTGGTGGAATAGTCTGTTTGTGCTTCAGTTGTGCTGATTTGTTTATCTAAGGGGGAGAGTAAGTTTGGTTTTCTATTTTGAGAACTTTTGTCATTGATGTCCAAGGGGGAGAGAAAGCATTTGAAAAATTGTTTTATCTGCTTGATCTTAGGGGGAGTTTGTTGGAGATGTTTTCTTTCTTTGCATTGATTGTTTTTCACATCCATATGTTGCCATCAATGCCAAGGGGGAGATTGTTGGACATTGTTGCTGCTAGGATATGTTGTTGTCATTGATGTCAACATATTCATGTGATTTATTGCTTCGGTGGTTGCAAATTGGTTTATTGAAATCATGGTTCGGTATATGGAGTATTTCTAGTATCATTATATCTTTAGGTATTGGTTTCAGTGATCCGGAAGCTTAATTGATCATATCATGTGATCCGGTTTGTAGTTTGGTTTTTCTGATCACTGCTTTGTAGAGTTCGGTATTTCCTCCAGTATATTCCGGTGTGATCAGATCTTGAGTTGAGTTTTTGCAAGATTGTTTGGGATGTTCTTGTGTATCTTCAGTTCAGATAGATCGTGATTTGGTGCTCAGCAAGTTATCTTTCCTTGTGACAATTGTTGTTCTTTGAGTGTTCTTGAGTTTCAGATGTTGATCAATGAAGATTTGATTAGTGGTGTTGGTGCAGCTGTTACAGATGATTCTAACATGCTTGCTGGTGTTTCCTAATTGTGTCCTATTTGTTTTGATGGTCCGCATTGATCCTTGTGCGCGATTTTGATGATTTTGCTAAACCGGTGATATTCTTCGTGTTATGTAGTATTCTTGGTGGTGTAGCGTGTTGTGGTTGACCTTGGCATGATTTACGGTGGTGTTGCGTGTTCGAGCATTTGATTTAGGTCCATGTTATATCATGTATATCATTATATTGGTCCGGTGGTTGATCTTTGTATCGTGTGATGTAATTGTGAGTTGAGAGTTTGGCCGACCTTGTAGTCAAGGTTGATGAATTGTATAAATAGGTGGATAGACATGTAAATTTGTGATCAGTGGTGTGTCTGCATTATTAGAGAGTGGTGTATGTGCGAACAAAGGAATTCATCTTTCGGTGTGGTGTATTGAGCAGAGATTGGTGTAAAGCAAACATATGTGCTTAACCGGAACTGTCATCAGGCATTAGCAAATGCTATTCTTGCAATTCATTCCTTCCGGATTGTAGTCTGAATCTTGTTGTAAGTCAGTGAGACTTCCCTGAGGGTTGTAGCCTTTTGGGTTATTGTATCTTGAGCAATGAGCTCTAAGCAGTGAGCTTGAATGCAAATGCATTCCCCATTATAATTATTTTCACATACTATTGCAGAGTATCATCTTATTGTGGGTAGGTTCCCACCGTGGTTTTTCCCTTAACCAGGTTTTCCACGTCAAAATCTTGGTGTTGTGTGTTATGCTATCAATTTTCTTATCTTTGTTGTTATTGCAGTTAATCAGACTTGCTTTTGAGGTTAAGTTTGTTGTTCCCGTAAAAACTGATTCACCCCCCCCCCCCTCAGTTTTCCTTCATTGTTGTTGCCAACAGGCACTTCATCATGGATTGCACATCTTATCAAGATATATACTCAGTATGAAAACAGTTTGAGGGTTGGCAACATGCACCATTTATTCAATGAAGCTAGGGTTAACCAAACTGCTAGCTTCCTAGTCAAGATACATAGTGGGAGGTCCAACATCGAAAGGAGTTTGAAGATAACTAAAGGTTGTAATTCTCAATCCCTTAGATTGTTCGCTCTCGTGGATGCAATTAAATCATTCACTCATTCTTAATGAATTCACATGCCTACCAAACTTGATACGGCAACCTTATGGAGTAGCCGCCAGACAAATAGCATATGGAACCCATGATTGAAGTGCTTCATTCCATCTCAACAGATATAAAATAATTGAGTTCACAAAATATAATATTTGAAACTCAAACCTTATTAAATTTACCTTGCAACAATGAATTTCAAATCTAGAAATATTTGATATTTCTTTTCACACAAAATATTAATAAACCTTTGCAAATATGTTACAAAAATAAAACCAACAAAACCTTCATCACAAATGTGAAATTTGGATGATTCCAACTACAAATCAACTAGGGTAGATCTTTCACTACCGAAACCAATCTTAGCCATAGGGGTTTCCATCCCAAGGCTGGAAAGTTGAACAACAGCTCAAACTCCCATTAAGGGTTTCACCAAAGATGAATAATCTAGAATGAATGAAAATAAGCCTCTTCAACCCTTTTATAACTTTTCTAGAGAACTTTCCAACAATTCAATTTTAAAATCACTTTTAAATAAATAAACATTTTTTGCTCCATAAAAACTGACTTTATTTAATTATTTGCTTTTATGGCACTAAAGTCACTTTTAAATTCACCTTACAAATAATTAATTTAAGTTGTCTTTTAATTTATGCTTTTTTGAAAACTTAACAATTACTTATTTAACCATTAAATTATTTCCCGTACACGCCACTGAAGATACGGAAAATACAAAGAAGGTCCAGAAGTGAAATCTGAAGGATCCAACTTGCTAAAAAATAGATACTTTCCAAAAATAAAATTTTCCTCAAAAAATTGGAGTGCACCAAAAATGACAAAACCACTCTTGAAAAGCATCAATGGACTCAACATGATCCCTAGAACTCAATGTCGATAATTGAAATCCAATCTAATAAGGATGTCACTCTTCAAGAAAGTTGGAGTTCGCTAAGAATTCTGGAAAGGCCAAAAAGGGAACATTACATAAATCTTCATCTATTGTACTCACTAGAAACACATGACAATGAGAGATTAAACAAGATAATTTCCTTGCATGGTGACCTTTATTCTTATGCTCAATATACTTTAGAGTACACACAAGAACCAATAACATTTGGTATGGGCTTGAATGATGCTAAATACTGCAATGAAAATTAATACAGACATGGAGGCAAGCATGGTTGAGCTGCTGAGGTGCATCTTTGATGGTACTAAATACAATGACAGAGACAACAGAATTCATACTTATGAAGCCCAAGCACCACTGTATAACATACAGGAAAGGATCAAGAATGAATTATTTGATCTTGGTTATCAACATAATTATTTTTGCATCACTGAGTCTACCATAAATTAGTGATAGCATGGTGCTGATGAATCACTATCTTTTGATTCTGTGTTTAGATAAGAATAGCAATGACTGATGTGTTTCTGCATCTTTTAGTTTCATGTTTATGTGTTTATGAGAAAAAACTATTCAATACATGAATGTTAGTTCATAAAATGTTTACATGATAAATTTTAATTAGGTTCCCCTTGTGTTACATGTTATGTATTTACTTCCCTCAATGTCTCCTCTTGTTGCTAGCCATACCCATATACTCACACCATTATGGTCCCCTTTGCCCTATCCTTCATTCCACCCACAAGAATTCGGGGATATTCCTATGTACCACCAAGTCACATTTTGGGGGATGGAGTAACACAGAAATGCAAAAAGAGGAAATCTCGAGGTACCCCATTAACCCTAAAAATGATATTTCAATAGCCAAATAGGACAGAGATCAGAAAGGTTGGAAGAGGAATCAATGAGAGGACTAAGGGGTGCGGATGTATCCCCAAGAAACATAGGGCTATTGTCTTGATTTGCCAAAAAAATCTTCCTATTCTCGAGCATGCTTGGTTAATGGAGCCTCTTTGCATATCTCCAGCCTAGATGAATTTAGAAACTTAATAACAGAACATACAAACTTCTCAAACATGCAAAAGAGCTCTTTAGCATAGGCATAAAAGTTGTCTTGTTTCAAAATATAGTGGTTGCTGTTTCCACTCCCCAATTTCATGCATAGAACGTTGCAAATGGAAAATAATACAGAGAAAATGTTATCCATTCAACACATAAACTGAGAATGCTACCTATTCAACACATAAACTGAGAATGCTACCTATTCAACATATAAATCATGTGAATCGGATAAATGACCAATATACTTTTATATATCAATAACTGTGCACCAATATTCCATATTTCCACAAGAAAATCTCAGCGAATGAACATAAGTGAGAGAAGGATTAAGGATAAACATAAGCTCAAATAAAGAGGCGATAAGCAACTTATTAGAAATGTTTGGAATGAGAACCTATGAGATAATACTAGGCTTATGCAACAAAAGTTGAAACCTTACCAAGAATCGCCATTACAGTTCTTGAATCTGTAAGAAAAAGCAAATGAAAATTTTATTGGAACTTATAATATCTAGTTATCAACAATCAAAATTAATTATTTCGCACCTCATATAGATAAGCATGAAATATTTGCAATAGACCAAATGAGAAACATTCAAATACAATACACCAAAAACAACCAACAAATATGTGTTCACAAGCCTATTTCAGTTACTTATTTCCATGGACCTAACACCCTCATTGTGATAACCAATTCCTAATTTCAATTCATTCATGTGTTATTTCATAAAAAAATACCACTTGCCAGGAACATTATAATAGTATACAAATGTAGGTATTAAAGTAACATACTGGGAGCGATTTGTGTTTTGCCGGCATCAATTGTAATATGTGTAGGTAACTTCAATGTCTTTGCTCGATTCTGTTTCAAATCACAGGCCACATATTTCTCATGAATAAAATGCATGAAGCATAACACCACTAGAAGCATAAAAATTGTTTTGAATGGAACAATGAAACGTCGTGTTACCGAAAAACAGTGGCAATTGCCATGTTTCATTCATCCTTTCTTTAATCTATTTAACTAAATGGATTTTCCCAAGCCATGGAGAGCACTAAAATAGTTTTCTGGCCCTTCTAGCCTTTCATTACAGAAGATGCCAAAGCATGTATCCATTCATAATTGTTGATCTGCTTAGCCATTACATAGCTACCATTAAATACGTCAGTGTATAATAGTTAATGAATTTCTAAATAATCACACTTATACAATTTAGAGGTCTTCTGTCCATTTGCATGAGATAGAGTTAAAACACATCAAATGAATTTTGTCACCATCTACTTATCTATGTTATCAGATGCATACTCCTCCATCTTGTATATGTACATCCAATCTTAATATGGATGTGATACTCTCTATAGAGGTGTATCCTTATCTAGATGTGGCTCAAGTGCAATCCTAAGAAATATTGAATGTGGCCAATATCAAATTCTATAGACATCCAACTGATATTTTTAAAAGACCGAAAGAGAATTACAAGAAAGACAAATGAAAAGTAAAACACTTACAAGCAAAGGCATAACATCTTTATTTTTCACATATATCACTCATGTTTGTATTCATATTCGGAGGATGTCTTGATATAAATTTCTTTCTTTTTTTATATTTTAATAAAAATTCTACTAATATACATGACTCACACACACTCAAAAAGGACTAAAACAAGAACATAATGCTAGCTCCATCAAGCAAATATATCAAAAACCAACCAAATACAAAAATTAACTGAAAAAGGACTAATACAAGAACATAATGTTAGCTCCACCAAGCAAATATATCAAAAACCAACCAAATATAAAAAGCACACTACTCCTATGAAGAGTTGTCATCCCTGATGGAACAAAGGAGTTAATGACTAATCATATACAGAACTTTATATAAGACTATCAAATCCCCATCCATTTAAATCTGAATAGCAAAGCCACCATCTCCATTGGCAAGACCAACTTCCTCATCAACAAGTCCAGGTCCCCGAATGAGTCACCTCTGCCATTGAAGGTTCCTCCCTCTTGAATTAAAGCATCTCAAGTCCCCTAATATAAGAATCTGCTTTGTCAAGACCAAAATCATTATTTTCCTTAGCCTGCCTGTTATATTCTCTAGCATAAAAGGCATTAATCACCCCAAGTAACTAAAGTAATCATGCTTGCAATAAGGACTTGAAGGAGTTTCTGAACATCTGCCAAGGAGGAGTTGGAAGAGAAAGAAACATTCATTTTAGAATCAACAACTTCACCTTCCACCCAACTGGAGTTAGAGGAAAGATTATCAATCCAAACTTGCACATTCTTCCTCTCTTAATCCTATTTGCTCATGCCATAACAATAAAACGGAATCTGCCTATAGCACCTCAAAAATATAAGGATAGGGAACCACACTCTGCTGCCAAGTAAAATATTCATTTCAATGGGCATTCCAATCATTTTCATCAAACTTGGCAGGATCATTATCTTCATACAACTAGGTCCAATCCAGGATAGGTGAAACCTTGGGGAAAATTACCATTATTGACCAAATAGTTGTGCTGAATCACCAAGGAACCTGAATAGAGGATTTACCTAAGCTCCTTTTCAGGAACTTTCAAGTAAAGCTAAACCTGCACACAAACAATCTTAAGTATGACTTCACTGATAAATAAAGTAAGCACTCTCTTCTTTCCCTAAAAGATATCAAAACTTATATTTCCATTGAAACCAAACCACTTCAGTGGACATGATAAATTACAACTTTCTGAAGAAGTTAAAACATGGCTATCACAACTAATAATGCCAAACAAAATATTAAGCTGTAATATAATATCCTTCTTTGCATACTTTGCCCAAGCTATGGATTTCCAAGCTGCTTTTGCATATAGACAATTATAGTGCCCACTTTTACCCAAGTGAACATAACACAATTCTAACACAAACCCAATTTTTTTTTTGTACTTCAAACACCAATAACATATTATTTCAATATAAGTGACATTTACCGATTAAATTATGGCTATCTTATTTGTGCATCTAACAGCACTTAAAAGGTGTCATTAAGCACACTGCTCAGTAGGCAAAAAGAAGTGTCTTCAAGCTATGCAGGTTTAAGGTGTTCCAATTCTCTAACGGTGATGGATAAGCTTACAAAATTACGTAACATTAAGTCGCCCTTAAGGGAATAAATTTTCAAACTTTAATTTACAAGGTCAAACTATATGAGGTGAATTTCTATCACCAATATGAGATCATTTAATGTGATAAAATAAGCACATTATGAATAATACTAAATCATGCAATAATCTCGTTCCCAGAATCACTCCAATCAAATTAACCCCCATTAGTTAGCCATGCTACACTAGTTCAACTATATTTTATTTAAATAATTCAAGATATATGACTTCCCTAACATTTAATAACATAACAAATTACTAAGAAAACATGATATTTATTAAATATTAAATTTTCTATTAAAAAAACAAATGCCAAGAACTTTATTTGATTATCATTAGCATATAAATGCTTATTACTTAATTATTTAAATAGTATTACTTAATTAAATTTTGCATCTAAGTAGATCTAAATAACATTTGTTAATGACTTATCGGCCAAGTTTAATTTATTTAAATAGAAAATAAAATAAAATAAAGTCCACTAGAGTAGCAATCCCACTTATTTCATTTAACTAGTAATAGATGCCATTTATTATTATATCATCTATTAATCACCACTTTATTCATTATTTTTTTTTTCTTTTTTGCAAACTGCTACCTAGGGTTAGCTACCTTTCATTAATTCAGAAAAAGATTACATTCAATCATAGATTGAGTGGAGCAAAACTCTGATGGCCTCTACCACCTCATTCGCTCTCTCAATCTGTGCAGGATCAAACATATGTCCATTTACAGTCATCATGTATTTATAGGTCTCCATGTTGTTTGCCAGTATCCCCTCCCTCATTACCTTGACAGTGTCTACCATGTCTCCCTTTTTCAGTACCTCCTTCACAACGAAAGCATCTACAACCAACCCCTCACGAGCCATTGGGTCCAGATCATACAAAGCTTTGACTGCACTTTCTACCATAGCCAGCACCACCATCTTGTGAATCACTTTCTCCATGGCGTCATGTTGTGACCTTTTCAAACATCGCCCCATTGCTAACAGGGACCCTGTTGATGTGTGTTTTATGCACATAACATTTCAGAATAAAATACCAAGATAATTTACCCTCTCTTGAACAAAATCACCTCAAATGCTAAGGACAAGATCAACTAAAATGATTCCAAGGTTTCTACATGTCAAGTCTTGACGAGTGGGTAACTCAATGGTCGATGTGAATTGCTGTGTTCACTTGGGGACTTACGCAAATGTTAGGAATATCTTCTTCGATTATGAAGATGTGGAATAGGTGTAATGACAACTTAGGATTTATCAATGACGCTCCGGACTTAATTCTTACTAAAAAATGGGCAAAAGGAATAGGGTTTAGGAAATCTATTCTAGGCCTAGGAATGTAGGAAATGATAAACAAATATAGTGGAATCAAACTAGGCAAGGTCTCACTAACAGGTATTGACACAAGCTTAGTGCAATCGTCTAAGGTATACTTAAAGATTTTCAGACTATTACCATCAAACATTGACACCATCCAAGTTGATGCGTGTCAAAGGACACATAATAGTTGAAGTTAAGCTTACTCAAATTTCCAGTTGACCACACAAGGTGCACTTACCAGCAGCAAGAGGCTAGTGGTATGGATTAAGGATTCCACACAAATATATTCAACAAATCTTTCACTCAATCTAATAAACATGAAAATAAATTCTAATCTAACTTGGAGGAATTGAGAACCATGAATGCAAAGACACCATTTGAAGAGCAAAATCACCAACAATTGAACAATGATTATGATTCAAATAGTTGCAGCATATACCAACAATTCTACCAAAACTCTCTCTTACAAATGAGAGACAAGGAGGTATATATAGAGTCTCTTACAAAATGGATGGCCAAGATTGATACAAGATCATGCCAACAAAACCCTAGAATTGCCCTAATTAGGGTTTACATAAAAAATGGTGCCACCAACATATGGCCCAATAAAAAGATACCTAGTCATCAAATAGGGAATCTTCTAGAAGATTCCTCCATCCATCTCTCTCTCTCCTAGCATACTCCAAGAATCTAGCCAATACTGAATCCAACTCCATGGTATCTTGCTGCAAATCAATCACGTCCAGTGAACCCGAGCAGGCATCCAAAGTGTTCTAACAATCTGGCATGAGCTTCTGCGAACTATGAACATGAATCAACAAAGAGACCAAGTCGTCTATCTGACTCTTCTTAAAAGAGTCCAACTGGCAAAAATACATAAATTTCATCTTGTCTCTTAATTCGACTAAGTGTAAACCACTAGCATCACTAACATCAACACCCAATAACTCCTCAATTGAGGCAAGGATCTTCATCTGAATGTCCTGATTCAATCCCTCCATTTCCATACAACTCAACTGGGCATTCTCATAAGTTGATCTCTTCACGGCCAATGAACAATACCAGCCATGGAAATCGTATATGTCTCCACTGTGCACAATGTTCTCGCTAACCAAGGTGGAATTAGGAATCTTCTTCAAAGCCTTGAGCCATGGAATAGTCTTCTCTTGAATAGGCCGGAATTCTTCCCAAACTCCCTCCAAATACTGGATTCTAAACACGAGCCCTGTTGTCCTATCATATGCCTGGACAAACTGAGTAAGGAAATCATATGTCTGCTTTCTTGCGCTCTCAATCCACTTTTCCACCTCCAAGAGTGTATCTCTTATTGCCTCATAGTGTGAATGTATTCCATGGTCAACTGCAATAGGGGAAATAAGGCTAGGATTCTCACGCCTTATCCTTGCAATATACTCTCTAAGTCTGATATTCTCTTCTCTGTACTTTTCTTTCTCTGCAATTTCTCTGTCTAACCTTGCATCGATCGCCTTGAGGTTAACACCAACCTCCTGAAACTCTTGCTCTCTTGATGTACGACCGAGGGCAACTGAAGTGATCTGGAAATCCATAGGAGTAGCAATGTCCGTTGTCACGCCTGCAATAGGAACAGCAACCTGCACAATCCACATCCCTGTCTCATCTCTAACTATGTGCGACAAAATCTCAGCTCTCTTGAGTTCTTTTTCCTTAGCACTCCTAACTAGGTAATCATCAATGTTATCAATAGGCTTTACCTCTATCATTCTCCTAATTTTCTCCATACTTCTCATTAGCCAATCAGAAATGGCGGCCATCTCCATAACATCATCGAGACACATTTCTCGATCAAGTCCTCTCAATGCTGAGATAACATCATCATCAGTATTATTCCTGGTCAAATCGTATATCTCAATTCTTAAACTTACTTCCAAAAGGACAGTAGGGGATCCCGGTTGATCATCATTCTCATTTGGAGGTGCAGATGTCGCTGTGGCATGTAACTCTTGAATATTTTCTGGTAGTATCACTGTGTTGGAACATTGTTGGGTTTCCTTATTCTGCTCTGTTATTTCAATCACCTTAATTGATGAGACATTGAGAGGTGGTGAAGGAATGATAGGTGGAGGAATGATAGTCTTTTGTTTCTTCTTCTTCACCTCCTCAATCTTGTTTCCTCTGGCCTTGACTCCTCCTGGCGTGTTCTTCCTTCTCTTGGGAGCTTGACTCTTTTTGTCTGCATGAATCCTGACATCACTGATAGTCCTCTGATCATCTTTGGAAGCAGACTCTTCCAGCTTCATCTTTTCATAAGTGAAGGGAACACCCATATCAACTAACTTATTCATCTGAATATCTACCCATGCACGGGAGAAACTCAAGACCTCTCCCGTCAATACATTCAAATCAATCTCTTCTAATTCTGACCAATTTGGCAATAAGATTGCCTTCTTCATTTCATTCTCATATTGTGGATGCGTATGATCCCTGTCATCTAACACTTGATCAGGAATGAGGAAAAGTCCACACTTCCTCATGAAATCCACTGACATTCTGGACCATATTCATCTCTTCACTGCCTGCTCGTCCATCAGGTCGGCCCAATAATCTTCTGTCTACCTTGTAGATGAACTTCTCTCCCCTGATCCTTCCAACTTTCTTATCTGGATCAAATCTTTCTCTTTTCTTGAAGGTTGCAAATCGATAGAATGGAAGCTCTTCACTCGCAATGCTGGCGGCTAAGGCAGACTGGCAAACCTGTGATGTCTTTTTGCACTTTGGCTTGGCCCTTACATCATTGTTGTAAAGGGAGGAGAGAACACATACTTTTTGCAGAATCTTGATGGGGAAATTCAGGACTTTCCAATCCATGGACAATATTTGAAACATTTCTTGTCTTGAGGAAATGACAGGGAGTATTTGTTTTGTAAAATATTAGTGTAGATTGTTTTTTGTTGTATTTATTTTCTTTGTTTTTGATAAATTGGTCTGCTCCCCAGAGATAACTAGGATCTCGCTATGTCCATAAAGAAACATACGTCCCCAAAAAGAGCCACTGTTAGCATATAATTTTTCAAATTAATTATGCTCTTAAAATGTTGTTCTCCTCTATTTCTTGGCTTTATACTGTAAATGTATTGTAATTTCCAATTTAATGGACAAGTTATATGCAGGATGGTGTATTTAAATTTGATATTATGCCAATGACACTAATATTGTTATCTTTCTTTTACTGCAGGTAAGGAGAATGAACATGTATCGATTTCAATGTCATCTCCTTTGATTGGAATGATGTATAAATAGTAGGGTGGCCACGATCAAGTGGCACCTTGATCGGACATGTCTTTTAGACATGTCCGACCAAGATGTCACTTGGTTGTGACCCCTACTAACAACAACCAATCCATAACTAATCGGTGCTTCAATCATACCCGATAATGAATCAGTATCTTTAATGATAACAACGTTTATAACATGCCCGATAATGAATCGGTATCATTGCTGATGATAATAGTGCTTAATCATATCCGATCGATATGTTAATGATAATAGTGCTTAAACATATCCGATAGATATCATATGTCATTTGTTAATTGTTACAGATATAAAACATACCCAATTATGAATCGGTATCAAAGCATATGGATTAATATAACATAAACAATAACAATAGTTGTTAGCATTATATGCTATCGGGTTAATACCCCGATAGCATATTAATGCCGATATGAATCGACATTAATATGCTATCGGGTTAATAGCCCGATAGCATTATAGATTGACGCTTAACATAGTTAAGCAGGTCGTCAATCTAATCCAATATCAATATCATAATTGTGACCAATGTTATAGTCTGATAAACATAAAGCATGAAATGAGTAAACAGAATATAGGAGATTACTGAGTTAGGAGAGTCTTATCTTGCAGAGGCTACTAATGCATTAACACTCCCTCTTAGCTTTTGGAAGATAAGGTAACCTGCATCACATTTCTTTTTCAAAATGTCAGTCGCCAAGAATATATATCATCTATACATATAATATGAAGTACCATCAGAACATAGGATACAAACATAAAACATTACCCTAAGTATGTGACATAGGGTACCACCAATCTATGTGATATAATAGATTCATCATTTTATTATGACAAGATATCACCTAAACACGTGATATCAGTATTGCCTAAACACGCAATACTGAGGATAAACATATGAGGATGGTTAAATTCTCATCTCATCTAGGTTGTGATATGTGCACAAACATTTCATTCAAATGTTTTATCACAACAACATCATGGCACATCCATGACATACCAGAGATCCAACATGATAACTGGTTTGAGAATCATAAGATCGTCACCTTATGATGTCTGCATACAAGTGTTCATAATCTGAGAGATCGTCACCTCTTAGATATGAGCACAGGGGGTAAAACCCAGAATGTCTCAACATGACAAAAGAAGTTTACATTTTCAACATCTTATTTACAAAGAAGATTACCTTTCTATCATACCTAAACCCTTTCTGAAGTGATCAACCTTCACTCTGGAAAGTGGTTTGGTCAGAATATCTGCAGTCTGATCTCCTGTACTAACATATTCTAATTTGATCACATTTTTGTCTACCATGTCTCGTACATAATGGTATGGGATCTCAATATGTTTGGATCTATCATGGAACACTGGATTCACTGAAAGTTTTATGCAACTTTGATTGTCGCAATGGATGATAGTAGGTTTCATCGGATTGCCAAACAATCCCACAAGCAACTTTCTAAGCCACACTGCTTCTCGGGCAGCCATGGAGGCTGCAATGTATTCGGCCTCGGTGGAACTTTGCACTACAGAAGACTGCTTTCTGCTGATCCAGGATATCATGGCTGATCCCAAACTGAAGCAGCACCCAGAGGTGCTTTTCCGATCAGTCACACTTCCAACCCAATCTGAATCTGAGAATCCGTGTAGATTAAGATCAATTTTCTTATACTTGAGACCAAGGTTTAAGGTGCCTTGTAAATATCTCATAATGTGTTTTACTGCTACCAGGTTTATCTCTTTTGGCTCACACATAAACTGACTCAAGGTATTTACTGCATAGCAGATATTTGGTCTTGTATTTACTAGATACATAAGAGACCCAATCATTTGCCTGTATAGAGTGGGGTCAGTAGAAGGTGATTCTGCTGCTGCTTCTTTAAGTTTATGAAGATTGGTTTCCATTGGAGCGGTCATAGGTCTACAGTTGAGCATTCCAAATCTCTTCAGGATATCTAATGTATACTTGCCTTAGTTTAGAACAATATTGTCAAGATTCTGCCATACTTCCAACCCTAGGAAATAATGAAGGAATCCCAAGTCCTTCATATCAAATTCTTTGGATAGCTCTTTCTTGCATTGATCTATAAGATGATCCTCTCCTGTGATTAATAAATCATCAACATATAAAATCATTATTATCATATCACCTTTATTCTGTTTGTAGTAGAGATTAGGATCTGCTTCATTTTTAGAGAAGCCTAGTGTTGATAGATATGTGTCAATTCTTTCATACCAGGCCCTGGGAGCCTGTTTGAGCCCATATAGAGCTTTCTTGAATCTGCACACATGAGATTCTGCATGATGGATCTCAAACCCTTCAGGTTGCTCTAGGTATACTTCTTCAGATATCTCTCCATTAAGAAAAGTTGTCTTTACATCCATTTGATGTACCTTCCATCCCTTTGCTGCTGCAATGGCTAGTACAGCCCTTACTGAGGTATATCTGGCTACAAGAGCAAATGTTTCTTCATAGTCTGTCCCTTCCTTTTGAGAAAAACCTCTGGCTACAAATCTTGCCTTATATTTTTCAATGCTGCCATCTGCTGCATGTTTGATCTTGAAGAGCCATTTAGAAGAAACAACAGACTTCTTAGTTGGCCTAGGGACAATTTCCCATACATCATTTTTCATTATGGATTGATACTCTTCAGACATAGCATCCTTCCATACTTGATGTTTAAGGGCATCTGTTACATTGTCAGGTTCGTTTTTAGATAGGTCATTCATAAGAGCAACATAGCTAGTAAATTTATTAGGTCTTTTGCTTTCTCTAAAGGTTCCAGAAGGAGCAACAAACCTCTGAGCTTCTTCTACTGTTTTGGTGGCCCATAGTGGTCTTTTCTTGAGATTTCTAGGTGTGTTTTCATTTTCATTTTCAGTTTCATCTAGATTCTCCCTCTGAAACTCAGGGGCAGGATTTTCATCTAAGTTAGAGGTAGGTACATAGATTTCAGGTTCTATGAAGTTCTGAGCTCTTTTGAAAGCCAGGTCTTCTTCAAATATTACATCCCTACTTAGTTCAATATTTCTTTGACCAGGTACATAGATTTTGTAAGCTTTGGAGGTTTCACTATATCCTACAAGCAATCCTTTTTTTCCAGAAGGTTCTAGTTTTAGTCTCTTTTCTTTAGGTATATGGATATAGACAGGACATCCAAATATCCTAAGGTGGCTAATATCAGGCTTAATCTTAGTGAATACTTCCTCAGGAGTTTTGTCCTCAAGATGGGAATGAGGGCACCTGTTCTGTATATATACAGCAGTGCTGGAAGCTTCAGCCCAGAGATTAGTGTTAAGGTTTTGATCTAGGATAATGGCTTTGGCAGCTTCAACTATAATCCTATTTTTCCTTTCTGCTACCCCATTTTGTTGGCGGTTATAAAGTATGGTAAGCTCCCTCTTAATCCCATTATCTCTACAAAATTCTTTAAATGAATCTGATGAGTATTCTCCCCCATTGTCGGTTCTTAGGGTTTTAACTTTGTTTCCTGAGTGGTTTTCAGTTAGTGATTTAAATTCTTTAAACCTAGAGAGGATCTCTTTTGATTCTTTACTTTTCAAAAAGTAGATCCAAGTCTTCCTAGAGTAGTCATCAACAAATATTGCATAATACAAGAATCCCCCTAAAGAGGATACGGACATAGGTCCACATACATCAGAATGAACTAATTCTAGAATTTTGCTAGTTTTCCTAGTACTATTTTGGAATGCACCTTTGGCATTCTTACCTAGGGCACATCCTTTGCATGCCCCTGAATGATCTTGCTTTAACTTGGGTAGGCCTGTGACAAGGTTTCCCATTGAAGATAAAGCCCTAAAATTCAGATGGCCTAATCTTCTACGCCAAACTTCATTTGCATTAGTGGCTTCATGGATTAGGGCTAGATTGGTTTCCGTGCACAGCTCATACAAATAGCCCTATCTCTGTCCAATGGTCTTTGCCTTCTTGATGGAGGAGTTCCTTGGCCAGGCCAATACTTTGTTGTCCATGAATGTCACTCTGTATCCTTTATCTTCCAGTGCAGATATAGAAACTAGATTTATGTTGATGCCGGAGACATATAGTACTCCTTCAAGCTGTAAGGTTATGCCTGTCTTCAATTTGATGGTGCAAGTTCCTACTCCTCTGACTGGATATGTGGAGTCATCTCCGATGGTTACGTCCTAATCACTCTCCTCTGTCATGGAATCAAGTACTTCTCTAAACCCAGTGATGTGCCTGGATGAACCACTGTCAATCACCCATGAGTTGATTTTGTTAGAAGCTTGACTTGTGAGTGCTGAGTAGAATACGTATTTCCCAAAGTCATCTTCCCCTTTAGTCTTCCCTGCTTTGACAAATGTAGCATGTTTCTTGGTTCTTTCTGGGCATTTTGCAACGAAGTGTCCGAACTGATCACATCTGTAACATTGAATGTGAGATAAGTCCTTCTTTGAAGTGTTCTTGCCTTGACGACCTTTTCTCTTTCTAAACTGCCTTTTCTTGTTTTGCTTGGTGGAGTTGGTGTTTAGAACCTGCAGGTCTTCATCTATATTCTTGTGTTTCATTCCTATTTTGTTCAATCTTGATTCCTCTTGGAGACAGTCATCCCTTAATCTTTCAAATTTGGGATATTTGGACCTTGCACTGATGCCTTGGACGAATGTGCTCCATCCACTAGGCAACCCATCTAAAGCAATGAGTGTTAGCTCTTTGCTTTGGATCTCGTAGTCCAGAGTTGCAAGTTCATCTTTTAGAACTGATATCCGCATAAAGTAGGCGTTGATTGTCTCCCCTTTGTTCATGGTGATATGATTTATTTCTCGTTTTAGTGCTAGAGTTCGACTTGCATTTGATATCTCAAATGTGCTTTCAAGAGCTTTGAACATTTTATAGGCTGTCTGATGTTTTCTTATGATGGGCATTATGTTGTTTCTCACCCCATCAACTATTATTTTTATTGCCTTTTCATTTCACTCAATCCATGTTGTTTTGTCAAGTTCATTTTCGGGTTGATCATTTTTAGTTTGAACAAACGAATCCACTTTGTTCTCCTTTAAGATCATTTGAATTCTGAATTTCCAGGCTGAAAAATCATCGCCACCTCCAAGTTTGTATTCGAATCTGATAGCACTGGCCATTTGAAGAAATGTGATGTAGTATATAACCTTGTTCTTAAATTTGTTTCACGAAATTAAATAGCCTCAAGTTTGATCAACTTGGCTCTGATACCATGTAAATGTATTGTAATTTCCAATTTAATGGACAACTTATAAGCAGGATGGTGTATTTAAATTTGATATTATGCCAATGACACTAATATTGTTATCTTTCTTTTACTGCAAGTAAGGAGAATGAACATGTATCGATTTCAATGTCATCTCCTTTGATTGGAATGATGTATAAATAGTAGGGTGGCCACGATCGAGTGGCACCTTGATCGGACATGTCTTTTAGACATGTCCGACCAAGATGTCACTTGGTCGTGACCCCTACTAACAACAACCAATCCATAACTAATCGGTGCTTCAATCATACCCGATAATGAATCGGTATCTTTAATGATAACAGCATTTATAACATGCCCGATAATAAATCGGTATCATTGCTGATGATAATAGTGCTTAATCATATCCGATCGATATGTTAATGATAATAGTGCTTAAACATATCCGATCGATATCATATGTCATTTGTTAATTGTTACAGATATAAAACATACCCGATTATGAATCGGTATCAAAGCATATGGATTAATATAACATAAACAATAACAATAGTTGTTAGCATTATATGCTATCGGGTTAATACCCCGATAGCATATTAATGCCGATATGAATCGACATTAATATGCTATCGGGTTAATAGCCCGATAGCATTATAGATTGACGCTTAACATAGTTAAGCAGGTCGTCAATCTAATCCAATATCAATATCATAATTGTGACCAATGTTATAGTCTGATAAACATAAAGCATGAAATGAGTAAATAGAATATAGGAGATTACTGAGTTAGGAGAGTCTTATCTTGCAGAGGCTACTAATGCATTAACTTATACATCGAAAACTTTTTTATCATGAGAATGGTTACTGCTGGATTTTTTGTGCGGGATGGTCTCACAACATTAGTCCTCTTCTATTTATGATCCATCTCCTGAGATTCAACCATCAGTTAGGCATATTGGGGGTGGCATTGAGATAGGATAAGGCAATATGAGATCCTTGTAGTCATGAGTCTTGCCAAGGTGTATGTTTCTATAGCATCTCAAGAAGCATAATGAGAGAAGGCATAGCCCTTATGAATGGTAGAAGTTCCTGTTTGATTATTAATCTTTTGTATCCTTAAGAGGAAGTGAAAAATTAGAAATAGTTGAAAGTTGCACTATCGGGCTAAGTTACCCCGATAAAAACACTTAGGCAACAAATACTAGCTTTTGATCGGTGTATCATATACCGATAAGCAAGCATGGAAATCCAAGGTCAGACCTATCGGCATCACTCTTGCCAATTATAGCATGGAGTCAACTGCGGCTATATCGGAGAAGCATATACCGATAAGGCTCATCGGCATAGTGAACATAAGCGGCAAAAGCAGAAAATTGTCTTGCCGATAGCCGATGAGGCTATCGGTAAGACTCATACGGATACTGATAAGTGCAATAATGAAAATGTCCATCGGTGAAGGTTGTAGCGAAAAGAAAGTCATCGGGGAAACAATGCTTATCGCTATGATGCCAAATCAGTTAACCCGATAGCCGGTGAAAGTATCGGGGCAACCTACGTCGATGCATTAGAAAATAAAGTCGATGCATTAGAAAATGAAGTTGTCGGCTTAGGATATCCCAATGAAGAAGAATTAGTTACCGAGATAAAAGAAAGGTTTTGCAGAGGGAAATACACATCGGGAAGACATATCTCGATGAACCGTTGTCTCACCAGAATTCAAAACTGAAACAGAGGTTTACTATTTAATGCTTGCAGCAAGTATATCTATGGCTCACATGAGGCAAATTTTATTGCAATTCAGTATGTAGGTGTATCCGACAAATGAGTTAAGATTGTTTAAACCGTATTGCACACTAGTAAAGGATAATTCACAAAGAGCATACATTAAGTTTCCAGAGAACAGAGCAGAGAGTTGTGATCACAGAGATGGACACATAGAGTTCAACCGGGAAGAAAAGGGCGGCAAAGAGTTCGGAGCCCAAGGTGAAAAAGACTAAGACAGAAGATGCAACTCCTGTGAGAAGATTGAATCAAGATATGATTCAGCAAATGCAAGTACCCGGCCCGAAGTCTAGAAGGTCGAAGCACCACCTACCTGGGAGAGACCAATTGGAAGATAAATACAGAGAGGTCGGGGATGTTTGGACAAAGGTGAGGGGGTATGAATTGTTTCTTTTTCATTACCTAAGGAGAAGCAAGGAGATTCCACTCTGTAATCCATGGATGACGAATTTGGGTAAGTTAACTATCCCAAATGTTTTTGTAAACATAAGGTTGCTGGAGATTATGGTTAGGAACTATAATTCCGCAAAGAGATATATTCAATTCCCGAATGGTGATGCTTTCATTAGGTTTTCCGTTGATACTGTAAATGAGGTTTTTAATTTAGATCCAAACCCTGACAAACCCTTGTCTTTTGGGGAATTAGAAGAAGAATATCTTAGGATGGACACCACATACACTGGTTGGAAACTTGCCATTCATAAAACACAGCTAGGGAAGTTAACTGAGGAAAATGGGCCTCCTTTCAGCATTGATTTATTTAGGCATTACTTGCAGTATACATACATGTCATGCGGACAAGTAGGAGGAGTTGAGGTGCCTGATTTGGCCAGTATTGGGCCACTGGTTTTAGCCTCAGACATACAAATGTATGAACCCAGGCCCTTTAATTATGCTGCATACCTGGTAGAAAAATTGCATGAAGGTTTTTTAAACCTAAGGGATAATCAGAACCCTACTTTCAAATTTTACTCATTGCTAATGCATTTGATTATGTTCTATGGACATACAAGTGGTTTATGGCCAGAAGACCTCAAATTAAATACAACGAACAAGGAAGGTGAGGAACAACCTGTGCAAATGTGGACATCTCTTTGGGATTCTCGATATATGAGATCCAATTACATTAAGTTTGAAGAGCTCATAGTAAAACCATTATACAAAATGTATGGAGTTCCTTGTGAAGGATCCATTTCTGAGGAAATTAAGAGATTCTTAAGGCCTAAGGACTTTGATAACAGGAAAATTGTTGACCACAATTGGGGAGACTGATTTGTAATTAAAGATTTCACATGCTTCAGAATATTTGGATTTGAAGGAAGCCCTTATATGCTGCCTAAATTAGTCCCAGACAGGATAGCCTATTTAGAGATTGTACGGCAGCTAAGTGTATCAAATGCTAAGCATTTTGCTGATCAGCGCAAACAAGCTTTCATGCCTGGAACATTAAGTTTTGGTGATTTTACAATTGTGTCCACAAAAGCTTATGAAATCATCGACAGAAAATTAATGGAAGAATATAACCTGTTTGAGCACTATGCTAGAAAAAATTATGATCCTAAAGGTTATATACACTCTTGCAAGAAGAGGCAAAACCTGGGAGATTATCTGCACTCAAGTCTGGAGGCAGAAGATATTTTCAAAAATATGGAAGATACAGAAGCCCAAGAAGTGATTGATAAACTAAATAAGAAATTGGCAGAAAAGAAACAAAAATTACAAGAAATTGGAGCTGAGGAGGAAGAAGCAGAGAGTGAACCTAATGAGAGTGGAGCCATCTCTAGGTACCAAATACCAGGGAAAGAAGAGGAACCCAATGTGTAGGAACAAATTGTGACAAGAGTACAGATTCATGATGATTCTAGGTTGGAAGAATATTTTGCCTTTGTTGCAGATAATGTTTTTATTAAATCAAAAGAATTCAAATCATTTTTATACAATTTCAAGGGAAAGAAACTGAGGGATTCCATTCCCAACATCACACCAAAAAATGAAGCCGAATTGTCGAGAAGGTTGAAAGAGGAAATAGATGTTGAATTGGTCACAATGACCCCTCAAAAGGGAAAACAATTGCTTACAGAGGCTAGAGTGATTTTGTTCCCTGGATGGGATCTTAGTGCATCTTTTATTTTTGATAGTTTGCTACATTTAGAGAATAAGGAATTTAAATTAGATGTACAGGGTGTTAATGATGTATTTATTGGGTCACGGTTTGATCAAGATGAAGAAGCTCTACAGTTATGGGCTTTGCACCCCCCTAATAAAAGGCCTAAAATCATTGATGTTGATAAAGCTTTTGGCCATATGATGAATCTTAAGGTTGGGGAGATTGACCCTATTGTTTCTACAAATATTGGAGTTCATGTTTCAAAATTCAACAAGGCGCAAATGATCAGGATAGTAAGAGAAAGAGACCAATATAAAGGACTCTATGAAGAAACACTAAGAAGTGGTGGACAACCAGTACCAGTGGTTCTTTCTCCCGATAACTCACAGTGGAAGAAGAAGTGCGAAGAGCTGCAACAAAAAAAATAAAAAAGTTACTTAGACAAATGCAGATTGTAAGAGAGGATAATGCCTCTGTATTTCTAACCAAAAGATCCGAGACCCTACAAGGTATTCTGGGAGAATTTTGGATGGTTTTTCAGAAGAATGTGGATAATGCAATTTCGCATAACAGGATCCAAAATAGGTTGGGAACTAAATTGCATGATAGGACAATGGCCAAAGCAAAATCCAAGGAAATTGAAAAGATAGAAAGATTGTTGGGAAACCACAATGAATTTGATGAACAGTTACAATATGAATACGATGAATGTAAACAGATAGTGCAACATGGTTTCCCAGTATTGATTGATCAGAATGGAGAGATTAAAGACAGGGATAAATGGATCTCAAAGTGTCGAAGTCTTCTCAATGCTGCCCTCAATATTGCCCAGATTGATGGTGTTGAATTAAAGGGGACTATGGAACAGATGGAAAGGTTCATCACATGGTAGATGGTTGTTAGGAGCCTGATCCAAGATGCAGACACCTACAAGTCAGCGGAATACTTGGAGCATATTCGGAAATGTGGCAAAGTCCTTGAAGATTAAAATTATTCCCAAATATTTCAAACTGTTGTTTTTGAGTGCTTTTATGTAATGAGTCCAATAGTCAAGTTAGTTTTAGTCAGTTAGCTTTTTAGTTTTTAGTTAGGTTAAGTTAGTTGGATTCCAAATGAAAGGGTATGCCTTTTTATTATGGAACTGAATCCTCGTTTATATATAGGGGATCTTTCTGGAAAGGAAAAAGACAACGTTCATTTTCTATTACTTTTTCAAGACAATATTTTATGTAGTACTTATGCAAGTTGTTTCTGGAAATACTAAGTTGGAGGAAGACAATATGTGTTGAGACCAACTGATTTCATCTTTCATTCTCAATATAAAAAATCAAGTATCTCTTTATCTCTGATGGTATCTACATTTTCAATTGGTTGATCAATTCCCTGTGATAAATCTATTTAACTAGATTAATTTGATGTGCTATCTTATGTACTTGTGATTCAATTTATCTTTCATTTTAATTATCAGTTTGAAGGGTTGATTGGCAAACTTCAGACTGTCTTATTGGTCTTTCAGAGAGAAGTTAAATTCAATAAGACTAAAATGCATATTATATTCTGATTACAACTCATACAGATGCCTTTGAAGTGATGGTCTTGTTATAAGAACAAGTTAACAAAACTGTCTCCAGAGTTATACGTAGGATTTCTCAATTGAAGTGGTGTGAAATTAATTAGGGATGAAGGCACTGGTCTTTTGTTGATTTGATGTGATCAAATCTGGTGTTTTCAGAGCAATCTTCATTAAAGGAAGCATACTTTAAATTCATATAAGAATACCTTTTACAATCTTTCATTTATGAATAAGCATTTTTCAGTCTTCAATAAGCAAGCATTATAATCAAGTATAAGTTAAGAAAGATTGCCTTCTTAAAATTACTGGTTCTTTTAAATCCGCTATATAAAAACCTTTAACCTACAGATTTAGGTTTCAGGTATAGGTTCACCCGCCTTGGTTTAATCTGTGGTTTTGGGAACCAACACACTGGATTGACCAAAAGCTTCACACAGCTTTGGTTATCACAATGAATGGTAGTAGGCTCAAACAATTGTCCAAACAATCCTATAAGGAGTTTCCGAAGCCACACTACTTCGCGAGTTGCCACACATATTGCAATGTATTATGCCTCTACGGTGCTCAGTGTCACTGAAGACGGCTTCCTAATACACCAGGAAATCATAGCAGATCCCAAACTGAAGCAACAACCAGAGGTGTTCTCTTGATCAGTAACACTCCCTGCCCAATCACAATTAGAATAGCCATCTAAATTCAGGTCCACACTGGAAGAATATTTCAAGCCATATCCAACTGTGCCACGCAAGTATCTCAAGATATGCTTGGCTGCAACTAGATGTATTTGTCTCGGTTTACACATGAACTAACTAAGTGCACTCACTGCATAGCAAATATCCGGTCTAGTGTTAACTAGATACATCAAGGATCCAATCAACTGTGTGTACATAGTAGGATCCACAAGATCTGAACTAGCTGCAGCTTCCCTCAATTTCTTCAAGTTAGTTTCCATCGACGTGGACATAGACTTGCAATCTAACATTCCAAATCTCTTCAAGATGTCAATGGTGTATTTTCCTTGTCTCGAGATAATCTCATTAGGCCTTTGCCATACTTCCAAACCTAGTAAGAAATGCATGAGTCCTAGCTCCTTCATCTCAAATTTTGAAGTCCACTCCTTCTTGCATCTAAGGATGAGATGATCTTCCCCGATAATAAATAGGTCATCAATATATAGTACCAAAATTAACATCACACCATTGAATACCTTGAAGTAAAGATTTGAATCAGCATCATTCTTGCAAAAATCCAAACCCATTAAGTATCTGTCAATTCTTTCATACCATGCACGAGGAGACTTCTTAAGACCATATAAGGCTTTCTTCAATTCGCATACATGAGACTCTTTCCCATGAATCACGAAACCCTCAGGTTGCTCAATGTAGACCTCTTCCTCAATCACACCATTGAGATAAGATGTCTTCACATCCATCTGATGTAACTTCCATCCCTTAGCTACTGCAATGACAATGATGGTTCTGATGGAAGTATAGCGAGCAAGAAAAGCAAAAGTTTCTTCATAGTCTATTCCTTCTAAAAGAAACCACCACGAACCACAAATCTAGCCTTGTGCTTCTCAATGCTTCCATTAGCTGCATGCTTAATCTTGTACAGCCACTTGGAAGATACAACAAACTTCCCCTTAGGTCTAGGAACAATATCCCACACATCATTCTTGATAATGGATTGATACTCTTTATCCATTGCATCTTTCCATACTTGTTGTTTTGAGGCTTCCTCAACACTGGAAGGTTCAGTCTCAATAAGATTACACATCAATGCAACATAGCTAGAGAATCTCTGTGGTCTTTTACTTTCTTTGAATGTGCCTCTAGGAGTTGCAAACTGTTCTGCCTCCTGCATAGTGTTTCTTGCCCAAAGAGGTCTCTTTCGGCTCACAATAATATCTCTAGGCCCATCAGTAGGATCCAAAGGTTCAATTGGATCATCATCTGCTACAGGTTCAGTGGACTCCAATCTCAGGAGTACGATCAATGTCCATGTCTTGAGTCTCATGATTTTCATCATCTATCTCCATGCAAGACCCCTTTGATTTTCTGAATGCAACATCTTCCTCAAATGTGACATCTCTACTCACTTCTATTTGCTTCTGACCCAGAATGTAAATTCGGTAGGCTTTGGAGGTTTCACTGTAGCCCACAAATATTTATCTCTCTCCAAAAGGTTCCAATTTGGTCCTCTTGTCCTTGGGAATATGAACATACACTGGACAACCAAAGATTCTCAGGTGACTAACATTAGGCTTAATCCCTGAAAAAGGCTTATTCTGAAGTCATATTCTGCAATATCCGGTGAGGACATCTGTTTTGAACATACACTATTGTTCTAGAAGCTTCTGCCCAAAGAAAGGTTTGAAGGTCTTGATCATGGATCATGGCTTTTGCAGCTTCAACAATGGATTTGTTCTTTATTTCTACAACCCCATTTTGTTGAGGGTTGTAAGGGACACAGAACTCCCTCTTGATCCATGCCTCAATACAGAGATCACAAAAGCTACCAGAGGTGTACTCACCTCCATTATCAGACCTTAAAACTTTAATTCTCTTTCCAAATAAATTTTCTACTTGAGCCTTAAACTCTTCAAATCTACCTAGGACTTCATCAAACTCTTTAGACCTTAAGAAACAAATCCAAGTCTTCCTAGAGTAGTCATCTATGAAAGTTACATAATACAAAAATCCACTTAGGGATGGAATTGACATTGGACCACATAAATTTGAATGTACAAGATCTAGAATTTCTTTAGACCTACTTTCACTCCTATGAAATGGACTCTTAATATTTTTACCCATAGCACAACCTTTATAAGTACCATCATGTGCATGATTAAGTTTAGGAATACCTTTAACCATCTTCTCCAGTGATGGAAGAGCCCTAAAATGAAGATGCTCAATTCTTTTATGCCATAGTTTGCTGGAATTGGAAGAGTCATGAAGAAGAGCTTGAACTAGATGAGTGGAGAGCTTATACAAACTCTCATGTCAATTCCCGATCACACGAGCAGTCTTTATGCTGGAATTCTTTAGCCATGCAAGGACTCTCCCTTCTAAAAATGCAATTTGATAGCCCTTATCCTCCAAGGCTGAAATAGACACAAGATTTCTCTTAATTCCCGGCACGAATAAGACATCACTTAGATGAAGAGAGACTCCAAATTTTAGCTTGAGTAATGTAGCACCAAACCCCCTTATTGAATAGCGTGCATCATCTCCAATGATCACTTGGAGATTAGACGACTCCACCAAATTTGAAAGATGCTCCCGATAGCCAGTGATGTGTCTAGAGGCTCCACTATCAATTAGCCAGGTATCACTATCCGTAGGAACATTGCTTGATAATGCTGATATGAAGAGGAATCCATTGAAGTTATTTTCAGCTTCCTTCTAAGTTGAGACTTCATTAATGTTTGCCCCTTGTTGCTTAGGCCTCGTCAAACAATCCCTTGCATAGTGACCAAATTTGTCACACCTAAAGCACTGAATGTGAGAGAGATATTTCTTCTTCTTCTTTGAATCAGGTGCAGAATCTAATCTTTGATCTCTATTCCTTTTGAAGTTGCCCTTCTTCCAATTCCTTCCTTTCTTGGTAGATTGGGTGGCAAGAACATGAGTGTCTTCATTTTGAGAACCTTTGACAATTCCCCTAGCCGCCAACCTTGATTCTTCTTGAGTGCAATCCGCTCGAAGACGATCAAACTTAGGCAATTTGGATCTCCCACTTATACTCTAAATAAATGGCTCCCATGAATGAGGAAGGCCATTCAATGCCAACATGACAAGGTCTTTATCAATCACTAGGTCACCAATAGCGCTTAGTTGATCCCTCAGCTCTGAAATCTTCATGAAGAAAGACATAATTGATTCTCCTTTCGCCATCTTTACTTTATGAAGTTTTTGCCTCAATGCAAGAGCCCTACTTGTGTTGTTAATCTCATATAGACCTTCCAAGGTCTTGAACATGTCTCTCGCAGTTGTCATCTTGGAGATGAGAGGCACTAAGTGATCCCTCACGTCGATCAATATCTTCTTCGCTTTTATGGCATTCTTCTTGAATTGAAGTTTCTCTTCTTGATCTTCTGGCTCGAGTAAATCCTTTCCTCCACAAACTGAAGATCATTTTCTTCAAGTGCAATAAGCACTCTAAACTTCCATGAGGTGAAGTTTGATGCGCCTTCAAGCCTACCCTCAACTTTAAGACCGTTCACCATTTTCGAGGCTTGAAGTTTCTTGTTTGAAGGTGAGAGATGGGAGAAAACTTCGCTGATGTAGGAAATCTGATCATGATCTTATTTCATCGTGGCTCTGATACCATGTTAAATTTAGTGATCAAATTAGAAGGATAGAAAATTCAAACAAAATGCACAGAGCATACCCTGGGAAAACCTTCCTCTTGAAGGTGAAAAACCCAACAATGAAGTATATTTTATTATTTCAAGTATGACAAGTAATTTTACAATGATTCACTTCACTCTTTGAAGCAATTGATTCACCCTTGACTGCTGTAAGCAATCCGATCTGTTGTAGAAGTGAGGACTGCTTAATAATGATCAATCCTTATTCGATCTGCTGTAGAAGTGAGGACAGCTTAATGATGATCAATCCTTATTCGATCTGACTTCTAGATGGATGATTCGCCTAAAAGATGAGAGCACACCACTAATGAATGAAGTCGATCTGCTTGTGGAAGAACACGAACTTCTGATTATTGCACTGCTGAAGGATAATATATGTTCGATCTGCTTGTGATGATGATTCGATTGCTGAAGATGATTGAACAAATAGATCTATATACCCACCACGACTCGATCAACCAACACGACTTATATCAAAAGTCGGCTTCTTATTTAATCAACACGACCTTTTGTTATAGATTAATTACATCATAATAAACCCGTCTTATTCAAGGGTGGTGGGATTTATATGTTACACATAATCGGCACATTAATAAATAGAAGCAAATCGGTATAACTAAATTGTCTACGGCCGATAGGCCAATTAGATAAATTAGTTGTCTATGTCGGCCCTGAAGGATACCGACCAATGCTATTACATTAACACTTTCATTTGAGAATGGTGAATTTGGAGATTTATAGGGAGTTGTATCACTATGCACAAGAGCTATTATTGGCTATGTGGAAGTATTGGAGGAGTATTCTCAAGTTCAAGTCTATTTTGTTATAAACTATATTTTGTAAGTGTTTTAATAAATGATGCTTTATGGGTTTTTTTACCCGAAAGGGTTTTCCCCATGTATATCTTGTGTAATGTGTACATTTATGCATGTATGATTCTCATTTCATTTATTTTATACAAAGTTGCATGGACACAGACACAAATACAAAACGGATACAATATCGGATATGGATACGGCCATTTTTTAAGAACCCCAATATGGATATGGCTGGATGCGACATTCATATAAAACACATACACATATATTTAGCACAAATTTCTAATTTATAAGACGATATGTTCATTACTTCAACAGCAATATAGATACATAATTACTAAATAAATAATTATAAGTTGATTTGTAGTGGAAGATAACCCAAAAAATGGGTCACTGATATAGAAAAACATTTCATTTGTCTTTCTCATTTGGTGTAGGTTTTGTTTATACCAAAAATTTTGTTTTGAAAATGCATGAATGAAGATTTTTTAAATTAAATTTAGGAAAGATTTATGTCAAATTTTTAAAAAAATCAAATTAAATAGTATTCGGCATCGTTGGAAAATCAAGGTTTTTTGGGCACGTGTGTGTAGAGTATCAGATACATATCCAGGTCGTATCGGATATGTATCCATTTTGGATATGGGGATACACACGCCCAGGGAGGGACAAAGAAGTTTCCGGCTACTCTGATTTTATATTTTGTTTATAATGATTAGTATCCTAAGATCCTAATTTCTAACAAAAACCCAGAAGGAAAAATCCTTGCTGAAATCTTTGAAACTGGTGCCATTGCCCTTTGAAATAGTGATAAAATTGTAGCAAAAACCAGAGCCTTCTTCCTTGGAATGGCCCAAAAGAGGCAACAAGCAACAAATTTTAATACATAAGTGTACTCATAGCTTTAAATAAAATGAAACAAAACCCTAGCAGAAGCCCTAACCAATGGGAATCCTATGCTTTTTCATTTTAGATAGATGTCAAAACCCTAACACTGAAAATTGATCAATACAAATTTATGGGTAATTTTGAAATGATTTATTGTTTTGAGTTCACCAAATTTAAAATTTTTACAAAGAAATTTGGAGAACCGTGTGGCATAGCTTAAAAAAAGTGAACAAGAATTGGACTTCAGGACATCTTCCAACTCTTGCTGTATGTCAGATATCAGATACATCATACAACAGCAAATTCAATTTTTCACAGACAATAAGTATAAGAATTGACTTAAATATTTTTGCTTAACTAAAAAGGGAGAAAAATCACAATGGAAATGGTAGAAAATTAGCAAGCCTGAAAGAAGAACAGCCGTTTTATCTTCAAATTCAGAAATATTACCTGCAGAAGGAGTAATTCCTCCTCACTATCAACTCTTGTTACTACTTTAACTTGACCGCACATCTCCCACCTGTATAGACAACAGCGATCACCAATCATTGCACTTGGCTTTGCCATACTTACTTGGATTATGATGATAATGTGATTTCCGATAGCAGATATTAAACTTGATGAAACAATATCTGAGCTATAGGAAATAGCTCAAATGTAAAACTTAATTTGCAATTAGACCAATTCAAAAGGTGTTGAAGAGCATACTTCCAGTTTCAATAACTACAAAGGTTTTACTGCCTGCTGCATTTATTCATCTTGTGCCAGACAAAATGTTATGTTGGAAAAATGTCAATGCTAAGAAAACTCTAATGGGAGCATTCAAGTAGATTTTCAAAAAAAGATTCAAACACATAAGACTCAGATTCTAAGAATATGTGTCTCCTAGTGATGTTTATATTAATAAGTTAATATTATTCATATGAATATCACTGATAACTTGATATAATTAGCAGCTTCAAATACACCACCAATGATACCACCAAACTTTAGCAGAAATTTCAAGACATTTATACAAAAGAAGCTGCAAACTGTAAGAAGGATTGCAGCAGATATTCAAAAATAAGTTTTATATTTTCAAAGAAATATTACAAATTTTAAATGGGAAATATATATCAAAATTATAGTATAAGGATAAAATAATATTTATAATTAATTATTAGCCCTAATATGAGTGTGGGATATTTATTTAAAGCAAAAATAAGGAATTTCTAGAAAGAGGCGTTACAGCATCATTCTATAAGCATTAACTCTTATTTCTGTATTTCTGCTTAACTTGGCTTCACATACATATCTAGGTTCTAGCAATTAAGAGTGTGGTCCACTAGATATCCCTTGGTATCCAAACAAAAGATACAAATGTTAAAGGACAACTGACTATATCTTACCTGCTACTACTAAAAATTAATGTAGATGAGAAGAACTCAATGATAGCACAGATGCTTAGTAAGGTCTTATAATTATCATACAGACAACTAAGATCTGCTTTCTTTAAGTTCTATGACGCGCCTACCAGGTTGCAAGATGTAAAATGGATTATATTATCTAGAATTTACAAGCTTTATAGAATATTCTGTAATTCCATGGTTTTGTGTTACAATTGTCAGCATCTGCCTGCTCCTATTTATCATACTGTCCTTAATCTAGTAAACCATTCTACATCTCCTCGTGCAGAAAAGAATGAATCTAATAAAATCCACTCTTTTGATTAAAAAGTGTGTAAATATTGTCTTAGTAGCAAAAAGATTGAATTTGGCTTTTCGACACAACATTTTATGCCTAACTTAAAAAATCCTGAAGACGTGCCTGAAATAAGCTATGTTTGGGATTCTTCATGTCCAGCTTTTGCCTTTCATAAATCCAATATTACCAAGCCAAGCTGGCTTTTGGCATGTATATGGATGTTCAGAGAGCTTTCAACCAGTTTCATGATAGCAATGATTGTTATGAAATAAATTGTATGCGGTGCTTGAATAGCAGGCATACATAACAGAATATACTGTCATACAAGGCAGTTACTATCAACAGGAATATGTTTGGCAATATAAGCATGCTATAATTGATGTTTGGGTTAACGAATGGAGCATTAGTTCATTATTCTTATACATAGTGCTATTGTTTTTAATAAGCTAGACACAAATGTATAATCGGGCAACCATTATTGCAGAGAAAATGTATTTGCAAATGACCAATATCTGAACTAGTTATGAATTCTAGTATTATTTTCTTCTCAACTACTTGTTTATTTCTTAAAAGTTTAATAAATTACAAGAGTTGTGGATCCAACATAAATCTACAGTGTCCATCAATGAGGCCTACAAATTGTTGCTGTAGAAGTTCATCAGAAAGGAGTATAATTTATTTGCTGAGAGATATTTTCTGAAAGTTAATGCATTGATATTCTAAACTATGCTGAATTTTTCCAATAAGGCAATGAAGAAAATGTATCATCAGGACCATAAAAAGTTTGTCAGTTGGTACATGTAGAGGCCACACTTTTACCTCAAAGTATTTTATTTGGCACTCAGTACAAACGCTTTGCATGATTTGTGGACAATAGGACAATTACACTTGATTTTTCAATCAGAGTTTCAGTTAATTGGTTAGTCAGCGATGGTAGCATGCACAATTGATGAATAGGGTAGTGATGGACAAATCTACAGGATTCCTTCAAAGGAAGCTAGCAGAACATGTAAATGATGTTCAATTTTCAATTCAATATGCAAGATGTATTCTAATTTATATTCTCTCTATCTATGTATTATCTATATATCTTATAAATCTGATTATCTTCTTTTGTGTGGCAGGTGAGAGGAGCATTTATGGATTTCAATCTCCTTCTCACAAATATCGATTGGTATATATATGCAAGAGGGGAGGATCAAGCAATACCATCAAGACATTACTTGATCGCACCCTTTGATTACCAATCGGTGTTTATTCTAATCACCAACCCGATACTAATCAGGGTCTACATTATTTACGTGGCATGATAACCGATGTCAATCGGTATTTACTTGGCATGATAACCAATGTCAATCGGTATTTACGTGACATGTTAACCGATGTCAATCGGTGCCTAAGTGACTTGTTAACTGATACCAATCACTTAACTAATAGTTAGATATCAAGCGGTGTATGCTTTCCCACCCGATAACAATCCGATAATCATCATTTGTTTACTGTTGAGGATTCAACCGATATAAATCGGGATACATGGTTAACCCGTTAATAATCGGTGATCACATTTATAATGCAAACCGATATTAATCGGTATACTATGCTATGATATGATTATCGATAGTTTGAACATTGATCGACTAAGTAGATTGGACATATACAAATGAAGAATTATCATCAAATGAAATAGCTTGAAGTTTTCCTGATAGTTTATCGATAGGATAAATGATTGAATGAGAGACTTCATTTATCTCTCATTCAATCATTTATCTTACCGAAGCTATCATGCATTAACACTCCCTCTTAGCTAGGTAAGATAAATGATAACAATATATCAAGCATCACAATTCAAATGATGGTTAGTATTCTTTACACAATCTAACTTTCTAGGAAATCATATCACCTAATCACATGATATGAAGTATCACCTAAACACGTGATACAAATGTTCACCGCGTCAATCTTGTGATGACAGGATATCACCTAAGCATGTGATATCAGTATTGCCTAAACACGCAATACTTAAGGATAATCATATGAGAAAAGATTAAATTCTCATCTTATCCAAGTTGTAGTATGTGCACTAACATCTTATACAAATGTTTTACCACAACACAATCATGGCACATCCATGACACACCAGAGATCCAACATGATAACTGATTTGGACATCATAAGATCGTCACCTTATAATGTCTACATACAAGTGTTCATTATCTTGAGAGATCGTCACCTCTTAGATATGAACCTAGGGGATAAAATCCAAAATGTCCTATCATGACAAAGAAGTTTACACATTAAACATCTTATTGATATGTAAATACAAATTACAAAGCAAATTACCTTTCTATCATACCTAAACCTTTTTCTGAAGTGATCAACCTTCACTCTGGAAAGAGGTTTGGTCAGAATATTTGCCGTTTGATCTCCTGTACAAACATATTCTAATTGGATCACATTCTTGTCTACCATATCTCGCACAAAGTGGTATGGAATCTCAATATGCTTGGATCCGTCATGGAACACTGGATTTACTGAAAGTTTTATGCAGCTTTGATTGTCACAATGTATAACAGTGGGTTTCATAAGTTCTCCAAACAACCCCACAAGCAACTTCCTAAGCCATACTGCTTCTCGAGCAGCCATAGAAGCTGCAATGTATTCTGCCTCAGTGGAGCTTTGGGCTACAAAGGATTGCTTCCTATTGATCCAAGATATCATAGCTGAACCTAGAATGAAGCAACACCCTGAAGTGCTTTTTCTGTCAGTCACACTTCCAGCCCAATCTGAATCTGTAAATCCATGTAGGTCTATATCAACTTTCTCATATTTGAGACCAAGGTTTAGGGTACCTTGTAGGTAGCTCATGATGTGTTTTACTACAACCAGGTGTATCTCCTTAGATTCAAACATAAACTGACTAAAAGCATTAACTGCATAACAGATATCTGGCCTTGTATTTACCAGGTACATCAGGGACCCAATCATCTGTCTATATTGAGTAGGGTCAGTGGATTGTGACTCTACTGCTGCTTCCTTAAGTTTATGTAAATTGGTTTCCATAGGAAAGGTCATGGGCCTACAGTTTAGCATTCCGAATCTTTTCAAAATATCCAAGGTATACTTTCCTTGGTTTAGTATAATGTTGTCAGAATTCTGCCATACTTCCAATCCTAGGAAGTAATGAAGGAGTCCCAAGTCCTTCATATCAAATTCTTTGGATGGATCTTTCTTGCATTGATCTATAAGGTGATCATTTCCTGTGATTAATAAGTCATCAACATATAAAATCAATATTAGCATATCACCTTTATTTCTTTTGTAGTAGAGATTAGGATCTGCATCATTCTTAGAAAAACCTAGTCCTAAGAGATAGGTGTCAATTCTTTCATACCAGGCCCTGGGAGCCTGTTTAAGCCCATAGAGAGCTTTCTTGAGTCTACACACATGAGACTCTGCATCATGAATTTCAAACCCTTCAGGTTGCTCTAGGTAGACTTCTTCTGAGATCTCACCATTTCGAAATGTTGTCTTAACATCCATCTGGTGTACCTTCCACTCCTTTGTTGCTGCAATGGCTAATACAGCTCTTACCGATGTATACCTGGCAACAGGTGCAAAAGTTTCTTCATAATCTATTCCTTCCCTTTGTAAGAACCCTCTAGCTACAAATCTGGCCTTGTGTTTTTCGATACTGTCGTCTGCAGCATGTTTGATCTTGAAAAGCCATTTAGATGAAACAACAGATTTCTTAATTGGCCTAGGAACAATCTCCCAAACATCATTTTTCATAATGGACTGATACTTTTTAGACATGGCATCCTTCCATACTTGATGTTCAAGTGCATCTGATACATTGTTTGGTTCGGCTTTAGAGAGATCATTCATAAGGGCAACATTGCTAGTGAATTTATTTGGCCTTTTGCTTTCCCTGAAGGTCTCTAGGGGAGCAACAAACTTCTGAGCTTCTGCTACAGTCTTGGTGGCCCATAGTGGTTTTTTCTTGAGGTTTTCTCTAGGTGGACTTTGAGTTTCACTTATAGTTTCCTCAGGATTCTCCCTCTGAAGCTCAAAAGTAGGATCTTTATCTATGCTAGGGGTAGGGATATTGACTTCAAGGTCTAGAGAGCTTTGGGCTCTTTTGAAAGCTAAGTCTTCTTCAAAGATCACATCCCTACTTAGTTCAATATTCTTCTGACCAGGTATATAGATCCTGTAGGCTTTGGAGGTTTCACTATATCCTACAAGGATTCCCCTTTTTCCAGAAGGCTCTAATTTTAATCTTTTCTCCTTAGGTACATGAATATAGACAGGGCATCCAAATATCCTAGGGTGGTTAATATCTGGTTTTGATTTAGTAAAGACTTTCTTAGGGGTCTTATCTTCAAGATGGGAGTGAGGACATCTGTTTTGAATATATACAGCAGTGCTAGTTGCTTTTGCCCGAAGATTGACATTTAGATTCTAATCAAGAATCGTAGCTTTGGCAGCTTCAACGATTGTCCTATTTTTCCTCTCAGCTACCCCATTTTGTTGAGGGTTATAAGGTATAGTTAACTCCCTCTTAATCCCTGAATTTTTACAAAACTCTTTAAATAATTCTGATGTGTATTCCCCCCCATTATCAGTTATTAGGGTTTTAACTTTATTTCCTGAGTAGTTCTTTGTTAATGATTTGAATTCTTTAAACCTATTAAGGATCTCTCCTGATTCTTTACATTTCAGAAAGTAGATCCAAGTTTTCCTAGAGTAGTCATCAACAAATATTACATAATACAAAAATCCCCCCAAAGAAGGTATGGACATGGGTCCACATACATCAGAATGAACTAACTCTAAAATTTTACTTGTTTTCCTAGTACTATTTTGAAAAGAACCCTTAGTATTTTTACCTAGGGCGCATCCTTTGCATGCCCCTGAATGATATTGCTTTAAGTTAGGTAGACCTGTGACAAGGTCTCCCATTAATGATAAAGCTCTAAAATTTAGGTGGCCTAGTCTTCTATGCCAGACTTCATTAGCATTTGTAGTTTCATGGATTAGGACTAAGTTGGGCTCTGTGCATAGCTCATACAAGTAGCCTTGTCTTAGACCAATCATTTTAGCTTTCTTGATGGATGAATTATTTGGCCAAGCCAATACTCTGTTGTCCATGAAGGTCACTCTGTATCCATTATCCTCCAGTGCTGATATTGAGACTAGATTTCTCTTGATGCCTGGAACATATAGTACTCCTTTAAGTTGTAATGATACACCTGACTTTAGTTTGATGGTGCAGGTTCCAACTCCTTTGACTGGATGTGTAGAGTCATCTTCGATAGTTACTTCCTCATCATTCTCCTCTTTCATGGAGTCTAGCACTTCTCTGAATCCTGTAATATGTCTGGATGAGCCACTGTCGATCACCCAGGAGTGAACTTTGTTTGATGCTTCGTTTGTGAGTGCTGAATAGAGTACATACTTCTCGGGGTCCTCTTCCCTTTTAGATTTTCCTGTTTTGGCAAATGTGGCTTGTTGCTTAGCTCTTTCTGAACATTTGGCAACATAGTGCCCAAATTTGTCACATCTGTAACATTGAATCTGAGAAAGGTCCTTCTTAAAGGTGTTCTTGCCGTGACGACCCTTTCTCTTTCTGAATTGTTTCTATTTGCTTTTCTTGTTTGAGTTCGTATTTAGAACTTGGAGATCTTCATCTATATTCTTTTGCTTGATCCCTTTCTTATTTTGCTTTGATTCCTCTTGGAGACAGTCAGCCTTTAGCCTATCGAATTTTGGAAATTGATCCCTTGCACTGATGCCTTGGATGAATGTTTCCCATATGCTACGCAACCCATCTAGAGCAATGAGTGTTAATTCTTTGCTTTGGATCTCATATCCAAGGGTTACCAGTTCATCCCTTAAGGCAGATATTCACATGAAGTAGGCATTGACTGATTCTCCTTTTATCATGAATATGTGATTTATTTCTCTTTTTAAAGCCAAGGTTCTACTGGCATTAGATATCTCAAATGCATCTTCAAGTGCTTTGAACATGTTGTAGGCTGTCTCATGTTTCCTTATGATGGGCATAATATTATTTCTCACCCCATCAACTATGATTTTGATGGCCTTTTCATTTCCCTCTCTCCAAGTTGTTTTGTCAAGTTCAATGTCAAGTTCTGTAGTTTCAGTTTTTACAAATGATTCGACTTTATTTTCTTTTAGAATCATTTGAATTCTAAACTTCCATGCTGAGAAGTCATCACCTCCTCTGAGTCTATCTTCAAATCTGATAGCGCTAGCCATTGAAAGAATTGTGATGTTGAATATATGCTTGTTTTGAATTTTCCGCAAAATTGAACAGCCTCAGGTTCGATTTAACCTGGCTCTGATACCATGTAAATGATGTTCAATTTTCAATTCAATATGCAAGATGTATTCTAATTTATATTCTCTCTATCTATGTATTATCTATTTATCTTATAAATCTGATTATCTTCTTTTGTGTGGCAGGTGAGAGGAGCATTTATGGATTTCAATGTCCTTTTCACAAATATCGATTGGTATATATATGCAAGAGGGGAGGATCAAGCAATGCCTTGACCGGTCATGTCTTATGGACATGACCGATCAAGACATTACTTGATCGCACCCTTTGATTACCAATCGGTGTTTATTCTAATCAACAGTCCGATACTAATCAGGGTTTACGTAACTTAGTATCCAATGCCAATCGGTATTTACGTGGCATGATAACCGATGTCAATCGGTATTTACGTGACATGTTAACCGATGTCAATAGGTGTCTAAGTGACTTGTTAACCGATACCAATCACTTAACTAATAGTTAGATATCAAGCGGTGTATGCTTTGCCACCCGATAACAATCCGATAATCATCATTTGTTTACTGTTGAGGATTCAACTGATATAAATCGGGATACATGGTTAACCCGATAATAATCGGTGATCACATTTATAATGCAAACCGATATTAATCAGAATACTATGCTATGATATGATTATCGATAGTTTGAACATTGATCGACTAAGTAGATTGGACATATACAAATGAAGAATTATCATCAAATGAAATAGCTTGAAGTTTCCCTAATAGTTTATCGATAGGATAAATGATTGAATGAGAGACTTATTTATCTCTCATTCAATCATTTATCTTACCGAAGCTATCATGCATTAACAGAACAAGCCAAGATAGTGCCACAAAGAAAAATGTCAAGAGACTCAAAACAACCAAGTAGGAGTATAGAGGCAGCTCTTGTTACAAGAGATCCAGTTGTTAGGAAGATCAGAAGAAAAAGATGAAAGCTTTAAGAGAAGCCAAGCAAAATTCAAGACTTGAAAAGTTGAAACTAGTTGCTAAGAAGAAGGTGACATCTCCTTCACTCATTCATATAAATAGTTCTATTACTGAAGCAGCAGCAGTTATGCTTCTAGCTCCAATTCCTATTCAGCAAAGATGGTTCCTGAAGTCCCCAATTCTCCTACTCCGGTTGTTCATCCTAGCAAAGAAATCCCAGTCATGAAGGTAGAGATTCTAGGACCAAGTACATGTAATACAGAATGGATCTATGAAAATTTGAACAAAAAGAGAACAGTGGTGGTTGCACAACCACTTAAATTAAGTGCAATATCCAACCTAATCATAGATTAAAGCACAAAGAAAATCAAATGACAAACAAGTTTGGAAAAGAATGAAGAAGGGTACATTATTGCTGAAACTGCCATTCCTCTCACAAATAAAAATATTCAATATGCACGGATTGCTGATTTTCATTTTTAAGAGGCCGACCTAGGACTAGTAAGACAGCAAAGAAAAAATGATTTGTCGCACCTTGCCATAGAAAATGCCAGAGAAATGTTAGAAAATGATGTTAAAGTGAAAACCAGTTTGAAGGAAGAAAATAGAGAACTGAGAACATACATTGCTCATCTTATAAATCCAGTATCAAAGGTTTCTAATCCACTGCTGGATTGTCCTTCCATGTGACACCATTCATCAAGTTTTTGCTTTTGGGGTCTGTTGTGACCATTTCACACATCACCCCATCAAAGATGGGGACCCCACTTTTTCGCTTCCAGCAGCTTTAACTGATTGATTGAATATCCAGTAGTCTTAGTCAGACTCCAAATTGAAGGTTTCCCTTGCCTTGTGATGTTTTGAATCTTGATGACAATTCAAGGGGTCTTTTAGGGTTGCGAAAATGTAGAAAGCCAAAGTTGAAATGGTCTAAGTCAGAGTAAGAAATAGAGTCATCATGATTGCTTTCAGGGACGATAGATGATGTAATCTCATAGTATAGGCCGAATTGGGTTTTGAGATGAAAATTTTGCTAAAATTGATCTTGATGAATGTTTCTTTAACACTTTCAAGTTTGCACAAATGATAGCTTTAAAATCCAGATTGTATTAAGGTACGAATGAAACAAGAAATCAACCTGGTGCAAATGAAGGTGAAATTTTTGCCCTTGAAGTTGGAAGTTTCAATTTGAAAGAGGTGCGAATGAAATGTAAAATGAATTTGGTACAAATGGATGTCAAAATGCCGCCTCACTCAAGTTTGAAACTGTTGACGTGTCTAAAATCGCATCGTTGCAAACTCCATACGGCCAACGCAGAATAGAATAAACTCACTGAGTATCCTATCTCTCTTGAAATAAGGGAATCCCTAATGCTATTTTCTACGCTTTGATCAAAGGGGATAACCTCAAGGTTTCTTTTGTCAAGTCTTGACTACGGGATTTCTCAGTGGCTTGATGTGTTTTTGCTGGAAACACAAGGGGGACTTACGTTTAACTGGCAATTTTATGGATAAGTTCCCTGGAACTTTTACGATCTTTCCATCGGATGATATTGGTTAATTTGATGCTGTTTTGGTAGGACTACAGATTTTCTGAATAAAAAGGGGAAAAAGAAGGGAGGATAGAGAGGGAGAGAGAGACATGAACTGTAAATTCTAACTAAGGCAGCAAATTCAGTCAAGCAGACAGACACCTCCAGGAAACTAGATTAAACATCATCAGCTATTTAGACACAATGTTTGCATAAATCCAGTGCAATCTTCAAAGGAGAAACTAGATTTTCATATTATTAAGTACGATATTAGAACTTCTACATTCATAGGATGTATTTGATAACCGAACTGAGCATGAAAGGGTCCAGATTAACCATGCGGAAAGAAAAGCAATCAGCTGTTCTCTAATGGTATGGACTGTAAAGATTCTATCAGATGCTTGATTAAAAAACTGCTATGTAAAATAAATAGACATAACTGTCAGCTTTCTAAATTAAGTGAAGAAGGAGACCATGCACTCACAAGGAAACTTGAAAATAGTCTTAATTCATTGCATTAATTCCTGCAAATTTCTTCAGAGCTTTCGCAACAATCCAAGAACTTCTTTCAAAAAGAGGGAAAATTTGTCCCTTAAATAGGCTTCAAAAAGGATGAATGGCCTAGATTTAATCTAAACAAGTGGCCCAGATTCATCCATAAAGCATTGCTGCCCATACCCATAAATGGGAGGCAAATATCAACAACTACCCCAAAATGGGCAAGAACTACCCAAAAAGGGATAATTACAACAATTTGGAACAATCCAAAAAGGTGCATAAAAAAGTTTTACATTTGTTGACCAAAAGTCAACTGTCACCTTTTTGGGCAAAAGTGTATTTTTAAGATTTGGAGGGAAAAAAGCACTTTTGAGAAATTACTTTCTCTATTTCGGTCTCACACTCTTTCTCCAGAAACTAATCCTCGCCATGCAGGTATTCCTACCATAAATCACGACCTGTTGCTCGTTCCTCGCGAACATATTCCTGGAATTTGATACACAACTGGAAGAGCAGACTAAATGGAGGCATGGAAGGGTGGCGAATTTTGTACTGCATGCCCTCTAGATACTGGTCCACGTGCTTTAAATCGTCCTTCCAGCTGGAGCGATTACGCTCGAAGCATAATATGTCCGAATGGAAGTGACCAGCAAAACTCAAGTCCCTAGCGGAATAGGAAACCTTATCTGTCCCCAACCTTTCTTCCCAGTCCGGCTAGATTACACTGTCGGACAGGTCATTTATCCATCCTGAAACCATTGATCGGAGGATGGTCTTACCTAGTTCTTGCATGTTCCCCAGAATTACCTCACATGCGTCACTTTCTTTGTCAATAATTTCCTTGGCATCGTTCTTCATGGTGATGGTCCAGTACCACTCTTTGAGAACACTGATGCTATGAGGATCTAGGATGGCAGACAATGTGGGAATTTGCACGTGTCCAAAAAAGAGCTCTCATGAGGGGAAGGGTAGAGGCTGCCACTTCGTGCATGTGAAGGGATTCCTTCTTTACCTCCAACAGCTTGACTAGAGTGAGCTCTCGATGAAGGGCCATTTCTTTCACCTCCTTAAGGATCTGTTCTCCCCTTTTCTTGATGTCTTGCATCCACTCCTTGACGGCCTTTGCGGTATCCTGAATTCCTTCAAATTCAGTCGTGGTCCTTTGTGCCAATGCCGTCGGGGGAATATGGGATTCGGAGGGATTGTGCAATGGCCTTAGGAGCTGATTGATGTATCCCTCGGCTTGCTCAGCACGGGCCCGATACATATCCTTTTCCGCTGTGATCTCTTCAAGCTGCCTGAGTATGTTCTGCACTGAATCCTTAAATTCTTCTTTTTCTTGCTCTTTGGTAGCTCGTCCGATGGGGACAGTTGTGATGCTATAATCTGCCAGTGTTATCTAATCTGATGGCTTGTCTACGGGCGGGGTGGCAATATGAAGAGTGCGGTTCCTTTGCTCGTCCTTGGTTACTCTAGAATATGCCCTTGGTTTCTTCTTCCCTTTGGCTTTTGCTTGATCCATACGTGAGAAGATATCCTCTAGATCGATGGGTGCTTTGGTGGCGGCCCTGCGCTGAGCTCTGGCAATCAGCCACTCTTGAGGCACTGTCCGGGTTGATGATAGGGTCAAGTCGGCATTCTGTTCTCTAACATTCTCAACCGACTGACCACAGATTCGCAGCTGCCCTGCCACCGGAGGAGTGAAAGAGGTGTGAAGCTCTTTGCTTGCAGCTGAATTCTCCCCTATTTCGCTGAACAATTGCCCGACATCCTCATGCGAAGGTTGCTCTTTAGTTCTCTCGGGCTCATGAGTTTCGTCTATCCTTTGTTCTCCCTCGACGATGGAGTCGTCTTTGGCTGTATTGAGGAGTAGCAACTCGTGACGGCTCTGTTGGGTAGGTTCATGCACTTTGACCCCCTGGGTGGATGGGATTTCTCCTTCTTCTATTTGGTTACCTAGTTCAGTCAACTCGAGGGCTCTTAGCTCAGTGTCTGTCACATCAGGTGCAGGAGGATCATTGGCCTCAAATGCATCGATGTCACTCTGGGAGGGCGGAGCAGGTACGCAATCTAATTCTATAACATCGTCGGAATAACTGGGATCTTTTGAAGATGAAGTGACCTCTGGCCTCTTTATAGGAATCTTCTCCCTTCTTGTTCTTTTGGACGTTCGAGTTCCTCTGCAAGCCTTAGCCTTCTTTCTTTTCTCTAGTTTCTCAATTCTTTCTCAGGGTGCACTAGATGTTCCTTCGTCTTCTGAAGACTAAGAATCGAGACTGCCCATCAAATGGTAAGTGAACTGGACTCCCTCATGGACTAGCCTCTCGATCTGCTGATGTAACCACTGATCTGTGTACCTTGCTGCGGCTACCATAACTGCTTCGAAATTTGTGATTGGGTCCTAGGACCAATCAACACCTAGCAAGAGATGTCTTACTGCTTCAAATTCTCGGACCTGGAGGCAATTTCCTGAGTCTGTGAGCTGATCTAGGACCCGACGGTATTCAAAGAGTCGCATCTGCTGCACACTCAACCTAGAATATTCCCGTCGCCTGACCTCGTAGTCATCAAAGCAATTCTTCCAATAGTCTTCAACTGACTCCTTTGCTCTGTATCTTCGACCATAGGCCCTTCTTGCCAGATTATCATGATCGAAGTGTTTTCTTGGGAAATGATCCTGTAGGCCATAAGAGACGAACTCTGCAAGGGACTCCTCTGCTAGGGTAGGGGTCTTCAAATGGACATCATGGCTGCCTATGATCATAGGGAACGCGAATCCAGCCTGCTTGCTTTCTCGAAGTAAGATGCCGGCGGGGCGTGACTGCCTTGCCACCTCCATAAGGATTACTTTGTCGGTTGGATACCGTGGAAGTCGGAGGGGGGCACCATCGAAGCCAGCTATTCGGATGTAGGAAAACCTTGGGAACTGAATGAACCAGGCTCCATACCTCTGCACTAAAGTAGTAGCTTGCTCCAAGAGCCTTATGTGTAACCCTCCCTGCATTAGCCTAACCAGGCGCATTGTGAAGGCGTCATTGACGCGTTCATACTGACCAACCGCGTAAGTCGGGCTGTTCTTTTCCCTCTGAGCTATATCCTGGTAGTGCAGCTGTGGGTAACAATCATAGACTTTCACCTGACCGGGCCCATTCTCGATTTCACCTTTCATTATCAATCCTGGCAGTGGTTGGTTCTTGGCGAACATACAGACCAAATAAGAGGTCATGGTGAAGTACTTCTTCGTTTCGAGCTCAATCAGCTGAGTGTGGATGTTATCGCTTATGATCTGGGCCCAATCAAACTTAGACTTTCCGGTGAAGACCTGCTCTATAAAATAGAACATCCATTCTTCAAAGTAGCTGGACTTAGGAAGTCCCATGACTCGGCTGAGTAAGGTGACCATATCCCCATGTTCATTATGAAAATCACTCTTGGGGGTCTTTTTTACAATCCTGGTGCTTGAAGGCCTTTTCTCTTTGAACCATTCTTCGTTGATCAATGCTTTGCATCGAGCCAGATTCATATCATATGCCCCTTGTGCTTCGTCTATGGTCGTAGCTGTGGGATTATTTGGAAAGGGGATGTCAAATGCATCACCAATAGCCTCAGGGGAGAAGTCGGCGATAGTCATATTCTCCAGAAGCACTAGTCTGGACTTTGGTTCATAATGCCGAGCAGCCTCCACTACTAATTCATAGTTCTGTATCGCTGGAGGGAAACCTGCCACTTGGGCGATGCCACTTTCCACCATCTGCCTAGGCCTGCCATATGCGTTGGGTGAGAAGACCCGATTCCTGAAGTCCTGAATATCGATATGGCCAAGGTCAGTATCACCAATGTTGTCCCAGATGCTCTGAACTTTTGACTCCCACAATCCTCCCCTCTGATACTAATACTTCATCTTTTCAACCTTACGCGGGATATCTGATTTGGAGGCTCGTGAGGTTTCGGCTGCTACGGGAGTCTTTGATGATTCTACTGCTGATTTAGGCATTTATCCTGCACAGCCGAACGCGGATTACGAGATGATACAAGAAAGGTAATGCGGGTTAGATAACAACAAAAAAAATGCTCCAGCATGCCGAGATTAATTTAAAGTTTAGTTTGGACATGGAGCAATATTTCTAGCTAACAGCTTGATCAATTTTAACCACAGCATATTCATGAAGATTTTCGACTACTCATTTATACTTATCACTTCTGGATTTTGGATTTACTTTCAACAGAGACAGCATGAAAATTTTCCTAAGTTTGAAAAGAGATGCAATTTCTAGCGAAGCCTTAAGAGTGGATTTCTAAATTTCAAGCTTTTTGAACCATGTTTATGAGCAAAAGAGATGCAAATTTCAAGAATTCAAGCAATGCGATCAAATTTTACACATTCGCCCATTCGATTTAAGCATTTTTTAAATGATCATACACAACAAAGCGTACTTACCTGACGGGAGCGGATGGCGAGAGATTACCCAACCTCGTCGCGTGAAATGAACGGACGATCCTTCTTGTTTTCGGACCTCGGAGGATTTTCAAATTTTGAACTAAGTTTTCCTCCTTGCAAGTCTTGCAAATTTCGCGTCTTCTACTTCGCGATTTGCACACCTCTGGCGAATTTCGAAGGTCTGACCCTCTTTTGGTGAATTTCGGACCTTTCACTTCCTCTTTTGCAAACTTGGAAACTTTGCGATCTCCACCTGCTGGGGCTTTGGGCGTTTGGCAGTTTTCAGAGCACCGACACTGTTTGCAGGTAAAACCTCGGACTTAAAAGACGATCTTGCAAATTTCGGAACTTTTAATGCCCTTGAACTCCCTTTCGCGATTTACAGATAAACTTCGGGATTCAACGCGCTTCTAACACTTCGGAGCTATTGGGCCTGAGGTATACTTTGCAATTTTAACCTTCTGCAGCTTCTGGCGCCTTGGAGTGTATTTCGCGATGACTTCAGGGCTCGAATGGAGAACTTCGGATTCCAAGCACTACGTTGCTTTGGGCGTTCGAAGTGTATTTTGCAAATAAACTTCGAAGCACTCGACCTTTGTATTCGTCGCAATTTCGGAGCTAAGGAACGCGTTTTGCAAAGTCGAGGCTCTTTGGAATTTCGGAGCAAAGGTCCGAATTTGGGGCTTTCTAGCGAACTGAAGTTTTCGGACTTTTACGCCCTTCTCGCAACTTATAACACTCCTTCCTAATTCTTGCACCCAGGTCCGAAACTGATGACTTTGTGATTTCAAACGCTTTTCGGACCTGGAAGCATTTGCACGATTTTGAGAATCACGACGCCTCTATTCGTAAATAAAACTTCGGAGCTGGAGGCGTTCTCGTGATTTTCAGACCAAACGTGCTTCTCACAAATATTTCACGTTTTCTTCATTTGCTTTCTAGGATCCGAATTTGAGTGTTTAGAGTTTTCGGAGCTGGGAGGGCGCTTTGGTGAATTTCAGACCAAGCGCGTCCCTTTTGAATATTTCGCACATTTTCTCTATTTTTAAAACTCACTCCAAGGTCCGAAAATGATATCGCTTTAAGGGTTTTCGGACTTGGGGGCACTTTCGCATTTTTTGGACCAAGTGCGTCCCTTGCAAAAAAAATTAAACGCTTTTACTCTCTCCATGCTCATTCCCTGGGTCCGAAAATATAAGTCGTTCGAAAATATAAGTCGAAGGCAAATTTCGGAAGTCTGAGTACTTTTGGAGATGTTACGATTTCACCTTTCTTTCATTTTCGCGCTAAGGTCCGAAGATAGGAACTTAAGTGATTTTTGGGGCTTTAAAGAGTCCTTGGAAACATTTCGCATTTTATCTCTGTTTTTTAAAATTCACTCCAAGGTCCGAAAATGATATCGCTTTAAGGGTTTTCGGACTTTGACATGTTTAGCGAGCTCTAAAAGAAACCTCGGACCTAGGGGACGATCTTGCAAATTCGATACACTATCCCATTCACCCCCAGGGTCCGAAAATGGACACTCAAGGCAAATTTCGGACCTAAACGTGCTTCTTACAGACTCCAGTTTCCGCCCAAAGGTCCGAATTTGAGCGTTTTTAAATGATTTTCAGACCTAGAGCTACCTTTTGCAACGCTTAAAAGCACTTTGCATCATTTTCGGACCACCTGGAAAGCATCAGATTTCGAAATTCTCGCCCCAGGGTCCGAAATTAGGCCCCCTAGGCGATTTTGGCAATTTTAACTTAGTGAAATTTTAACCCTTTTTGGCCTCTGGGTCCGAAATTCCCTCCCCTAGGCAATTTTGAAAACTAGCACGAAACGTCAGACCTCCTACTAGCCTTTTGCCAGATTCCACAAATTTGGATTTAGGAGGCCTCAGAATTCTAAGGCACTCGGCTAGGCAATTCGATCGTTCATCAGCAGGCGAAAATCATCTCTCGTTCAAATCTTATAAACATCGGGGTGACAAACCTTATGCAATCTGCTTCATAGCTGTTGTGCGACAAATGGCGACTTTGGTCTTTGTGCGACCTTTAGGCGCATTGCTCTTGCTTGGCGGGCTCCGTCAATTCCTGCTACCTTACGCCTACCTAAGGCGATTCTCAAAACTTCGAACAAAACTCTTGGCGTTCACGCCCGAGAGTTAGACTAGTCAGGAGGATTCATCAGCTCATTACTTCAACGTTAATTAGTTTACGGATCGGTCGCGAACTCGCTCGAAGAGACGCGAGAAACTCTGCTCGGAACCTAGCAGGACAACGACAAAAAGCTCAAAACAGGAAGGGGGACCCTGTCGGCGATAGGGAGCGTGTGCAACACACAACAGAAACCAATGAAGAAAGGAGGTTCAAACAAGGTTCGAAGTAGAAATGGTGCAAATGAAATATAAGGCACCTAAGTACAAATGGAACTCCAAATCACCGATTTGGGAAGGAGATTTTTATCAAGTTGCCTAGGTGCAAATGAACCTTAAAGTCCTGCCATGATGTCTAGGTGCAAACGAAGGACAAAATACCACCTAAGCTACAAGGTGCAAATGAAGGATCTAAAGCCGATTTAAAAAAGGAGTTTCGATCAAGGTGCAAATGAACTTTAAAATGCCGCTCAAATTAGGAGGTGCAAATGAAGGTAAAAATCCCGCCCTATCAAGCTTGACTTAGGCAAGACAAAAGCGGTGCAAACAAAATATCAAATGAACAAGGTGCAAACAAAGCAAAGAATGCTGCCCAACTCTAGTGGAAATTTGCATAAGTTAAGGAGGTGCAAACAAAATGTCAAACGAACAAGGTGCAAACGAAGCAAAGAATGTCGCCCAACTCTTGTGGAAATTCGACTAAGTTAAGGAGATGCAAACAAAATGTCAAATGAACAAGGTGCAAACGAAGCAAAGAATGCCGCCCAACTCTAGTTGAAATTTGACTAAGTTTAGTGGTGCAAACAAAGTGCGAAATGAACAAGGTGCAAATAAAGATACAAAAGCCGCTAACATGAAGAGGTACAAATGAAAGATGAAAAGTCGCCAATGTCATTGGGTGCAAACGAAGAGGTACAAATGAGAGCTAGAAAGCCGAAAAATGATATGCAAAGGAAAGAGATCGGCCTTCAAGGATATGCGCTCACCAATTTTAAATGAATTAAAACATTCTTTTTTTAGAAATACAAAGTCGGCTTAACAAAGATATGAAATGAAAGGTGGCAACTTTTGATCTCTAGCGCCTATAAGAGATGGCATTTGGAATTCATTTTATCACACATCTAAAACATCAATCAAACCAAATTCGATCTGCACTCCAGGACATCAGCAGTTTTAACGCAATAATTTTGGAAAGTGATCTTCATCTCCAAGTCACCAATTGGGCTAAGAAGATCAACGATTTAAGACACAGCATTTCGATCATTTCATTGATCAAAATAAGCCTTTGAAAAAAGCGATTTGGAGGTAAGGAATTTTAAAATTCAATCTGGAAATTTTCAGACCAGCAATTTTAGCAGCAAATTTATTGATCATTTCATTGATCAACCCCACTTCAAAGAAGGCGATTTTTAAGAGAGATTTTGAATTCGATTTAGAAGTATTTTCAGTCTAAATTGAAAGCAGCCTGAGCAACATTCAGCGAAATTCTATATATCATCAGACCTGCAGCAGTATAGAGAAGTGAAATAAAACCTAAGCAGGTCTTGACATTTGGCGAATTGTTATTTGTAAGACCACACTTCAATACAAATTACTTTTACAAACCCTAAGGTTTTGACAATTTGCCATAAAGGTTTGAAAATCTGAGTTTATTTTCTCATTTCCAGGTCTGATTTTTGAGCTGTAGCTTTCAATTTTCTTAAAGAAAGAATTTTGTTTGCCTTAGCTGAGGTATGATAAGTTCGTGATCAAGTTGAATGTTACTAGCATTCTTATCTATCATATCTCATTCTTTAAAACTTCAAAATCCACTTCTACTTTGTGACAAAATCATTTTGTTTGTAGGCTAATGTCTGACAAGAAGACACGAGGAAATCGAAGGCAAGCACTAATGAAGAACGAATTCAAAGACATGCTCTTTGATACAAAGCTCACATCCAAATGGCGGAAGATTAGCAACACCAACTTTGGACACAGATATGGATGACTTCCGAGATCGAGTGTTTGGAAGAGGCAAGTACAATACCTCCAAGATGGCAAAGAAGCTCACAAGGAACAGCATATCTCATATAGCTTGCTTTCCAATGTAGCGAGCTGGTTCTCGAATGTGCTAAACATTACCGCCTGGAGCAGAGGCATATTGTAGCACCAGATGGAAGAAAGATAGCCTATATCACAGAACTATTAGTAGCTGAATTGTTCAATGTTCCTACATATGACAAGATGATCTACAAAAGCAAAGACGATGCCTTAGCTTTGTACCAAAGTAAACCAGAAGCTTGTGATGACATCCTTAATAGGAAATGGATCCTAAAGCCTAGAACAAGTCATAAGAGAGTACCGAAGAAAACACTCCTCAAATCAGATTTTAAGGGAGGATTAGCAGAATTGATCATGATGCTGAACAGAGTCACGGAATCACCTTAAGCTTCATAATATGAACCATGGATGTGGTACTACATTAAGGAAGTAACCAAAGGAGCAAATATCATCAGCTGAGCAAAACTTGTAAGTGATAATTTACATGAGCAATTGATGAATGTGGAACGAACTAAAACATTTTACATGAGCTCATACTTGATGTACATCCTAGCTAGATATGGTAAATACAAGGGATTGAATTGTAGAGCACTAGTAGGACCAGCTGAGGGTCAAATGTTGTCATATGATGCATATCCACAATTGCATTTGAAAAATAGTGTTGCTCACTATAGGAGGGTGAATGATGCCTTCACCATGCACATTGTAAGAACATTGCAAGGAAGCACCCATATTAGGCTATCTGAAGAATCTAAGAAGTTGGTGAAAAAATATGGTTTTTGGTACATTCAGTTTCCAAAATTCACCTACTTGAGAATACAAGGATGCTCTTCCTATGCTTACCGTCTTCCTAGATATCCTACAAACAAAATGGTACTATTGGAAGTATCTAGGCAGTTGTTAGAATATGATGCACTTGAGAGAAGAAAGAAGAAAGCTAAGACTACCTTCCCAATCAAAATAGGTAAGTCTCTTGAAACATGCCCAACTATTTCAGCAGCACAAGGATCAAAGGAAGAGCTACAGCACTACAACCTCAAGACTCACACATCAAGAAGCGACTTTGATCCCTACCACAACATTGGGACAATAAACAAGGAGGTATTTCATCATTTCATGCATATTGAAGACCATTGGGCAGATGCAGCTAATGATTTTGAGATAAGAGAGAAAGCATATTTAAGACTATCTCTCAAGTTGATCAAGCTCACAAAGGTGTTATGAGTCCCAAATCAAATTGAAGGAGATGAAGATATGGTGTTGCCACACTATAAGAAAGAAAAAGATAAGCCCCTCTCTGCAATAGATTGGTATGCTCTTGAAGTTACCGAACCAGAAATAATAAATCAATTAGTGTTAGACAACACTAAGAAATGGATACTATACTAGGCAGACAAGCTAAGAGAAAAATGCATCACTCCAACATATGATCGAATGGATAATGAGGAGTTATAATCCTATCAGTATGAGAATTCAGAAGAGTCCAAAGATGAAAGTACAAGAAATGAAGTAAACACACAAGGGGAGAGTAGTCAACAAGACATTCCTGAAAGTTCACAAGCCCAAGCAAGGAAGAGAAAAGGAATAGATGATGATTCAACTCAGCGAAAGAAACAAAGGACAACAAGTACTCCATCTACTACTAGTACTCCTTTTGACAGAGAGGTAAACATTTTTGTGGACATGAATGCAGCCTCAAAAGGGAAGAACATCTCACAAGAAGATGAGAAAGTCATTTAGAACATACAAGATAGAAGTGTCAATGAATCCAGTGATACCAATCAGCGAGACAATGAAGAAGTTAATTCACCACCTCATGATGAAGAACCTATTAGAATATTTAATTATTATTTAATTAGTATTTTAGTGGTCATTAGTGTAATTTTTGCTTTATTTAGTTTTCTATTTTTGGCTTCTATTTTTAGAAGCAGTTGTTTCTTTTTAAAAACATCACCGCTTGTAATCACCTATTTAAACGGCTCTTCAATTGAATAAAGAACACATCGATTATTGGAGCAATTAATTTTTCATGGTATCAAAGCGGGTGACGAGCCATAAAAAAAATTTGTGCCCCTACCTAGATTTAATTTCCAGAAATTTTTTATGAGTTCTTTTTATGAAAAAATTTTGAATGAAAGTTTTTTTTTTTGAGATTTTTTCAAAGTCTCTTTTTCTGGGCAAATTTTGTTTTTTAGAGATTTTTTTTTTTTTAAATTGCAGGTCTTTTCTGAAATTTTTGCAGGGATTCTAGGGCACGATCAGCAGTTTTATTTTTTTTGCAGATCTGGGCGCGGATTTTTTCTTGCTGTTTTCATGCTAGGGTTTTGGCAGGTCTGGGCGCGACTTTTTCCTGACAGTTTGTTCTTTCTCCACGAATTTATCGCGTTTTTTTTGTGGCTCTCCCCTGACGCGTTTTTCCGCGTTTATTTTCCACGCGATTTTACACAGACAACAGCAATTTATTTTTCAGATCTGTGTTTGTGGTGGCAGCGGGATTTTGTGTCTTTCCGCATTTTTTTCTGATGATTTTCGCGTTTCTTTTGGTCGCGATTTTTTGGGCATGATCTGCGATTCCGTGCCGTCATCTTTACGATTTATTCGCAATTTTCAAGCTTGGGCTTCATTTTCGGCGGCGATTTTTTCTGTATTTCGGATTTTGGGTGATGCATTTTTCTAAAAAATCCCGATTCTTTTCCGAATGCAATTTTGTTGTTTTACATTTTTTTTTGGGTCGCGATTTACAGCAAATCCGAACCTTTTTTTTTTTTTGCAGATTTTTATCAGAAAAAAAAATCAGCTTTTTTTTGTTCTGCAGATTGTTTTGGGTTCTCAACATAATTTTCTGGGCATTCATAAAAAAATTTTGGGTCTTTCGGATTTCACGCTTTGAGTTTTGTGTCAACAATTTTGAACCTCGGGAACTGTGCCAGTCTCATTTGCTGATTATTTTTCTGCGGTCTAGAGTTTGCAAAAAAAAAATTATGGGTCTTCAGCAAATTTTGACATTTGCATTGGGATTTGTGGCTCGAATTCCGTGTCAGTTTCCAGAATGGCATCTTTGACCAATATCATGTTGGAGAGCAGTTAGAAGTTCAACAGCCAAAACTATAATACCTTGAAGCAGAGAATGCTCTCAAATTTTTAGCATCGTTGCCTTGATCAGATTGTTTTGGGCAAGGCTCCTCGTCCTATAGCAGCAAGTGAAGACCAAGACAAACATGATGGGAAAAATCGAGAGGCTGTCATGCTTATCAAGTTATCCGTCATAGATGATCAACTCACTTAGGTGCCTTCAAGTAAAACAGCTAAAGAGATCTGGGATCTCTTGAAGGATCTTCATGAAATGTCCCACAAGGGCTGAGCTTTCTTTCTAAAGAATATGTTGTTTTCTATCATGATGGATGAAAAGACATCTATCCAGGCACATCTTATGAAGATCAAGGAGATCCGTGACCAGTTGGAAGCTATTGGTCGAACCATGGTGGAAGAGGATATGGTAGTGATCACGCTAAAAAGTCTTCCCCACTCTTACGAGCATTTCATTGACACGCTTAATATCTCTTCTACTAGTGTTGATCTAAAGTTTCCTAATCTTTGCACCAAGCTTCTACAACAAGATAGATGGAAGCAGTAGTTTGGTAGTAACAGTGTCAGTGCAAAACAAGCGTTTACTGCCAAGGACAAGGGCAAAGGCGAGTACACTCAGCAAAAAGGGCAGCGCAACTTTGAGGAGGGGTTCACGCAGAGATTCACATGTCACTATTGTGGTGGACCTGGGCATATCCAGAAGTTCTGCAGAAAGAGGTTGGCTGATCAGAAGTCCAACCAGGGAGGGTCTCAGGAGCAAGTGCAGGCTCATGTTGCAGAGCGTTCTAAAGAGGAGTCAGCCTTCTATGCTTTTTGATTTTGTCATTGGATGGGTTTTCTAATTTTTCTCCACAAAAATCATGGGAGGGTTTTGCTTGATTTTTTCCTCAAAAATCAGGGAGTGTTGTTTTACCACGTGATGTCTGCTATTTCGTCGCATGAGGTTTGTTGTTTTACCACGTGATGTCTGTTGTCTTGCCATGTGATATCTAATGTTATGCCATGTGATGTCTGGTGACTTGTTGCATGATGACTAGTGTTTTACCACGTGATGTTTGGGGTTTTACCACGCGACGTTTTAGGGTTTTTACCATTTTTTTCCACAAAAATGATGATTTGTATCTTCAGTTTTGGAGGGTTTGCCGATTTTCCTCAAAATCGTGGTTTCACGTTTCAGTTTGGTTACCCAACATTAGGTTGGATGGTGTCTGGTATTCTTGGTCATTAACACTTTGAAGATCCAAGGAGGGTCTCCGCCGCAGCAGAGTGTTCTTTTCGTTTGTGATCAAAGGACCTGCAATGTCTTATGTAGGGTAGTTAGTAGATAGAATGACCATTAAGGGAGGGTATTAGAATATTTAATTATTATTTAATTAGTATTTTAATGGTCATTAGTGTAATTTTTGCTTTATTTAGTTTTTTATTTTTGGCTTCTATTTTTAGAAGCAGTTGTTTCTTTTTAGAAACATCACTGCTTGTAATCGCCTATTTAAAAGGCTCTTTGATTGAATAAAGAACACATCGATTATTGGAGCAATTAACTTTTCAGAACCTATTTATGATTAACAAACCAATCCAATGGGAGAAACACAATGCATGAATGTTGATGATCAAAACCAAGAACATTATGAAGAGGCATTCATAGCTCCTGAAGGTAATCAACAACAATCTGAATTAGAAGTGGATGATCAAGCACTTGAGTGGTTGAAAGAGGATGAAAAGGAAAACAGTGAAAATAGTTGATGAGGTGAGAGATTTAGACACTTTGCTTGCAAGAGTAGAGCAGAAAAACAAAAAGAAGCCTAAGAAGTATTCCAAGAATGTGAATGATGCATCTGGTCCTCGAAAGGTACAAGTGGCTATTCCTAAATTTGATAAGCCAAGGGATCAAATTACAGTGGAAGATTATGACATAAGAGAGATAGGCATTGGTCCTATCACTCGCACTCAAGTAGTTTAAGAATTTAGAGGATCCGCCTCTAACATGGAAGAGCAACTAGAGATTGAGGTGAGGAAAACAAGCAATTGATAAACTACATTCACCATATGTCATCCCGACAAGAAGAAGACACTCCATGTCCACCACAGATACTCTCTAAAGAAGCAGTTGAAGGAGTGGAAGAGACAAAGATGATAGCCCAAGTCACTAAAACATGGATTGAAAATGCTTTTCAACAAGCTAGTACCTTCACTCATGAATTCATGCAATCATACGACAGAGTCACCACATTCTTGTGCAGGATCCAGAACATCATGGAGATATGGGAAGAGTTTCAATTTCTCTTAGATAAGACCATCCCACGTTTACAAACATTGAAATAAATTCCCAAGCAGGTACTAATTGATGGTGGAGTGATGGAAACTAAAGCAGCCTATGATTTCAACAGGTGGTATTGTATTCTGATGACAAGGAAGGAAACTCTTGATAAAACAAGAGATGATTGTATCAAGATGGAGGAAACACTTAAAGGTATTCAAGAACGATTTATCACCTCAATCAAGGAAGTGTTTGTCCAGGATATGCTTGATGAAGATGGTTTCAATGTCAATGAATTGTACAACAAAATAAAGTCCATCTTCTTTCCAAACATAGGCTTCTCAGATATGGTTTTGAATGAAATATGTTCATTCATGGTCTTCATGGGGATGTTCCAAAAACAAGAAATGGAATGGCAAAAAGTCTTTGCCAATTATACTAACACATTGGAAGTGAATGTAGATAATTTGCCTAGCCTGTCCATGGAGGAGCTCAACGCAGTAGTGTCCAGATTCATTGCATTTGCCATCAAAGAGAAAGATCAAGGAAATGAACTTCTAGAAGAAAGTTTGTTATGATCCTCATGTGATGTTTATTTTCTTATTGGAGGAAATTTCCTCAAATTTCGTGCCAGAAACATGCTTGATTTCTATTGGTTGATTATGAAATTAGTTAGTTGGCTATAGTTAACCCTAATTAGGGTTTTGATCTTAGCCATTCATTTCAAGGCAAACTTGGCCCTCTATTTCATTTTGGAGCTCTATATAAGCTACCATCTTTCATTTTGTAATGTATGAGAAAGACTTGAACAATTGTTGCTACTTTGCTGCTGGATTAATAAAGACATTGAAGTGTGGTAATTTCTATTTAATCTTCGGAGCATTTGCATGGTTATTCATCTTCTCAATCTAAGCTTTAAAATTTTGTTTAAGTGTTATAATTGAATGATAATGATAGAATATTGTGTATGATTCATGGTGAAACTCCTAATCCATACCACTAGCAATTTGTTGATTGCAAATTTGCCTTGTGTAGTCAACTGGAATTCCTAAATGTACTTAAGTTCAATTGTTATTCAATCATTGATATGCATTCAATTAATGGTGTCTTTGCTTGGTAGTAATTGGAAATTTGTTTGATCTCCTTAGGAGATTGCATTAGCCTTAGTAGAGTTGTTCTTGTATGGCAAAACTAAGACTAGTAGAGTTTCACTAGAAATCGTCTTTCATTCTTGCATTCCTAGGCATAGTTTAGTATCCCTCAACCCTCATCTTTTTCAATTTTTTGATAAGCATCTGGTAGTAGTAGTAAGTGAGCCTCATTGTATATCATTTGGAATCCATTCCTTGAAAGTTAAGCATTCATCTCCTAAGAGATACGTAAGGCCCCTTGAAGAAACAGCAATCACAACAACCAACTATGCTTATCCACAAGTTGTGACCCAACATTAGGAACCTTGAAGTTGTCTCATTTGATCCCGAAGCATAGCATTTGAGAGACTTTATTCAAAAGAGGATAAGATACCTTGGTATTTTATTCTGTGTTTGCATGTGCATAAAAAACACATCAACAGGGTCCCTCATCAAGTCTCGATGGCAAACGTTTTCCTAGCTTTGTGAGGATGGTTTGAAAATAATTGATATTATTCATTTTGCTAAGGGAGAACTGAGATACCATTTGGCAGTCCACTGAGTTGGAGTGTTTCATGATTGCCAGTATTTCAACGTGTATGTAATGTCCCCACTTTGAAATAGAATTTAATAATAAATAATAATAATAAAATTTAAATATTAAAAATTAGATTAAAATATAAAATAATATAATTAATTAAAAATTTATTAAGTTAATGAATGGTCAAAAGACATGGAAGGAAGAGTTGTGACTCCCTCCACAATAAGATATAAAAGGGAGAAGAGAACCTTATTTGAGAGGGGGGGGGAATTGGAAAATCAGAAGTGCAGATCTGAATTAAATAAGAAGTGCAGATCTGATTGTGAAAGGTTGTGTCCCTTTCAAAGGGCTGAAATAATGAAGAGTTACACTCTTTCAAAAGGTGCTAATGGTGAAAGGGTGTGTCTCTTGCCAAAGGGAATGCATGATGAAGAGGTGTGACCTCTCCCTCACATTGAGAGATACAAAGGAAAGGAATCAAAGCATCCAACAACATCACCATCGATCAGTTCAGATCAGAATTATTATTAAGTTACAGGCAGTAACATAGCTGATCATCTGATAAATGATCACAGTTATACAGTAAATATAAAGGATACTACAATCTGATACATGAGCATAATCAGATATAATAAGAATATAAATGTGACGGGAAACAGAAAATCAAATCTACCAGCAAGGATAGAGGAATATATAGAGACAGCCAGCAAGGATAAAGAAAAAGAGGAAGGCGGCCAGTGACAGGTACATGTGTATAGGATTTCTGATTTAATAATGGAGTATAACAGCCAGTATTATATATATAAAAATCTTATATGATCTTAATTAAATTAGTGGCATTAATATGATATTAAGTTCAGAAGCAAATAATGTATAATTATTAAAACAGCATTAAAATGGTTATACATGACAACACTATTAGACATAAGACACACACACACACACACACACACACACACACATATATATCTGTTAATGAATCCAGAAGAAATAAGGCAATCAAATTTAGTTTGTATAAATTGCTATAATACCGTACAGTGCAAATAGTATAAGATGCAGCAAAGACAATTGATGAATAATTCTGATTTAAAGTAATACTAACAAAAAGAACTGTTGACAATCTGATATAAGACACTAAGGCAATATAATATAATGGAAGTATAATAACTATGTCAAGAACAATTGATTATCATAATTAGTTGAACTGAATAATAAATATGACTTCATTAGAATATGACAATTGGTTCATTGCATATGAGGGACTCTCTCTTAAGTACGCCACTCCATGATGGATGCCTAACACCTGCCACATGGAGCCAAGAGGGGTGTAGCATCTGCTCTTGGGCTTAAGAGGGAAGGTGGTTGTGATGAGGGGGAACGGCGATAGGATACCTCACTGGGTACGTGTTGACGTGTATTTTGTACACTATCAAACACAGAATAAAATACCCAAGGGTACCTTATCCTCTCTTGAATAAAGCCTCTGATTGCTGAAGATGTCGCGAAAAAGGATCAATCAGGATGACTCCAAGGTTCTTCGATGTAGGGTCTCTACGTGTGGATAAGCACCAGTGGTCATTGTGGATGTTGTTTCATCAAGGGGCCTTACGTATCCGAATTGCAGGAACAGAAATTTCCTAAAACTAACAAGTTCTCAAAAAGATCAAAAGATAGGGTTTGCAAGAGATGAATTCTAACCTAATCCTATGAATGACTCAATGTAGGCTAGACTTGGTAAGATTCTACCAATTTCAGTATTGCCAAGGGATTACAACTTTACTGGAATTGATGCGATCTTCTAAGGTGATTAATGATTTTCAAATCATCAAGAATTATAGACACTACCATGAAGGTACATATCAATAGTTCAATAATGATTGAAGGTTTAAGCAATCCAAATCTTTCCAGTTGACCACACAAGGCGTTCTTACAATCAGTAAGAAGCTAGTGGTTTGGAATGTGAATCTCACCAAAGATCAAACCCAACACTTAGTCCTTCAAATTTAAATACTACTTCGACTGAGAATGATTCAAGAAAGTAAACAACCATGACAGTAGCCACAAGAATTGCAATAAAACACCATAACTTCAATATTTTATTGATCTCAAAGCCAAAATAGACAACAATTGCTTGAAATTCCTTCTTCAATGCTCAATCTTGCTACAAAATAACTTTCTTCTCTCTAAAATCTGATTTCTAATCTCTCATCTAATATCTAATGACAAAATGAAAATGAGTGAGGGTATATATAGCATCCTCAATTACAATGAACGGCCCAAATCAAAAGAAGATCAACGGCTGAGATTCTGACACCTAAACCCTAATTAGGGTTTGTTACAAAAAGTTCCCCTTTTATTGAACAATATTAAATGCATAGCCAAATATTTAATTGGCACAAAAATCTAGGAAACATAGACCAATGATAATTAAGGCGCCACATCATCTACAACAACCTCTCTTCTAGAACCTTATTCCCTTTCCAATGTTCTTTCTTAGCATATGCAATGAATCTGGACACAATTCCTTCAATCTCAGCTATAGGAATCTCGGGAAGATTCCTCATTCGTTCCTCCAAGTGGATAACCTGATCAAAGGCCCTGAGAAGAGTCGCATCCCATCCATGTTCAAGTTCTTTGATCTTCTCAATCAAGAGCATAGTAGCAAACATTTGATCCCGTTGTTCATCTGTGATAACATTCTCATCTTTGCAAAAGATGACCTTGACCCTTTCTTCCAACTCTTGAAGGTCCACATCTGTCTCAACTTCGATCCTCCTGCCAAGAATGGTACATAACACCTCAAACACCTTGTCCTGAATTGGATGGATGACGCCTTCAGCTTGATTGCATTTGGTGCTGATGTCTTCGAAAAGAACCTCCTTCATCTAGAGTAGAGTTGACCACTGGAGTAAATTATGAGCTCCTCCATCCATTATATTTTCTTGTGCTAGGATCTTCCTTGGTGTTTGTCTGATTACTTGTAGAACAGGAATGATGACATCTCTAGTGTGAGCGAAAGCGGCTACCGTTATCATTAGGTTGTGGATGATCTCAAGGACCTGGATAGCTCGGTGGATTGTCTGCATCATTCTTGTTGCAAATTCAACGGCAACTGTGTGGGATTTGTCAATCCAAGAGCTCATAAGCTGAACCAAGCTCTTGACTCTCTCTGCCTCACCAACTGATTCAAGGGGAAGTGCTTGCACAAGAGACACTGCTGGATCCTGACGTCCCAAGGGCTGATTGAGATGGCTAAAGTAGCCTCTCCAAGCACCGACCTCTCTTTCAAGGTTTCTATTCTTTTCCATTTCTTCCTTAAGCTTGTCTTTAAGTGCCTCAAATGAATCGGTTGCCTCATCCAGTACCTGCTCAGCAGTCAGTGGACCAAGTTCAAATGTTTCTACATCATACTCTTCTGCAAGGATTTCACCTTCATACTTGTCCACTGCTGGTGTAGCTATCTGTAACTTCCTGGACCCTGTCTCATCTCTGATCATCTTGGACATCTTGGTGGCCTTCTTCTTCTCCGTTACTTCCTGAGAATTTCCTACAAGGCTCTCTAAGTCAATCACATTATCTTCATCCTCGATCACAATCACCCTTGTCAGTCTCTCCTTCAACCAATCTGGAATGGCGGATCTCGTCTCTCTAACTTGTATTTCTTTAGGCAATGGTTCTTCTTCTCGGAGAGGAGATGTCACTTCATCATCATTCTTGTCTTCATGTAGCTCATTGACTTGGGGAGATCGACTTGATGAATGTTGAGGTGCCTTCCCTCTTTCAGGTCTATCATTTTGTACTATTGACTCCATAGATTCATCCACCTCAGGCATCATCATCTCTTGTCCTTCAACTTGACTTGTCCTTTTCTCATGTCGAGATGATGTACCTGATGAGCGATCTCGATTAGCCTCTTGCTTCTTCTTGGATGGTTCCCTTTTCTCAGGTCTTTCCTTCCTCTTCGCGCCTCTAGGATGAGAATTGTCTTCACTTGCACTTGCTCCTTCTTCTGGTCTTTCCTCCAAAGTATAAGTCATTGGTATGTTCTGTTCTCTTAACTTTTGATGTTGTACATCCACCCATCTGCGAGTACATGACAAAACTGGAGCCATCAAAGCTCTCAAGTCTGTAATCTCAGCTCATTCCAATCTATCTTCACTGCCTTGTCTTCTCTATCATAGGATGACTGGAGATGTCTGCCACTGTCCTGAGCTTGATCGGCTACTCTGTAAACTTTGCATTTCTTGATGAAATCTAAAGGTAATCTGGAATGCATCTTTCTTTTCACTTCTAAATCACTTGAGAGATTCATCCAAAAGTCTTCTACTTGAAATTCGTGCTTGTACTTCCTACCATATGTTTCCTCTATATACCCATAAGGGTCAAAATTCTCCCTCAAGGCAAAGAACATGAATGAATATGAGGCCAACTCCCTCTCTGCATCATCCAAGGCTAGAGCATTAGGACATACCTCAACTGAATTCCCCAATATGATGGGCACGGGAGCTCCATTTCTATGCCTGTGTCTGAATGTCTTCGCATAGTCTGCCAACTGCCTAGCCACCTCAAGTAGCACTATCTTGTCTATCGGATACCTCGGCAACATGTAGGGGGGTGAAGGACATCCATGGACTCTGATATATGTAAACTTTTGAAACTGGATGAACCAAGCACCGTACCTCTTTATAAGTTCTTGTGCATCTTGAGATAGTCGATTGTGAATCCCGCCTTGCAATATCCTAGTGATGTTCATTGTGAAGGTATCATTGACTAACTTGTAGTCACTTCCTGGTGGATGATGCAAATGAACATAAGAGTCACAAACTCTCACCTCTCCGGGTCCTCTTCCAATCACTCCTCTGTGAGGTAGTCCCGCATATTCGAAACTCCTGATCAAGGCATATATGACGTATGAGCTCATGTGGAATGACTTGGTAGCCTTTAGTCTTCTCAACTGCACGTCCAAGCAATGGCTAATAATTCTAGCCCAATGAATCATTCTTTTTCCTTGAACTATCACTTGGATGAAGTAGAACATCCACTTCTCAAAATAGAAGGCTTGAGGTGCCCCTATAACTCGATTGAGCAAAGTTATCAAATCTCTGTACTCCTCCTGGAAGTCGATCCTATGTGGTGTGTTGGGAATCTTGCTCAGGCGAGGATGACTTTTGAGTAACCAACTCTTATTGATGATGCTCAAGCAAGAATCTGGATCATCTTCATACATGGACCTGGCTCCTTCTAAGCTTTTGTAAATCATATCTTTATGCTCTGGAAGATGGAGAGCCTCACTTATAGCCTCCTCTAAAAGGTAAGCCAAAGTGTTCCCTTCCTTGGATACGATCGATCTTGATTGTGGGTCATAATGGCGAGCACACTCGATCATCAGCTCATGGCACTGTACTGCTGGAGGGAAACCGGCCGCCTTGATGATACCACTTTCAATTATTCTCTTTGCGACAGGTGATGGCTTTCCAATGTAAGGGACCTCTCGAAACTTCTTGACACTGAAGTTTCCCAAGTTGGTATCTCCAATGTTGCTCCACTTTGACACAATCTTGGTCTCCAATTCTTCATTCCTCTGATCTTCCTTCATGAGAGCTGGACGACTAGTGGATGCTCCTGCCTTTGGGGTCGCCATCTTGACACCTACACAACATTTCATAATGAGTAACATATTTTGCAACGTAGAAATATAGAGTAGAAAGGAAGATTTAAGATTTTAATTAGGAAACTTCATGATAAATCTTGAGTTATCATTTCCTAATTAACTACGCAATTTTCAAAAACTTGAAGTTCAAAATTCAAAATCTCAACATTGGGACTAGGATGATCTCGCCATACCTCCACTTGAGAATTAATTCTAAAAAATGATGCAAAAATGAGGTGAATTTTGGCTAGGCAAAATGTAAATTGAAGTCCTCCTTTAGCAAAATGCGCCTCCTTTAGTCTTCTCAAGCATCAATTCCACCACCTTTAGTCTTCAACACTTAAGATAATTCACTCCAACTAAACCAGATTTCGCACCTCCTTCCTTGCTCCTCAAATCGCACTTGGAATAATGAATGAAAGATGATTAAAATTGCTCAAAATACCCCCATTATATAGGGCGCTCACCATTTCATCTTCCCATAGGCCGACTTGGCAAAATAGGCCAAAAAATAAATAAATTTGCAAAAACAAGAGGCCGACCTAATAAAATGGATAAAAATAATACTTCAAGCGCTCCTTTTTCAATTTTAATTTAATAAAAATTAATTTTAAATGCCTTTATAATTAAAATTTCAATTTTCTAAGGCTCAAAATTAATTTATTAAATGCCATGCGCCTTTATTAAATGCCAATTTAATTTAAATTTTTCAAATATTTCGAAGTTGATGATTTTGGCATTTCATGCGATTTGGAGGATGTCAACGTTGGGATATGGCAAAAAATAAAGAATGCCAATAATTTCGCTCTGGTCCCTTGGAGAGGGACAGGAGCACTTTTTCACTTTTGGGCTAGGATTCTCAATTTTTTGAAGTCAAACCTTTGTTCACCATTCTTTAGAGGATCCTTACCATCTCACACAACTTTGCCTTAGCATAATCTCGGAGGGAATTTGTTGATTTCATAAAAAGCGCTCTGGTCCTTCAATGAGGGACGGGAGCACTTTTGAGTCCATTGCATGAATTCTTGATCACATTAATCTTCAATTTACCCTAAAGGCGTAGAATATCACATTTCACTCCATCTTGAGCCTTGGTAATAAAAATATCCTTTCAAAATGCAAGGTAAATGGTCATATTTGGAAATTGCGCCCTGGTCCCTTGGTGAGGGACGGGAGCACTTTTGCCAGTTGTCGTCAAAATTTGCAACTCTCGCATCTCAATTCCACTTCAAGGCATTTTAAACACTTTTTCAAACTTGCGCCTTGGCCTCAATTTGTCCAAAATTGGCGAGAAAGGAAAAATAACATGTTAAGTGCTCTGGTCCTTCAGTGAGGGACGGGAGCACTTTTGCAATTTCAAGCCTATCCGTCCTTTGCTAGCTTTCCAAATTATCTTCAATGGGCTAATCATGTCCTCTTCCATTCATTTCAATCACAAACTTGCCTTGGCCTTGCAGGAAATTTACACTTTTTGGAAAATCGCTCTGGTCCCTTGGAGAGGGACAGGAGCACTTTTTGGAAAATCGCTCTGGTCCCTTGGAGAGGGACGGGAGCACTTTTTGCATCTTGGCATACTTCTTTGTTCTTTAAACCTCTCAATTGCGTCCAAGGCATAAAACATCATTCGTCCTTCCTATCCAAGTCAAGTTTTGCCATAAAATATCAAACAAAGAAGAGAAACTTGAAAAAGTGGCATGGTCCTTCAGTGAGGGATGGGAGCACTTTTCGTCATTTGGGTTGATTTACTCCTTTGTGAACCGCTTAAATTATGCCTCCCTTAACCTCTTCAAATCATAAAATCACCTTAACCTTGCAAAGATAGTGCAAATTTGAAATTCGGTGCTCCGGTCCTTCAGTGAGGGACGGGAGCACTTTTTGCTCTCTAAGCCAAATTGTCTCACTTTTCATCTCGAAATTCCTTTGTTAGGGAAGATTTCATCTTACTTCATGCTATGAATAGAAGTTAATGTCCAAAAGAGGTCTAAAATTGTGCATATAAAGAAAAGTGCTCTGGTCCTTCAGTGAGGGACAGGAGCACTTTTTACCTTCTAGGCAAAAACTTCATCATTTCATTGTTTTCAATCAAGTCTGGATGCTTTATCATGTTCATTTCGTCCTCCACCATGCCTTTGATGTCTCAATTTAACCAAACAAGGTCAGGAATGGCTCCAATAAGTATTTTCGCCTTTGTCCTTCAGTGAGGGACGGGAGCACTTTGCCTTGGTCCCTTGGAGAGGGACGGGACCACTTTTTCCTTCAACCTTCAAAATTCACCATTTTTGTGCCTTCAAAATCTTCAAAAGTATCAAGTCATGTCCAATTATCATTCCGGAAGACCCTGCACAAAACAAAATAGAAAAGTCAGTGACAAATATGCATAAAATAACATTTGTGCTCTGGTCCCTTGGAGAGGGACAGGAGCGCTTTTGTCCTTTCTAGCTAAAAATATTCAAAATTTAGGTCTCCAATCATTTCACAAGGCAGAGTTAGGTCATCTTCAAGGCCCGGAATCAGTTAGCAAGCTCTCGCAAAATCAGAAATTGCACTTAGAATGAAATTCGCCCTAGGCCTCCAGTGAAGGACAGGAGCACTTTCTCTATTTCAAGCATCAGCTTGCCTCCAAAATTTGATCAAAATTTACCTAGGCAAGAGTATACAATTTCATCATCAAAATACTAACACTTAGACAAAATTTGAATTTTCCCTCAAAAAAAACCCTAACTAGACCTAACCTGAGACATATCTGACTTCCTGACAGACTCATCTTATTGAGTCAAACTCAATCCTCAGGAGGACACTTAATAACTTTCAAAATTTGACTGGACTCAGCTTGAAAAATATCCAAAAGGAACCCCTAAGGTTTAGCCTTAGGCCAGACAACTCACTCACTCACTCAAAACCCTAAAAACAGAGAGAAGAATAGGTAAAACAAAAGCAAAAAGAGGGGGTCCCCATTTTAATGGGGCGATGTGTGAAATGGTCACAACAGTACGCCACTCCATGATGGATGCTTAACACCTGCCATATGAAACCAAGAGGGATACGGCATCTGCTCTTGGGCCTAGGAGGGAGGATCTCTTGGACACCCTATCCAACTAGCCTACCCTAGTGCACTAAGAAATTGGATAATAAAGAATGGCGACTAACTTACAATCTGATTTTATCTAACAAATATAATACTAATGGTAATTAATCGATATCATTCAATACAATTCATTAGCATATGTTCCAGTTTATGAGTATTACTTCATATCTGTTCTCTAATTTTGTGTTGCAAGAAAACAGTATACAAAGGTACTCCCATAAAACTTAATTACCTATTTTAGATTTGGGCAAATTTAAGTTAATTTAGAGTATAACTAATTAGGGGGCATTACAGTGTAGCAGCATTTTGAACAGCCTAGAGCCAATGATTTTTTGGGGAGTGGATGAGTTAGTGAGATTAAAAGTGATAGCTAACGCTGAATATCATCATGTTCATAAATAAATAACTGATTGTCAATCGCTCGTCAGGATGAAAGATCCAGCTATAAAAGTTGTCAAGGAAAATACAGAGAAACTGGAAATTGTTAAAAAATATATTTATATATCTGCACTACTCTTCTATTCATATTGACAGAAGAGATCAGGGATGTAGTGAAGAATAATTTTGTGCGCTGGTTATGACACAGTTGGGAGGTTCTTCCTTCAACATCAGCAACATGAAAGATTTGATAAGAATTTCAATTAGAATTATAGTATAAAAACTCAAACTGCCCAAGTACCAGATATTCTTTATAAGGAGCAGAAGCTTTTTACAATGGCGATTGGGGAAAGAAGAGCAAGCACAAAAAGTAAATTGAGGAAATCAAGGAGTTTATGGATTGAGTTCAGCTTGCAAGGGAAAAAAAATGGTACATTGTATCCTAGATTGCCAGATCATTTAGATATGTCAAATTCACATGCAAAATTAGATATTGATGATTCAGAATATTTATTTGCAGCTATTTTTCATTTTTGTCCTATATATATTTTTTAGCAAAGATTAAAGCCTATTCGAGACTAACTATTTAAGAATTATAATTTTATTTACTCTTTTCTATAGATAGGGATAGGATTACTTTAAAGCGGTATTTTTATGGGAATATTTGATTATTATTTCATCCTTAAAAGCTACCTCTTGAGAGTTTATAAATAAGTACTTGGATAACATAATTTGTAATGAGAGTTGATACCAGATTTATGCTGTAGAAATTCTCATTCAAACTTTCAACTAGAATCATTGTGTTGTGTATATGAGAATCTAATAAATTAATAATAAGAGCCTATAGGGTTTGTGTTTAACTTTGTGTAGCACTTATCTTTACTCTTTCAAGCAGGGTCCAAAACTCAGATTTGGCAATTACTTGATTAACCCAAAAGAATTTGAATGTCGGGACTTGGTAAAAACTAGGGAAGAAAACTTCTCCTAGGTCCAAGGACTTAGAAGACAACATTTCTTGGACAATTGTTCAAAGGCAGAAAAAAGGTGTTCCAAATCTGTCTCCCAATTGCAGACCAGAGTTATGGGTGTGAGGTTGAATAGGTTAGGCTCTACAATTGTTTAAGATGGACCCTTGGGTACTATTTTGTGCTTGGCAACTTGGTTACAATTGTGTTAGATATTGCTTGGCAGCTTGGCTGTAGTTGTTTTGTTTTTATCTCATCTAGGAACTTGTTGTCTGGGATTTAAGTCTTTCTATCTGATGTACAGGTTTATGGTCCCTTCAAAACCCATTTATCTTAATCAAAAACAAAATTACGAATCATAAATTTCTTCTATGACGAAAGTTTTTTAAAAGTATGTTATCGTTATCATTTGCACAGGCTATAAATAGCTCTAGCTAAAAATAGCAAATCCCTAAATATGCTCTTCTCTTTAAAAATATTGACGGCAAAAATAGCACATCGTCAGGTAGCTCTGATTGACTTTGATGATTCTATATCTTTTTCTTTAATATTGGCTAACACTCTGAAATTCTTTAAAACCTACTCATTCATCCCTCCTTTGTAAAGGCATGTCATTCTTCTATCAACCATGCCTAAATGTGAGCTAACAAAAACAACTTTCTTTGTATCGCATGCACCTAAGCTTATTTATGTGCCTGCACAGTAGCAAAATGACAACAAAATTTCTGCCTTTCTATTGGTATGTGCCATTGTCCAGGCATGTGCTTGTACACTAGCCTATTCAATTCTTTAAAAATTACCATCCTTTGTATTGGCAGTCTTTTGCCTTAGACACGCATCATTTTTAATTTTAAAACTTTCCTTGCATCCACATGTCCCACCTAATAGGCATACACTACTACATGAGGAAGAAAATTTGTTTTCTTTAAAAAATAAAAGGTCTTTGTAGTGGCATGTCCTGCAATCTAGGCATGCGGCACTACTCTGCAACTGATTTTTTTAGCTTTTTGATCTTTGGTTAGATGTGTGCCTAGTGACTCATAAGCCCATGCATATGAACAATTTGTTTTAAATCATGTGCCAACGCATATATATTAAGAGGCACCTGCTAGTGGTCATTAAAAAGGAAAAAAAAAATCTTTTAGATGCCTTTACATAGGTGCACCCAAGCTTTTTCCATTTGCATTTTCAAGGTTCTTTGTTGGTGCACCTTGACACTTCTATGCACACAAATAAACTAGAAAGTTTATAGTTGCAAAGTGTATTCCTTATCCCTCTTTGGCACATCCATACTTCACACACCCTTGTCAAGGTGCATTTTTGAGTTCACATGAACGCTATTGAATTACTTTGTAATCACATATCTTGCCTATTCATCACATGCCAATACTCATGCCCATTAATTTTTGGAAGATTCCATCCTTTGTTAAGGTACACACCAATACTCATGGTGAATTTCTTTTAAAACAAAAACTCCTTTGTTTGAGCACATTCTTTTTCTTCATGATGCCTTTACACATGATAAGAAATTTGAATTTTCAAAGCTTCTTTGCATTGGTGAACGCACATTTACACAAGACAAGAAATCTCAACAATAATCTGTTTTGCATTGGCATGCATGATTGGTTTAGTGTGCACCAATGCAATGGTAATCACAATTTTTTAATTGTTCTACTTTGGAATGGCACACTTGCAATCTCTTCTAGAGGCCAATAATTAACTTTGATCATCCTTTCCATTGGTACATATCCTTCATTGTGCAAAGGTTTTCCATTCTTTTACAAACCTCATGTCGACATGTCCTCTTCTTTATCCAAACTCATTTTCTGCATTTTCACAGATTTGTTGAGTATAGGCACATAACAATTGCTAGGCATGCATCAATATTCATGACAGAACACATTAACACTTTATATTAGCACTTGCCAATACACTAGAGAAATTTTTTGAGAATCTTTTGCTTCTTTGTTGAGGAATTTGTCAAATTCACTACACAAGCCGATACACTCACTTCAACAATACATCCTTGAAACTCTCCCACACAACCTTTTGCTTTGTTTAGGCGCATTTTTCTGCTTGGTGCATCTTGTAGCATCTTTCATTCCTTTTTGCAATGATTTGTTGATTTCTCCAAGTGCTTGAATTTATGATCCTACATGGTTAGCAAAAAAGAACCAATAAGACTATGCATAGAAGATAAGATTTTGAAACATATCAAGGGCCGATAAATGAGGATTCCCAATTAAGATAAAAAAATTATATGGGCACAACATACGAGAACAGTAGGCATGTGACATCTCTCCTCTTGATACGATTAATTTGCTTATCCTTGTGCTCAAAGCACTCCAATTGAATGCCAGCTCAACAATTTTGAAAGGCTGCAGTGACAAGTGGAGCTAACCTTAACCCAGGGTGAATGGTCAAGCAAATGAGTGTGGAAGATCAATTTTGGCTTGGATACTTGTCTCAAGTCAAGCACTATCGTTATGTATTATTTTCTCTGGTGATGCTTCACATTTCTTAATCCTGTCTTCACCATTTCTAGTTGCAAAAGAGTCTGAGGTCAGACAAGGAACTCAATATTGAGGTCCTACCTTTCATCTTGTCTTGACAGATTAGGTAAAATAGGGGTTTTTGCATACTCAGTGATGAAGCTGGCACTCGCTGTATTATTTAAAAAAAGTGTTTTGTAAGCAATTATAGTTGACAAGGTTGATGAGATAGTCCATTCTCAAATGCATACAAACGAAGAGTATCTTCCATTTCTCTATAAGAATTGTATGCGAAGTGTTCATCTTTGCCTCTGCTGCAAATTATGAAATTCTTTGATTGTAAAGATTCATCAAGTATCTTTGGTGCATTTAAAATCTTCTTAAGTACTTGTGGCCAAAATTAAGGATTAGTTTTCATTCTAAACTCACTCAAGCATGGAAATAAATCTTCCCTACCATCTCCATTTGTTCATGCTTTATACTTTGTTCTTGTCTAGTATAATTAGTATAAGTCTGAACAAATAGAAGGTCCTTCTCAGATATAGCCTATCTCATTATAAATGAAGGCTAATCTCTGCTCGGTGCTAGCTGAATTAGTACATCCCATGGCCTCACAATCTATTTTCCTCCTCAAAGTAGACACTATCTTCTCAGAAAGACTCTTTGTGGAGTCTCTTTTAGCAGTTGATCTCAGTCCTTTGGAAAGAAATTAATATGAGGAACAACAATGATAACATTAAAGGGATGTGAAATCTGATTTAAAGCATTTAGGCGTGTATTAGAGTATGTATACATTGCAAATGAAATGAAAGATGTAGATTGATATCAAAACACAATCAACATGTTTTCAATATGTGGAAAGTTAGATCACAATCTTCATCAGACCAGAACCTCCCAAGGAACTGAGGAGTTAATTCTTCTGTCTAAGTTTAACTTGTGTAAATATTACCTTATAATGACACTCGATGCTTATAATATTGATCTCAGATGGGTCACTTTGGATTCAGTGAGTTCTTATTCTGAAAACTTATTGACCCCTTATCATCTATCTGCTACATGTGCTTTGAGAAGAAAGTCTTTTCAACACGAGAATGTTTTACATATCTAATCAACCCAACTTATTCAAAACAAGATGGCATGCTGCGGATCTAACCAACTCAAATTATATAACAAAAATGACACGATATGGATCTAATCAGCTTACTCTATTATTATTGTCAACCTTGTAGAGAAACATCTCTATACTGAGTGTCCCTTGCATGCTATTCATATTTGTTGCCTGTTTAGCTATTTCTTACCTACCTGAAAAATTATGTTCTTTTCTATTTCCAATATGTGAATGCTTGCATATTTTGTTTCATATACCTGGTTGGTATATAAGCTCAAACATTAGATGCCAATTCAAACAGATACACGGTGAAAATACATATCTGTTGATGAAATGTAACCATCATAAGTGTCTTTCTATCTATTCTTTCATAGTCCATATGTTTTGCAAGTGAATTTTAAATATCTTCATGTTTAACTCTCACCCATCTATTTTGTGTTTGATACGGATATAAAAAAATATTTACTACAAGAAATAGACTGTGTGTGGGGTTAATAAACTTGTATTAACATAAAAGCATCTTGAACTTCCTTTGATATGCAATACAAAGATTTTAAACATTCTGTTTATCCCATGGCAACATCAACAAATTCAATTGCAAATATTAAATATTTGTATTTCTTAGATTTTACAATGTCAATTGGCAAGTGAAGTCCTCTAATCTCTGATGTTAAGAACTGTGAATCTTCAACACCACAAGTATAAAAATACTAGCCTTCCTGTTTGAAAGGACGATTGTGAAGTCTGTACAAGCACAAAAATGAATTGAAAAAAGCCACTGAAGAGAGAAAAAGTCACCTTTGTAAAGCTTTTGGAGCCCTATAAAACAGTTTCTTATACAAACCTAAAGTTGCATGACTGCAAAACAACATACAAAAACAATGTTGAAATTGATTAATTTGCAGATATCTGCTCACTTCCTTTACAGGATTAGTATAACTTATTCAATCTTGCTACAACATGGCATTATCATAAAAATACTACAGGATCAAAAAAAAAATTGATATGCTCCAACCTGGAAATCCCATACAGACAATCAGTTCAGGTTGAAACCAGACAAGACAAAGTGAAAAGAAGAGAAATTGAAATAATTAACCAGCTAACAGATATTAGTGTAACCATGCAGGTGCCATGAAACTTCAGATCACAAAATCATTAAACATCACATGCATATTGCAAAGATAACCTGTATAAATAATGAAGATATCTACAATCAGTACAATGATAGTATATAAAATGTAACCATAGGTGAAAATAAATTTGAATTTTCACAGCAGGCATCCAATCAAAAGTTGAAGTATAATTGTAATGGTACAGGAAAAAATCTCCTTTCTTGGAGACTTGAAGAATTGAGAATTTTTTCAGTTAATGCCTAATGGCTAAGTTACTGGAAACACAGAATACTTTTGAAATATCAATTTTCAACATCTTTAGCGAATGCCAAAATTTTATTATGAACTATAAATAGGATGATTGGCAGATTTATAGTTTACACAAAAAAAGTTACAATAATTTTTGTATGATAAGGGAAACAGAAACTAAAAAATAGACTGCAAAACAAAGCACTTGGTGTGGCAAAAAAAATTCTGATCTCCTACGAAGAAATTAAAAAAATGAAGACACATACAGCTTGCATTGGAGACCAGACAAGATAAATCACTTTCTTGTTATTGCCTTGCTTCTGAATTGGTTGTGGTGCAACAAAATTTATTGTCTACATTCAAATTGTCCTCATCTCCATCTCTTTTTCTTAACCAAGATCACGATAAAATTTTTTGAGTTTTCTTTCGTCTATTTTTTTGGGTGCAATTTAGGATGCAACTTCCAACAATTCATGTCAGTATGTCCATCGCCCTCATAATAACCACAATAAACTTTAGATCTTGTTGATTGTCATTGGGGAATATGTTGTAAGTGAACATGAGAAGCTACAAAAATGTGTTAAGGCATGGAGAGTCACACAAGATGATCTATATAGAAGTCCAAGGTACACTCAAACCACAAGGATTTCAAAGAGAAAGATCTAGAGAGTGCACAAAAGAACAAGAGTTGTGCAAACATCTCCGCAATTAAAGAAAGGTTAGCACAAAAGGTTGAAATTTCCAAAGAAACAAGAACCCAACCAAGAAGTTGAAAGGAAAGATTCATGCAACAAATAATCCATGTCAATACCTGCACAGGGTGTGCCTTGATAATGTAGCCCAACCAACTAGGATGGTAATCTGTATATGACCCCTTGCTATTAGACCTAAGGATGATTCTTCAGCCTGAATTTAGAAAGGGTAGAATGTATATAAAAAGGAACCTCGACCAAGTGCCTAAAGAGATGGATCAAAGGTGGCCAAGATTTTGGTGAAGTAGCTAGTGAGAGGCTAGTGGGTAATCTATGAATTAAGCGATTGACTATTGGCAATGGCAGATATGCATGAGCTCTTGGGTGTTCAATGTAAGCTCTTGGATAACTTAATATGTGTTTTGAGTATGTAGTGTAGACTGTAGATGATACTTCTATGATGTGATTCATTCTTGATAGAGAACTGTAACTTGTAATGTAATGACTTGAATATGAATATATATGAATGAGCTTAGCAATAATGATCATAGTTCTCAACCTCATTCAGTTATATCCAAACTTGTGAGAACTCACATTTTTTAGCAAACAAGTAACTTGTCTACAACGCACAAGACAATTCTTCCAAAAAAAAAAAATTGTCAATTTCTAGTAACTCAGCAAAAAAAATTGAGAAACTTGGCTAACGAAAAAGAGCCTAAACCCTTGTTAAAATCATGATTCGGCAAGTTTTTGTTATAGATCTCCTAGAACTTGGTTGACTCAGCAAGTTTTTGTTCATATCTCTTGAAGATCAATACACTTGGCAACTTTTTATTTAGATCTCCTTATTAAAAAAGTTTAGTGGATACCAGTGGGCTTCAAAGCCACTAATGATTAAAAGATAAAGGACCCAATTTTGAATGAAAAGGTTGCAGATATAAACAATGTGAGATATAGCAAAAGAAAGATTGTGCCACCATATTTGATGATTGGATGGATAGGCGAAATACTACACTGTTGAATTTCCTTCTTTCTTTCTTAGGTGCTATAGTTTTCCTCAAATCCATTAGTCTACTGAAGATGAAAAATGCAAATTTCCTTTGTGATATTTCAGAGGAAGTCATGGCTAAGGTGGGTGAGGCTAACGTTGTGCAAATCATTACAAGCAATGCAACAAATCATGATGTTGCAGTTAGGCTACTCATGAAGAAGCACCCATTTACTTTTTGGACTCCTTGTTGCACTCATTGCCTTAACCTTATATTGGAGGATCTTGGCAAACTTTCATAGATCAAACCAGTTGTAGATCATGGTCAAAATATTTGCACATTCATATATAAATTTAGAATCACACTTGTGTGTTGGATATTTTGTCATTGATGTCAAAGGATGATGATTCAAGGTCATAAATCTCAGAGGATTTCTCAAAGTAATAGATTGAGCTGCCTGGTTGTCTGCTTGAGGTGCTTGAGTTGCTTGAGCTGCTTGGTTGTGTGTTTCAGCTGCTTGCTTGCTTGGTTGAGGTGCTCGGGTACTTGGTTGAGTTGTTTGCCTGTTTGGTTGATCTACTTACCTGCTTGGTTGGGCTACTTGGTTGTCTGGTTGAGCAACTTACCTGCTTGCTTGAGCTGCCTGCTTGGTTGAGGAGCTTGGTTTCCTGCTTGAGCTACCTGGGTGTGCGGTTGAGCTGGGTGAGTGTCTACTTCAGCTGGTCGTGTGTCTACGTAATCTTGCTGTGAGCTTACTTGTCAATTTGTCAACTACTATATCAGATTTCTTGCCATGTCACCGGTTGATTGACTACTTTTGAATTTTATATATGGTGGTTAAGGACTTTACTCTTTTTTAATGAGTCTATAGCATAAGGAGAAGTATAAAGATACGATTTATTGAAGGAATGATTAAATTTTCGGGCCTTATAGCTATTTGTGAAGGAAATTACAAAGGCTGCAGTTGTAAGGAGTACAACGGCAAATATGGACGGTTTTCAGAATTAATGTTTGATCATTTTTTGGGAACAGATTCTTTTATTTCATGTATCCTATTTTAAGTTCGGCGGCTTCAGTTCTTCTTGTAATGTCTTTATCAAAATCAGGCATGAATTAAAGCAGCGTATGATGTGGTATGTGACAGCTGCCGTGTAACTTATGGTGAGTGATAATTATTCTAGTATTGGTTGGGAAGCATTATTTTTGAGTCAAGCTGCAATTTTGATTGGAGACATTAAGGAATCATTTTTATTTCTGCAGACTTAGTAACGCCTTGAATTCAGAAAAAGGTGAACACCGAACATTGTTATTATTGAGTCATGGTGATTTATTTTTGCTCTGAGCAGTTTGGTGATGACTGGAAGGATTTTATTCATGACAGCTCGATTTTGTCATAGTGGGATGAACATCAAGTAACCACAAGAATTTAATTACTGTTGCAAATATTAATAACATAGCAAAGTCGTTTTTCTAAAATCATCATGGGTGTATCTGCTGGTAACAAGTTGTGAAGCGATTAAAAATATAGTGAGCTTTGAGTGCTGAAGAAGTGTGTCGGACAGGTATGGGAAGAGGATATTGAGCTGCATAAAAAGAGACAGACTATCGTGGGCAGTATATAGCCCAGAATAGGCATGTGATTTTAAAAATCAAAGAAAGTCTATCCTACAGGGGGTTAATGGGAAATACGCAATGGTTGAATATTTTTGTGAAGTGTGCTAGTTGTTTCAATTCCTCCTATAGTGTATTACTTCTGTTATTGGCATGAGATATGGGTGTTTGTTTGGCAGCAAATCCTAATGTAATTTGATCATGCTTGGTGATTTGTATGAAAGGATAGTCAACATTGAACAAGCTACAGCAGCGTATGTGCTGATATGCATACCATGTATGAGATTTGGAGAAGGTGGAAGGAGATGTGTGTTATTGGTTTCTAAGCTGCTATTTCATCTTTGAACTGATAAAGGTGTTTTCTGAGCATTTAATACATTGCTTCTGAATATCTTTATGTCGGGGGATCTTTTATATTTCTTGCTGGTGATAGAAGTGTTGTATGTATTCAGAAAAGTTTTATTGAACCTTGCATTTGAGTTTGTACACAGTCTGAAGTTGGTGCTTCAGCAGAACTAAGAGTCGGTGCTCTTTGTGACTAGGTGCTCACTTTTGTAATCAGGGTTGTGTTGACGTGTATTTTATACACCATCATACACAGAATAAAATACCAATAGGCATCTTATCCTCTCTTGAGAAAATACTCTCTAACTGCTGAAGATTCACATAAAGGATTAGTTAGGAAGACTCCAAGGTTCTGTTAGTAGGGTCTCTACGTGTGGACAAGCTTCCAGCGGTATGATGTGATTTGCTGTTTCCTTCAAGGGGTCTTACGCATTCTGAAAGTTCAAGATTTTACTAAACTAAAGAAACTTTTCAAAAAATAATAAAAGAGTAGGGTTTTCAAGAAGTCTAATCTAATCTAACCCTAGGAATGACTTTGTATGGACAAGACTTGGCAAGATTCAACCAACTTCAATTTTGCCATAAGATAACAACTCAATTGAAATTAGTGCAATCTTCTATGGTAATAAAATGATATTCAATACATCAAAGGTCAAGGACACTACCATGAAGGTACATATCTAAGATACAATAATGATTGAAGATTAAGGGACTCAAAGTATTCTCCAGTCGACCACGCAAGGCGTTCCTACAATCAGCAAGAAGCTAGTGGTTTGGATTACGAATCCTACCAAAGATCAAGTCTCACACAATGTCCTTCAAATTAACACTCTACTTTGATTGAGCATGATTCAAGTAGATTAAACAACCATGAAGATAACCAAGAAAGTTGCAACAAAACACCATAACTTCAATATTTCATTGATTTCCAAGTCATCATGTACAACAATTGCTTGAATTCCTCTCTTCAAAACTCAATCTTACTACAAAATAAAATTGCTTCTAGCTCTAATCTTTCTAATACAATAAACTCTCTGATATCTAACTATTGACTACTACTAAATGAAATGAAAAATGGGGGTATAAATAGCATCCCCAGCTACAATGAAAGGTCCAGATCGAAAGTAGATCAACGATCAAGATCATGACACCTAAACCCTAATTAGGGTTTGTTACAAATGGCCTCCTTTTTACTGAACAATATTAAATACATAGCCAAATATTAAATTTGGCACAAAAATCTAGGAGACATAAACCAATGACAAATAAGATGCCATGTCATCTATAACAACCTTTCATCTAGAACCTTATTCCCTTTCCAATGTTCTTTTTTGGCATATGCAATGAATCTTGTCACGATTCCTTCGATTTCTGCAATTGGAATCTCGGGAAGATTCTTCATACTCTCTTCCAAGTGGATGACCTGATCGAATGCATCTAGAAGAGCTGCGTCCCAAGTAGATTCAAGTTCCTTGGTTCTTTCAATCAGGAGCATGGTGGCAAACATTTGATCATATTGCTCATCTGTAACATTTGCGTCCTTGCAAAAGATAACCTTGATTCTATCCTCTAATTCCTGCATATCCACATCTGTCTCGACCTCGATCCTTCTGCCAAGAATGGTACGAAGTACATCAAATACTCTGTCCTGGATCGGATTGATCACCTCCTCAACTTGGCCACATCTAACACTGATGTCCTCGAAGAAAACACTCTTCATATGGAGTAAGGTTGACCACTGAAACAAACTGTGAGATTCCCCATCCAAGATCTTCTCTTGCGCTAAAACTTTCCTTGATGTGTGTCTAATTACCTTCAAGACAGGAATGATAACATCCTTGGTATGGGCGAATGCAGCTACTGTTATCATCAAATTGTGGATTATCTCAAGAACTTGGATAGCTTGATGAATAATCTTCATCATCCTTGTTACAAATTCTATGGCCACTGTATGAGATCTATCCATCCAATTACTTGTACGTTGAACCATGTTCCTGAATCTTTCTGCCTCATTGATTGACTGAAGTGGAAGTGCTTGCACTGGTGATCTAGCTGGATCCTGACGTCCCAAAGGTTCATTGATGTGACTGAAATATGTCCTCCATGCACCGACCTCTCTCTCAAGCTTTCTATTCTTCTCCATTTCTTCTCTAAGCTTGCCCTTCAATGCCTCAAATGAATCGGTGGCATCATCTAAAGTCTGCTCTGCTGTAGATGGTCCTAACTCAAATGTCTGTATATCATATTCCTCTGCTAGGATCTCACCTTCATATTTGTCTGTTGCCGGTGTAGCTATCTGCAATTTCCTGGATCCAGTCTCATCTCGAATCATCTTGGACATCTTGGTAGCCTTTCTCTTCTCTGTCACTTCCTGGGAATGTCCAACAAGGCTCTCTAAATCAATCGCACTGTCCTCGTCCTCTACTATGATCACCTTGGTTAATCTTTCCTTCAACCAATCTGGGATAATCGATCTTGTTTCCTGAACTTGAATCTCTTTATGTACTACTTCTTCTTGTCTGGGAGGAGATGTCATTTCGTTATCTTCTTTGTCTTCATTTAACGCATAATCCTGGAGAGATCCATCTGGTGAACCATGTTGTGCCTGTCCTTCTTCCTGCCTATCGTTCTGTACCATCGACTCCATAGATTCTTCCACTTGAAGTGTCCTCTTCTCTAGTCTAGAAGATGTACCGGATGATCGATCTCTGTTGGCCTCTTGTTTCCTCTTGGAAGACTCTTTCTTTTCTGACCTTTCTTTTCTCTTTGAACCCCTTGGATGGAGATTGCCCTCACTGGCACATCGAAGGTTACCTTCTCCTGAATTTCTAGGATTAAGATTGCCTTCACTCACACTAGCTCCACCTTCGGCTGGTTTCTCTTCCAAAGTGAAAGTCATAGCTATGCCTTGTTCTCTCAACTTCTGATGCTGTACGTCAACCCATCTGCGAGTACAAGACAAGACTGGTGCCATCAAAGTATCTAAATCCACAACCTCAGGCTCATTCCAATCCAACCTTATTGTTTTGCTTTCTCGATCATACGAAGACTGGATATGCCTGCCACTGTCCTGAGCTTGGTCGGCCACTCTATAAATCCTGCATTTCCTGATGAAATCCAAAGGCAATCTAGAATGCATTTTTTGTTTCACTTCAAGATCATCTAAGAGATTCATCATAAAATCTTCTATTTGGTACTCATGCCTAAACTTTCTGCCGACTGTCTCCTCTAAATGTCCATGTGGATCAAAGCTTTCTCTCAAAGCAAAAGATGAAAAAGCATACAAGGCTAACTCCTTCTCTGCGTCATCCATGGCTAAAGCATTAGGACATACCTCAACTGAATTGCCCAAAATGATAGGTACTGGAACTCCATTCTGCTGTCTGTGTCTGAATGCCTTCACATATGCTGCCAACTGTCTCGTTACTTCAAGTAACACAATTCTGTCTGTCGGATATCTCGGCAACATGTATGGAGGTAAAGGACATCCATGTACTCTAATATAAGTGAACTTGGGAAACTGAATGAACCAAGCACCGTACCTCTTTATGAATTCCTGTGCATCCTAAGATAATCTATTGTGAATCCCACCTTGCAACGTCCTTGTGATGTTCATCGTGAAGGTATCATTAACTAACTTGTAGTTACTTCCTGGCGGATGATGCAAGTAGGCATAGGAATCACAAGCTCTGACCTCGCCGGGTCCTCTTCCAATCACTCCTCTGTGAGGTAGTCCTGCGTACTCAACACTCCTAATCAAGGCATAGATGACATATGAACTCATGTAGAAAGACTTAGTGGCCTTGAGTCTTCTCAACTATACGTCCAAGCAATGGCTAATCATCCTAGCCCAATGTATCGTACCTTTCCCTTGAACGATCACCTGGATGAAGTAAAACATCCACTTCTCAAAATAGAAGGCATGAGGGGCTCCTGTAACTCGGTTGAGCATGGTAATCAAATCTCTGTACTCCTCCTGGAAATCAATCCTGTGCGGTGTGTTCGGGATCTTGCTCAGACGGGGACGACTCTTAAGTAGCCAGTTCTTATTGATAATGCTTAGACAAGCATCTGGATCATCTTCGTACATTGATCTGGCTCCTTCTATGCTCTTGTATATCATGTCCCTGTGCTCTGGAAGATGGAAAGCTTCACTTATAGCTTCCTCTGAAAGGTACGCCAAAGTGTTTCCCTCATTGGACACGATCGTCCTGGACTGTGGATCATAGTGACGAGCACACTCGATCATCAACTCATGGCACTGAATAGCTGGTGGAAAGCCGGCCGCCTTAATGATGCCACTTTCAATTATCCTCCAGGCGACAGGTGATGGCTTGCCAATGTAAGGGACATCTCGAAACTTCTTCGTGCTGAAGTTGCCTAAGTTTGTATCTCCAATGTTGCTCCACTTCGACACGATCTTGGTCTCCACTTCTTCGGTCTTCTGATCTTCTTTCATGAGAGCTGAACGACTGGTGGATGCTCCCGCCTTCGGGGTTGCCATACCTACACAACATTTCATAATGAGAAGCTAGATTTTGCAATAAATAACATAGATTAGAGAGTATTTTAGGAAACTTCATGATAAGTCTTTGAGTTATCATTTCCTAAAATAAAACGATTGAGCTAGGAATTCAAAATTCAAAATTCAAAATCTAGGCAATGACGATCAACTAATAAAACAATAAAGCAAATATCGCCATACCTCAATAGAGAGCTAACTCTAGAATGCAAAATGAATAAAATCGCTTAGGCAAAATTGATATTTCAACGTGAGATAGCTTTGATGTGATCTTCAAATCAACGTCCCTCTTATCAACTTCGCCACCCTTCAAGTATTTGACGTGATCTCTAATGCATTTGACAAATTCGCCACCTTTGGTATGTCCTTGACGTGATCTCCTCTAAATGATCGATCCTTTGTCAATTCGCCCAAGTGAAAAACTAAGTTCGCACTCCTCAAACACAATTCGCACTTTTTCCTTCAAGATCGCATGTAAGAGATGATAAATGATGATGTGAAAATGACGATCTTCATCTCCCCTTTATAGGCGCATTTCACCATAATTACCTTAGGCCGACTTGTGTAAAAATAAGGCAATTTAAATGATTTTAAATAAATAATAAAGGCCGACCTCTAAAATACCAAGCGCTCCTTTTGATTTTTTATTAATTTAATTAATTAATTATTAAATGCCATCGTTATTATTTAATAAACTTCGATTTTTTTATAAGGCAAAATAATTAATTAATACCAAGCGCAATATTTAAATGCCATTTAGTTGAATTTTCAAAACATATCGAATTTTAGCATTTAAAATAAATTCAAAAATACTTGCTTTGGGCGCCAAAACTTGAAAATGAAAAATACTAACCTTATCGCCCTGGTCCCTGACTGAGGGACAGGAGCGATCCATCACTTTTGTCTTGATTCTTGCAATTTTTACGTCCAAGGTCTTCATTTCCATGTTGAATTTACCATTTTCGCTAGGTCCTTCAAACTAGATCGACTTGCATGTGTGCATGAGTGCCTTTGGATGTATTATCGCCCTGGTCCCTTGGAGAGGGACAGGAGCGATCCAAATATTTTCACTTGAAATTCTCCATTTTTGATATCAACTCCTCCTTCATCACCTTTTAGAAGACGTTTCAAACCTTGTGCAACTTTATTTTGCCGTGATCTTTAAAGGATAACATGTGTTTTGGCAAATATCGCCCTGGTCCCTTGGAGAGGGACAGGAGCGATCTTAATAATTTCTCCTTGACCTGGCATCTTTAATCTCTAATCTTCATTGTAGGGCGAATAATAACATTGTTTGTTCATTCCATGCTGGTTCCTCTTGATTTTTACATGGCATTTAGACTTTAGAAAGATTATCGCCCTTGTCCCTTGGAGAGGGACAGGAGCGACCTGGAAGCTCTAGCCAAAATGTGTGATCTTTCAACCTTGATTCTTCGTTCATTGCCTCTTGAAGGACGTCCTTGATCTTACGTGCACTTGCCTTGACATGCATTTAAAGGATCATGAGTGTTTTAATGAAATCGCCTTGGTCCTTGTCCAAAGGACAGGAGCGATATGAGTTCCTTGCACAAATTGGTAACACTTTGACGTTCAAAACTCTTGCATATCATCTTCAAAAGACACCTTATACCTTGTGTGATCTCGAAAAACCTTGACTTGGCATGAATTTGAAGGAAAATGAAGGATCCCATACAAATCGCCCTGGTCCCTTGGAGAGGGACAGGAGCGATATAGCTTCCTTGTTCAATTTGAGGATCTTTTAACGTTTGAAGTCTTTGTATATCACCTTCTAATCATGTCTTGGACCCCTTACGACCTTGCAAAACCTTGACCTTACGTGATTTTTGAGAGATTTGGCCAATATAATAGACATCGCTCTGGTCCCTTGGAGAGGGACAGGAGCGAACTTCAAGGTTTTGGACTTGTCTTTGCTTTTTTCAACTTGCAATTGTCTTCATCGGGTAAAACGTGATCCCTTGATCTTCCTTAATCACTTGGTGCTTGTTAATCTTTCGAAATCTATGCCTTTATGCAAATTTCGCTCTGGTCCCTTCCTGAGGGACAGGAGCTAATTAAGTGTCTTGATGCAAATTCTTTAACTTGGCGACCTTCGTAACTTTGTGCTTGATGGAGATGTCTTAAAATGTCCACACCACCTTGTTCTTCGCCTTGGAGTGTCCTGAACTTGGAGGAATGGCAATATAACCATTATATCGCCCTGGTCCCTTGAAGAGGGACAGGAGCGATCTTGCTCTTGTAGGCTCCACATCACATTGCTAACCTCTAAAATTATCTTCAACGGATTCGTAACATTCCATTCCATTCATCCATGCCTTGGGTTTCATTGTAACTTAGCAAGAAATTTGTCTTAGACAAAAATCGCTCTGGTCCCTTGGAGAGGGACAGGAGCGAACTTAGGCATTTAGGTCTTTTGTTGACATTTGGTAATCTTCAATTTATCTTCAATGAGTTCATTTCACCCTGTTTCTTGCCTTCAAACTTATAACTTGCTTGATTTTCGTCCAGAACATGCCCTATGAAGAATATCGCTCTGGTCCCTGGGAGAGGGACGGGAGCTACAATGTACTTCGCCCTGGTCCCTTCCCAAGGGACAGGAGCGATTTTGGCATTCTGGACCACTCTCCTTCATGTCGACACTTCAAGTTATATTCATTTGATAAAACATATCTCCTCAGACATCTTCAAATTGTTAAGTCGTCAAAATCCTGCAAGGACAAAGCAATATTTGATTTGTAGCTCCGGTCCTTCACTGAGGGACAGGAGCGATTTTGCTTCCTGGAGGTACTTCCGTGTTCGTGAAATTCTTCAATTTATATTCAACGGAAAGATCACGCCATTCTTTATCACTTGCAATTCGAAATTCATCTTGACTCTGCAGGGGCGGTAAGATATTTGAAAACGAGCTCCGGTCCTTCACTGAGGGACAGGAGCGATTTTGCTCCTACAGGCCAAAATATCATGATTTTGCACATTTAATCTCTTCGCAAGGCGAAAACAAAACATTCCCCATGCCCGGGATCAAAATCAAAAAACTCAAAATTTGGTCAAAATTACTCAATTGGACAAAAATTCATATTTCATCATCAACACTTAGACAAGTTTAAGCTCTGCATTCAAAAATTCCAATTGAAAATAGACCACTTTGGCGAATTCATTGCATTCAAAATCTGCATTCTACAAAAGGAAGCTCAAAAAGCTCTCAAAACTAACTGGATTCTGGCCTGAAAGACGGCAATTAAAACCCTAAGGCTTGACCCTAAATCCAGACAACTGACTGACTAACAAAACCCTAAAAAGCAAAGCGAAAGGCGAGCGAAAAACGAGCAAAAAGAGGGGGTCCCCATTTGCAATGGGGCGATGTGTGAAATGGTCACAACAGGTTGGTGCCCATTTAAATTAATGAAAGTTATTTGATGCCGTGGTTTATTACCCGAAAAGGTTTTCCACGAGAAATCCTTGTGTTTGTGTTTGTATGGTTGTTCTCTTTATGCTTCATGTGGTTTCATGCATTTATAATTTTATAGTTTTAAAAAGTTCTGAAATACTGATTCACACCACCCACCCTCAGTATTTACTGTGTGCTTCTCATTGTGTTCTTGACTTAATGAGGAAATACAAATAAAAAGAGTTTGATTGTTTTAGTATAACTCACATTGCAACATATTTTGTAACATAATCTTTGTTTCAATCAAAAACTACTCTAATATGCATTCTTATTAGTGAGAACTGAGAAGTGGTTTCAATCTTCATAATTGAGGGCCACTACCATAGTTGAGATTGTTGCCTAGGTCTTTAATGAGTAACACTTTTAGATTTCGATGAATGAGATTGTAAATGTTAGTTCTTGTTTCAATTCTCTTTTGCAAATTTTAATAATGTTACGGTGTTTTTATTTGTTTAAAACTTCTGGTCATTTATGTTATTATTTAACAGTTCATAAAGCCTTTAGTAAACCTCCTCCATATTGTTAATGGCGAGAAGCTTGCATTAAGCTATGTGTGTGATGCAAGGGCATCATGGCATGCATATGGTCATTTTTGGTTTTTAGGTTGTTTTGGATGTGTGTGGGTTCAATAAGGTCATTTGAGACCATTTGAAGTCCTTTTGATCTATTTTGGAATGTTTCATGACAAGTTGTCAAAAAGATGTAAATGTTGCAAAAAGTTGTCATGTCAAAATTGTCAAAACTTGCATTTGTGGTTATGGGTAGTTGATGGTCGGTTAGACAGCAGGGACTGGTTGCAAATTTATAAATATGCAATCCAAACTCAAATGGAGAGGTTAGATAAGGATTGAATGAGGAGAAACATCATTTTGGCACGTTTTTACCTTGTTTTTCTGTGTAAACAGTCTGTATTTTGTTTGCTACGGCCTAGTACGGAATGGTACGGGTCTGAAACTTATATGGATGGAAAGATAATTTTATTGCAGATTTTTTCGTTCTTACCAGTCCTAAAGAAAAGATTGTTTGATTGGTCTAATAAGTCAATCTTTCTAACAGCCCTGTTCAGAAACTAGGGTTTCCAGCAAGTGCAAATAATTCATAACTTGACTTTCCACTGTTGGAAATCCATGAAAATTGGTGGAAAGTTCTGTTTTAATGTCATCTTCAATCCCTCCAAAGGGGAGTTCCTAAGCCTTTTATTTGTGCAAGTTATTTAGGACTGTTGGTCCCATTTTGCAATGCAATTGTTACAAAGCCCTAGTTGGAGGGTTTAACAAAATAATGCATTGTTTGAGTTGTTTGATGTAATGATGATTTGTATGCCATCAAAATTCATGGTGAGAGGCCATAATCAGGCCAAGAATGTATGGTTTGGATTGGGTTTGAACCACACGTACTCACCAAGGCCTAAAAGCAATATGCCTAGGATGAACTAGGATGCACCTAGTTATTGAATGTAACAAAGCATCATATGAAATGTGTCAAGGTACAATAAGTCCTTCCTCTGCATCAGTGTGTGAGGGCATGGATAGAGCCAAGGAGGCCATTGGAATCATGTATGGTGAGGTTGAAGACAAACATTGTTCCATATGGAAACTCCCCAATCAGTAACAGCATCATCTGCTTCATAAGTCTTTGCACGCAATTGGTTATTTCTTGAATCCAATGTCCCAATTCTACTCAAATTTCAATATTGATGAGGCTTTGGGTGGGCTCTACATGGTCATGAAGATTACGGAAGCAGATTCTTAGCTTAAAGCAACAATTGTCTCCAAGATTGAGATCTTTAGACTTGCACACAATGACCTCTTTGTGTGAGATATATGTAAGGCAACTTGGAAATTTTTTTAGCAAGGTCAAAGCTGATCAAGATCATTCTTTCAAAAGTTTACATTTCTTAAGTTAATGTCAAACAACAAATTGAGTTCCTTTTCATTTTGTTTTTGTTTATGTTATAGCGTTGGTTGGTATCCTTTAGGACCGACATAGATAACTAAATTGTCTAATTGGCCTATTGGCCTTAGACAATTTCATATACCGATTGAATATTAAAATTGTCAAGTAAGCAAATACGATATTCCATTATGTGCCGACCTTGTATTTTAATTATCATATAATCCCGCCACCCTTTAGACGTGTTAATGATAAAATAATTAATCCCTAATGAAGAGACATGATTGTTTAACAAGAAGCCGACTTTTTGGAAGAGACGTGTTGATTGGCATCACCCTTGCATGGGTATATAAATTCATTCTCCTTCACTCCACAACCATCGAATCATCTTGCTTCTGCAGTTCGTGTCTTCCTTCAGCAGTTCGTGTTCTCCTTCAGCAGATCGAATTATCATTCTTCAGCAGTGTGATCTTATCTCCAAGGCAAAACTAATTGATACTGAAGTCTGATTGATCAAGATAGATCATCATACAGCAGTCAACATTCCTACAGTGGTTCGGATTGCATACAGCAGTCTAGGGTGAAATTGTGTCACCATATAGCTTCAAAGTGTGAAGCGAGTTCTTGTAAAGATACTTGTCATATTTGAGATAATAGAGATATTCTTTGTTGCTGGGTTTTTCACCTTCAAAAGGAAGGTTTTCCCAGGGTACATTCTGTGCAATTGTATTTGAATTACTGTCTATCTAATCTGATCACAAAATTTAACAGTTTTCTCATTTCAAGTGCAAGCTATGAGAGGTTTGGTTCTAATATGCCAAATCTTCTAGGGATTGTCATGCATGTCTGGAGCCAACCATGCAGCACTTCAAGATGCCAGCACAATTGGATTATGTTTGAGCACATACATGCAATAGATTGTTGGTCCAAAGGTTGAATTATTTTGTCTTTGTTCATTACAACCTTCCCCTTCATCACAAGCAAGCCTTGGCTCTATTAATCTCCCATTATATTGGAGAAAGTTGATCTCTTATCAAATTGGATCACTGAGCCTAAGGAACTTGCCTTTAGAACAATAACCATGCGTTAGTTGATCAGGTTGATCTTGAGGCAAAGACAATAGCCATGATTACAAAGGAAAGAGCACCAGCAAATCCCTTGATGTTGACAAACATGAAACTTTCACGGCTGCGGCAACATCGAGGACCTATCTATGACACAAGCACATGACCCACTATAAAGCTATTGACATTGGACCAAGTGATTGGACTCCTCTCTACCATGGTTTAGGTTTTGTTTTTGATCCCATGGATATCACAATCCATGAGTTTTGTAAACCAATTTCCTTCAATTTAAAACAATTTTTGCACTCATTTACTTATGTATACTTGTATATGTGATCAAAGTAGCTCATAATTGATTAGTTTTTATCTTTTTTTAAATTGATATAGAGGAGTGTATAGAAAAACCTCTAATTCGTCTATAAATCTCTATATTTCATGGTTTTCTCAATGTGTTGAGTCTGTACCAAGACTGGGATTCCAATTCAAGTCCAAACTCAGCATGTACCTACCTATGACACAAGCACATGACCCACTATAAAGCTATTGACATTGGACCAAGTGATTGGACTCCTCTCTACCAAGGTTTAGGTTTTGTTTTTGATCCCATGGATATCACAATCCATGAGTTTTGTAAACCAATTTCCTTCAATTTAAAACAAATTTTGCACTCATTTACTTGATGTATACTTGTATATGTGATCAAAGTAGCTCATAATTGATTAGTTTTTATCTTTTTTTAAATTGATATAGAGGAGTGTATAGAAAAACCTCTAATTCGTCAATAAATCTCTATATTTCATGGTTTTTTCAATGTGTTGAGTCTGTACCAAGACTGGGATTCCAATTCAAGTCCAAATTCAGCATGTACCTACCTATGACACAAGCACATGACCCACTATAAAGCTATTGACATTGGACCAAGTGATTGGACTCCTCTCTACCATAGTTTAGGTTTTGTTTTTGATCCCATGGCTATCACAATCCATGAGTTTTGTAAACCAATTTCCTTCAATTTAAAACAATTTTTGCACTCATTTATTTGATGTATACTTGTATATGTGATCAAAGCAACTCATAATTGATTAGTTTTTATCTTTTTTTAAATTGATATAGAGGAGTGTATAGAAAAACCTCTAATTCGTCAATAAATCTCTATATTTCATGGTTTTTTCAATGTGTTGAGTCTGTACCAAGACTGGGATTCCAATTCAAGCCCAAACTCAGCATGTTGAGTATGTGCCATGTCTAAGATAAGACTTTGAAACTTTGAATCCAAAATTAGCATTTTCAGTCTATGTGAAGTCTAGAATCCGAGCTTGAGTCGAAAATCAGCAGTTTGCTAACCATCATGCGGAAGGACTAAGGTTGGGTTCATCCTAATGATTCTAGTGAGTTTGTAATAGATTTCAACATTGTCATGATGGCCAGCTTATCTTTTACCTTTTTTATATGACTAATTTATTGGAAAAAAATAAATTTTGAATGAAAGATTCCCATAGATGGCATCACATTTTCATGTGTAGATACTAGATAGAGATGGAAATATGAAATTATATTCATGTCTACAAATCAACAAAATTGGTCAATGGGATTCAAAATTACATCAAGTAAAATAAAAGAATTTTATGGCAAAAAGAGACCTAGGATCTGAAAAAGAAACTTAACACTAACCAAAACAAACATTACTATAGAGAGGTAAAACCCCCTAACATAGATAAATCCATATATTTTAATTAGAAACGAGCAGATAATAACCCTTAAACTTTTCCAGATTAATACCTAAGATGATAACCCTGAAACGTTTCATTGAGTGATACCAAACATTGTGATAAATCTAAGATTATCAATTCCTATGAGGCCCAACTGTTGAGCCACTTGGACATGTTTATACAAAATGTGAATGTATTGTAGGTTGTGTTACACAGGGACACCTCCCCACCCCTCAAACCCTCTGTCCCTGTCCCCCAAAACATTTCAGGGTTGGTGGGACAGCACAGGACATCCGCGGGCCATCCCACCCAACAAGCAAATTCTGGATGTCTCAGAAATGCATCCCCATTTTGGAGGATGGCAGGAAAAAGTTAGGAGATGCCTGGCCATCCCTGAGGCAGCTGGGAACATCTCAGATGTCTCTCGACCATCCTAGGGGCAGCCAGGCATCCCCTACAGCAAAGCAATTTTTTATAATGTTTAAAAAATATATATTCATAACATTAAAAAAGGCTAACAAATATATCATGACAGCATTATAACAGCAGCATGGCATGACAGCATTATAACAGCGGCAATAGATTTATCATGACAGTATATCAGCAATTAAATTAATCATGAAATAAGAAACAACTGTAGCATAACAGAAATGAATATATGATGATTCAGATTCATAGTAAATGACATAAGTCAAACACCAGTTAACACTGACAGCAACAATTTGGATTTCTCATTTCATTGATTAAAAAGGTCTGAAACTTCAAAATTCTTGATCATGACAGCAGTATAACAGCATTAAATTAGTCTTGATAGAAGTGAGAGAAACAACTGTAGTATAACAGCAATAAATATAACATGATTCAGATTCGTAGTTAATGATATAAGTCCTATAACAGTTAACAGTGACAGAAACAGTTTGGATTACTGATTTCATTGTTCAAAAAGGTCTCAAACTTCAAAATTCTTGATACAGGACTAGAGTCAGTTATAAGAGAGTTTAAAGGTGCACTGGCCATTGTCTGGTACAGTGTGATATTGTGTAAGAAGCACAAACAAAGAACTTATTGGAATGTGATTGGCGTGCAGGCTTCTGCAGACACCATTTTAACAGTGGCATGTTATAGATATATAGATATATTGCCTTCCCCCAGCCATTCCCAAAATAATGGCCCTTGGACTGCCATACCCAAAACGCATCCCCTGCCTTCCCCAAAACACATCCCCTGTCATGCCTGTCCTGGAAACACTATGGAACATGCATGTCAAGGAATTTCAGCCTAGGTGATTAATTTCTTAACTAGGCCATGGTACTTGGCCAATGATTATGAAACTTATAAATCTATAAGGTACATCTAAATTTGTAAAGTTGCATACCTAATATGTATAATAATAATAAATGTCCATAAGAGACCAAATGCGTGTAAATAGACTTAAAACTACATTCAACTAAAATCGAATAATGTTAGGGTGAAAACTAAAACAGATCAAATTGTGAAAAATCATTAAACACGATGCATCATGGAAATGTAAACATAACAAGAGGGATAAACCCAAAGGTAGTAAAATCTTGAGCCATTAGAGCTAATTACAAATATAAATAGCCATGTGAGCAGAAAATCCCCTACAAGAATACTTGATAGCCATAATAGTAATAAGAAATTACTGAAATATGGAAGATGTCATGCACTTGAGCCATCAAGAAAGAAATAAAGAAACGATATCGCTTTCCACATGTGGCCAATAGCACTCAAAAAGTGCATTCAATTAACATAGAGATACTAGGACAGAAGACCCCAGCTTATAAATACTATCTAAAAAGTAACTGAAATAAAAACATAATAAGAGGGCTAAACCCAAAGTGATCAAATTAAAAGATGAGAACCATTACAAACCATAGTAACTAAATATGACTTGCCAAGTAATCAACAGGTTGATTTTTTACTCAACACTAGGTCTCAACAAAAACTCAAACAATTTCTTTAAAAACATAGTTTATAAGAATTGGTCTATCTTTTTTCCAGACAAAATAGACTTGCAAAACAATCACCAAGACTGCTTATAATTATTCTAAAAACAGCCATGTGAGGAGAGGACCCCCAATTGAAGCATGGAGTTGATGAAGATAAAAGCAAGAGATTGGAATTGAAGAAAAACAAAGTTGTATGTTTTCATGAAGGCTCAAGCTAGAAGAACCATCATAATAACCTAATTACTGTGAACAGGCCAATGCAAGTAATGCTCATTAAAAAAATATCCAGACTACGAGGGTTAAGTTGTACAATCCTAGCAGGAAGTTGGGTAAATTCCCCAGAAAAATTCATAACATCCAAGGCTAACGAGCCCATGGCTCTAGAAATATAGTAATGTGTGAGTGCCTCAATGACCTCGGTTGGGGACAAAGGCAAGACCCTTGATGCCAAAACAAAGCAGATCCACTCCACTTAGATGGAGACTCAAGGCATCAGAAGCTCTAGTACTAATATTCTCAGAGCGGGAGTATCTCACCAATCTAACACAATCTTTCTGTTACTCATCTTTATCCAATGGGTGTTTACCACCTAGAATACTTCTTGTTGAATAAAAGAAAGAAGTAATCATCCGAAATAATCTATTAGTCCGTTATTCTGAGAATAAGTCTCCCAAAGAGAAATTGCCAAAAGCGCCTCTGATCAATTTTTCATAACAAAGCTGATATAGAACCTCATGTCTTTTTACTGACAAAGTTATCTCCCCTGAACTTCATAGTGGTTGGGAGACCTGAAAATAAACTGACCCTTAGTCTACATTTCGTGGAGGGAGAAAAGATAATAGAAATGAAAATTTTAGTTCACAACTTATGCCAGTCCATCGCACCTTCTACTGGTGTGAACATGCCTTCAACTGACAAAGAAGAATCATCAAGACTCGTGACCAATGATATTAGAGATAATCCAGTTAATTGATGATACCATCTACAATTCTGTAAGAAATGTTCAACATAAAAATACGACTTGGAACTAAGTGGTTGTGAACAATACATCCAAGTGGTCTCAATATATCAATAGTATGTATCCTCCAATAGCCTTGTTGATCACTTCCTTCAAGGAAAGGAGGGCATCTAAGCAGTACCTGTTTGGAAGACATTGACCAACAGAGATACCAATAGATTTAAGGAGCACATTGGTCTATGATAGCAACAATGTTGATGCCCAGTGGGACCCAAAGAAGCAATCATATTAGAAAAACAAGTGGCCAAATAATGGGTACTCTCCTAAAACAACAATAAACAAATTTTGCATCTCAATTTTACAACAGATTTTTAGGAATCATACATAAGCACCAATAAACACAAATTTTCAGAAACAGCAAGTAACAGAGTTACATAACATAGCAAGTAGATGCAGAAATTTTACAGTCATTGGAAATTAAAAATGTGTCAAATGGCAAAGAAACTAAATAGTTGCAGTTAATCATTCATAAAAACACCAAATCTACTAAGAAAGGTATATTGAAAATTTGGTTACCTCCAACTGTTGTCCAATAGTTTTGTCCCACAACCAAAATCTCCTCTAGTCCCAGTGGTTCCCCTTTTTAGGAGGAAGGGGAAATGAAAAATGTGAAAATGTGAAAAGAATTCTCCTAATTGTTCCCAAAATCCTAGGAACAGTATGTGAACGAAGAAATAGTATGAGCAAGGGGACTGGGACAATGGACCAAGAGGTGGTGATGCATCCTTGTGTACTAAAGCTCAGAGCTCATAACATGGAAAAGACCAAAAAGACACATATTTGTAACAACCATGATGTCCAAAATTGAAATTAAAATGGCTCCCTTTTCCTTAGCAAAAGTTGCCTCCATCCTGTTGAAGGCAATCTATCTCTCAGCCTAGAGCCAGCTACCAACAGATTGGCCACTGTAAAGTAACTTGTTTCCGACCTCATAGTTTCTTCCTTAGTTCCACAAGAATTCCCAACCTAGAACCTTACAGACATGGGATGCATGCTAGGTTGTTGAAGGTTTTTGCTTGAACCTCAAGAATCAAGGAAGATGCTAACAAGGAGAATTTCATCTTTTATATTCAATGGACATGTTGGCTAGTTGCATAAAAACCAATGGCACACATGCAAGAGGCTTGTTTGCATAAAGGACACATGGCAACATTCTCCTCAAGTTGTTCAAAGAGCCTAATACCAAAATTGATCAAACTAAAACAAACATCTGCTAACCAACTAAAAGTCTAAAACAAATAATAGCCACACAATCTGAAACTCAATTGAACTAGCTAAAAGCAATCCAACTTCCATAAGACCTTAAGATACAAAATAAATAACCATTTACTCTCACCATAGGAGGAAAATTGGACAAAAGAACTATGAGCAGTGGAGTAACGAATCATTATGACATGCTGCAATCCAACCCCATTAGAAACATCGGAAGACAAATAAACCAAACCCAAAATGGGACCTACCCTCACAAGATGCTTTCAACAAGAAACCCTCCACAAAACAAAACAATATAAAACCCATAACCCAGAAAAAGAGAAATGAAAGACCAAGAAGACCACAAAGAACTTATTATCAAGGAATAGAACATAAAACATCTAAACATAAACATAAAATTAAAGAGTCATATCACAAGTAGGAATCATCAAACTCATAACTAGAACTAATTCCATTTGAATTCCCTTGTACCTAAGAGACCAATGTAAAAACAATACCCGCAAAATAGTACCTGCATTGAGCAGCAATCTTGCCCTTGCCCATTTTCAGGTCATTTCTTACAACTAACACCTGCAGAGAAACAAATTCAATATAACAATTAAACCGTAGGCAATAAAAAACAATTTCATTTTATTAAAGAACTAATATACTAGTTCAAGAGAGCCATTCATAGTCTAAAACATGGCCATATCAAAAGTTAAAACAGATGAAAAATATAACGACATGGATTACATTCCAGAGAAAAATGTTAGTGATGAATTTATTAAAAATCCCCTTTATCATATGTACCATGGATTTAAAACTCATCAAGTACTTGATATTCTGCCCTAAGTAACTCAACCTCAAACTCACCGATCTACAAGGCTGAGTTTCAGCAAGTTTTTTGCCAGTTCTCGATAATTTAGAAGCCAGAAGTCACAAGTCAATGGGAAAAACTCACCAAAATTGCATAATGATAGTCATTTTCACTAATTTTTCGTTCAGCTCACTCTTAACACTGTAAAAATCATCAATAACTCACTAGTCTGTAAGGTCCATGTGTTCTTGAAGGCCTTAATTAGAGATTGGTAGTGAGAGCTCCACCCCTCAGCCCTGCTGTACATCATGACAGGGAACATGAAAGGGGTGCTACTTGCAAACCCTACTAGGGGCTTTGCCCCTTGGCTCCACTAAGGGGAAAGCCCCTAGACCCCCATGAGGGGCACAGCCCCTCAAGCCCCTGCTTTGGTTTTAAAAAGGAAAATATAAAATTTGTTTTGGGCCCTTCTTTTACACAAATGAACTAGTAAAAATATAATACAAATTTGTAAATGATAATTATGACACTATGATGAGCATCAAACTCATTTTTTGATCTATAAATGAAAGAAAAATCGCTTATAACTTCTGTAAATTTAGATGTATGTGTGTTTTTGAGGATTATCTTACAAATTTGTGTATTTTATTGTTCAGAAATTTTGCTGAATATTTTGAAGTCCCCAAGTCCAAGTCAAAATTGGGTCTATGAAGTTTTTTTGAGTTTTTGAAATATGATGTGTACAATTAAGAAATAAAAAATTAATAGCATTACGAATGTTTGATATTTTTTCCTAATCAAAATTTTCATTGATGAGAAGTCTATGTCAAAAGCTTCATCCATGCCTTTATCACTTACACCACTTTCTCTTCACTTACCGTATCTGTTTTAAGTTTATATAGATCCTTTGCATTGTATCAATAATAAACATTTGCTATGACACAACTTACTAATATAATAAGATATTTTTCTTATAGAGACAGTTATTTTTATTGTGTTTAGCTTATTTACTTTGGGTGATGACCCCAATAGAACCCTCAATTGACATTTGGTACAAACAAGCCTAGCCTAACCAACACACTCTATCATTACCTAATTCACAACATTCAAATTCGAATTCAAGTTCGGCAACCATAAAATTCGGATTAATGTTCGGCAAGAGTAAAAATTCAGAAGAAAAAAAATTGAAATTTTATTTGGCTAATATAATTTTTATTTTTTTAAATATAAGTAATGTATCCAATATATTATCAAAATAGTTTAATATTGCTAAATAGATTTGAAATCAATATAAAAAGATGACACATTTATAAAATATAAACCATAAGAAACATGTGAAATCACGATCGTGAAAATGTTTTTTTGTCAAAAAGGTACAATCAAAAGTGAAGACTTCAAAACTTCAAACAAGCTCTAAGTCATCAAGAGCACTTGGCTCAAATGGTGTAGAACCATCATCAGATCACTACCCAATTCATCATCAAAAAACTCAAGCTCCTCTACAACTAGCATTGTTATGTCTTCTAAAATTCGTTGTTGCGAAGAAAATGTGGAGTCATTTGCTGATTTGTTCATGAACAATTTTAGATTGCTACGAATGTAGACAAGATCTCCCAAATTTCCAGACAATAGCTTGTTCCTCTTTTCGCAATTGATGTGGTCAAAGCATCTCCAATTCCTCTCACAAGCTAATGAACTTGCTCCCTGACTCAAAATTTGAATGGCATTAGTTGTAGTTTAGGAGTTTGAGATCTATAGCTCATCCACAATTTGTAGCCAGGTACCTCATGTCGTGTGCTATCATATTTGGTTGCTGCTATTCCAAACATCCCTTCTGCTTTCATGTATTTCCAACATCGGTCTCCAATTAAAGCTACAATTGTTGGATCTAGTACAAACCTGCTAATGGCTTCATATAGCTTTGTCATAGTTTCACAATCACCTTGTCTATCAATATTAAATAGCTAAGGATCCAAATAGCAAGTTGCTACATATAAAGGTGTATGCATCATTTTCCATCTGGAATCAACTATCTCCCATATCACCATGCACTCTGCTTCTACATTATTTAGTGCTCTCTAAATAGCTTCCTTAAAACAGTCCATGCTCTCATAAAGCACGCTAAGCCAAGGAGAGTCACCATTAACCATACAAAGCACATCAACAATTGGCCCACATATACTCAAAACCTTTGCTCCACTTCACAAAAGTTGCTATTTAAAACAATTTGTTCTATGTTCTTCCCCCTGGCACTTTTAGAAAGCGCTAAATTTTCCCACTAATTGGAACAACTAACATATCTCAAAGTTGCTTTCTCTTCAACCACTCTTTTCAAAGTGATATAGTATGAAGAAAACCTTGTCACAAGGCCAACTCCCTAGATGCATGATGTCTGTAAAGACTCGATGTGAGACAATAATTTCTTATGAAATTTGCAATTGGACTCCCTTTATGAGTTGCTTCATGTATCCATGGGAATTTTGCCAAGTCATGAAGTAACGAATCCAAACTACGCATTGCACATGGGCTCCAATATATTTGTGGGTACTTCTCTACAATCATCTTTCCAACTCCCACACACTGGAACAACTAACATATCTCAAAGTTGCTTTCTCTTCAACCACTCATTTCAAAGTGATATAATATGAAGAAAACCTTGTGTCATGTTGGTGTACGTTTTATCATATACCGAACATTAGAATAAAGTACCCAAAGATAATTTATCCTCTCTTGAAAAATCACCGAGTATGCTAAGATTGCTATAAGATTATATGGTGATTCCAAGGTTTCTTTTGTTAAATCTTGACGTGTGGATAAGCTCAATGGGCATTGTGATATGCTGGTAATACACAAAGGGACTTACACTTGAATTGTTCACAACTTTGGGATTTAGATGGGTTTATCAATTGGTGCTCTTCTCTTTTTTTTTTTTGAATTTTCAGATTTAGACTTTGAAAATAAAGGATAAAAGGATAAGGGTTTAAAAGTCTACTCTGCTCCTATGAACTTAAGAGAGGGTATTGATTTGGTGAACTCAATAAAACACACTTTGCTTCGCCTCACTTAAGACAACGACACAAAGCGGATGCAATCTTCAAGGAATGTGCTTATGATCGGAAGTTTAAGCATACACAAAATGAAAAGCTCAGACTAACTTTGCACAATGAATAAAAATCATCTATTCATCAAAAGTATGAGTGGAGATACACCACGAATCAATACTTATCAAATCTTTCATTCAATCCTAACAACATGAAACAAAATTTAACTGAAGTGTTGAAGAAATTAAAAACCTTGCTAATCACTCAAATAATAGAGATTACAAAGCCTTAAGAAAAAGCACACAAGTAATATATTATCTGAAAATAACCTTCTTGCAACAATATTTCAAAAACCTCACACTCTCCAAATGAGAGGAGGCAACCTTATATAGGAGTCCAAAAAATTTTGAATGGTCGAGATAGAACAGTGATCGAGGGCCCAGATTAAAAGATCAAAAGCCTAATTAGGGTTTTCCAAAACTCTAATAGTTTGAACAAAAGAGGAGACAAGTGGCACAGCTGCTAATTTCACTGAGGTGGGCATCCAGTTTCCTTTTCAGTAGATGCAATGTATCTGGACACTAATGGTCAAACCTCCTCCATGGTGACACTTGGCAAACTGCCAATTTGGTAATCAACCACATCCACATCATCAGTACATGTGGCGAGAGTGTTTTCCCATTCAACCGCCTGTGCTAAGAAATTCTCATCAATGAGTAAGAATCTCGAAATCCTGGTGAGATCATCCTTGAGAATCAGTCCTGAAACTTTGAAGAAGTTTCCTTGAATTTTGGCCCTCAGATTCTTTGCACGTAAATGTTTCTCTCGCACTTCATCTTGCTGCAATATCTCAGCTGCTACGAGGAAAACATTGTCCTGAATACATCTGACAATCTTTTCAATTTCTAAACACTTAGCTTCGGATTTCCTCAAAGATTCAACCCTAGTTGTCAAAGCAAACTAAGCGCTGAAATCATATCTATCCCCTGACTGAATAACTTCTCCATCTACCAAGTCCTGCTGAAAAAGGCCCTCTGATGGTCTTCAAGTGTGGGATTATTCTGTTTTGAATCTCCTCAATATCTTCCCAAGTTTCAGCTATGTCCTGGATTCTGCTCAACAAGGAAGAGGTGGAGTCATATGTTGACACTAGGTTTGCAACAAGTATGTCAGCACGCTCTGAGGCATCAGAAGTCCATCCTTTGGCCTCTCTAAATGTAGTTTTTATATCATCATAATCCTTCATTGACTCTAGTGGAAGAGGTGCGGGAGGAGCAACTGGTACTTATCGATCGAGTGGTTTTGTTAAGTGTTGAACATACTTCTTCCATTGTTCGTTCTCAGCAAGGATGTAAAACTCTGCGCGTCAAAGTAAAACTCGCAAGTACTCGCGAGCCCTACTCAGGCACGAGTCACTCGCACATATACTCGGCGCCGAGTTTCAGAAAAAATCGCTGCGAGTTACACGGGAAAAAGTCGCCAAAAATTGCCAAAACGCGTGCAAAAAAATGGCGCAAAAAACAACATTAGAATTTTTAAGTCAAAAAAAAACCTGAACGCTATCATATTTTTCATTGCAAGCCATGACAGGAGGGGAAAAAAACGATGCGACCAGGGCACGAATCGCAAGCAAAACATCGCGCGACTAGGGCACAAATCGCACGATTGCAGGTGAAAATCCAAGCGACAGGAGCAAGATTGTTGCAGGTTTTTATAAATTTTCTGCTGATTAAAACAATCATTTAATTTTTTTTGTTTCCTACAATTCTGTTATTTTTAAATTTTAATGTTTTAACAATATTATTGATAGTTTTTTTTTTAAAGATGATCAATTTTAGAGGGAGAAAAACTTAATATATTAAATTTTAATATATTAAGTTGTTAACACTTAACACTCTTATTAAAAAATAACAATTAATAACTTATTATATTAAGTTTATTACCAATGTTTTTAAAAATAAAAATGTTAATAAACTTAATGTATTAAAGTTTAATATATTAAGTTATCAACAGTAACACTACTATTTTTAAATAGCAATGTTAATAATTTAATATATTAAATTTCAATTGTTATTAATCATGATGTGCTCATGATGATGTTGATCATGATTTGGATCCATTCCTTACTGATGAGCAGCTAAGTGAGTTGGAGAGGGCAAGAGAGGAATATGGTGTATATGTGTGTTTTTTAATAATATTTAAAAAATATGTATTTTCAAATGTTCGATAAAGTTGCCGAGTTATTGCCGAGTTTTTCCCGAGTTTTTGTGAGTCCCGAGTTTTTTAAAAAAATTGGGCTTGCCGAGTCCAAGTTTTTCAACTATGGTTCTCAACTTGCAATCTTTTTCTCTTTTCAACCTCTTTGTTTAGCCTCTCCTCCATGGATTTGCAGGTATCATCAAATTCCTGGACTTCCTGAATCTTGGTGTCCTTTCCCAAACTTATAGTAATGATTTCATAGTCCTCAGGAGTAACGTTGTCCTGAGTTTTTCCTACCTTTGGTACTGCTACCTGTACTGGCCTGAAACCTGCACTATCTCTCTGAATCAAAGAGAACTTCTTAGCTGGTTTAGGTGGTCTTATTTCAGCTGGTTTATTTAATTCAGCCAAGAATGTTGTTGTGTTATCTACCTGATGAACCTCCTCAGGAACCTTGGCTTTCATTCTTTCCCTCAACCAATCCGAGATTGTTGATTGTTCCATGCCACTCTCATCAAAATTATCTTCAACTTCCTTTGGTGCAGTAACTACGCCATCGAGGAACTCTCTCTGAGATTCTGGGTTCTCAACTTCTAGAAGTCTGGTGAGAATAGGGGGCTGACTTGGTTCTTGAACCATTACCTCTATGATTTCCTCAATTACAAGAGGAGTATCTTCTATCTCATTAGCTCCCATTTTAGTATCTTGTTCTTGTTCATCAATTTCAATTCTTATTGGAGCAGTAGATGTAGCATTTATAGTCGAATGACCTTCGCCAAACCTGTGCATTCTACTCACATCTGCATCTCCAGTGATTTTCTTTCCTTTAGCCCTTATGGAATTCTCAGTGGGCTCTTTTCTCTTACTTGACCCAACACTCTCTGGATTCTTTGGGTTACTCAATGTACTCCTATGATTTAAATACATGGACTCATCAGTCCCCATGAGATCATAGGTGAAGACAATGTTCCTTGCTTTGAGCTCCTTTGTTCTCTGAGCTGCCCACCATTTGGAGTATTCAATCACAAGTCTCATAAGATCACCCAAATCAGATCTTTCAGATTTTGTCCAATCAACTAGAGCAAGAGGTTCATTCTTCAGGGTGGCATCATGTGGCTACTCATACTCATTGTCTTCCTCAATTTGGTTTGTCACTCGGAATACCTCGGATGCCCTGATCAAGCTCAATGGGATCCTAGACCAAAATCTCTTTCTGATCTCGAAGTTATCAGCTGCGTTAGCCCAAAAATCTTCGAGGTCTGGTCTATGCTCAAACCTATCTCCATCAACTTGTTTTATCCGATGGAAAAGGATTGAAATGGCTTCTTGCTTGATATTGAAAGAATGGGTACCATTGAATCTCCTTGTCGGCATGTGTAGCAGCTTGGGCTGATGGACATGTCTCCAATCCATTTCCGATAATGAGAGAAGATGCACCTGCCTTTTGTTTCCTTCTTTCATAAAGTTTTCCAACTGTCTTACTACTTCAAGTAGTACCATTCTATTTGTAGGAAACATGGGTAGTCTATACGGCTGTCCAGAGAATCCCTGGATCCTTAAGTAGGTGAACCTGGGATATTGGGTATACCAATATCTAAACCTGCTGATAAAATCTTTTGACTCTTGAGAAAGCCGTTGATGAAGACCTCCTTGAAGGGTTCTCGTGATATGCATTAGGAATGCATCACTAACTCTTTTCAAATGAAATTTCTCCTCCAAGTGCAGTTGTGGATAACAATCATAGGCAATGAACCGATTTTCCTTATTTCCAACAGCTCCTCTACACACAAGGCCTCTATATCTGTATGTCTTGGCTAAAGAATTGATCAAATAAAAACTCATAAAATGTTCTATTCTTCTCCAAATTTCTCAACTGATCATCCAGATTATTACTGATGATTCTAGCCCAATTTATCATCTTAAAGCCAGCAGTTACCTCATGGATAAAATAGTACATCCATGGCTCGAAAGGAGCACCCTGTTGGTTGCCCATGACTCTGTTCAGTAAAACGATGAGGTCTCTGTAATCTTCTTTGAAATATGCCCTCACAAGAAGCTTAGGTATCTTGGAAACACCTTTCCTAGGTTTCTCCAACCATGAATGGTTGATATTAGCCTCATATTCTTCTACATTGCCATTGTATAGCTAGGTTGCTTCATCCTTGGTCATGTAGACCGTATTGTGGTATCCAGGGATACTGAAGGCCTCTCTAATTGCTACTTCTCCAATATTTGCGAGAATCCTTCCATCAGGTGCCACTATCTCTCTATTCTTCGGGTTATAATGCTTGGAACACTCTACTATCAATTCAGTACATTGCATTGCTGGAAGGAAACCAGCAGCCTGCACTATACCATTCCGCATCATTCTCCTTGCTATCGTTGTAGGTAATTGAGTGTCTGTACCGTGCATCCGCTTCTTGAACTCCCTAAGGTTTATGTGTCCTAGGTTTGTATCACCCACTTGTTTCCACTTGGGGTTCATTTTCGATTTTTTTTTTAATTTCTTTCCAACACTTAGCTTTAAAAAATGAGGTTTTTCAACATTTTAATATTCTGAAAAGCTTAAGAAAACCCTTGAAAATCGCCAAACCTAAGAAGTTCAAGGTCTGATTCCAATCAAAAATCAGAACCTGAGAGCAAACTATCTCCAAGAAAAATCGATTTAGCAGAAAATGAGAAAGAGAAGAAAGAAAATTCATTGTATTTGTTCTTTCTCTTTGAAAACTTTGAAAAGAATCAGGTAAGAAACCCAATATTCTGTTCATAAGACCCATTTTTCACCTTCAGAAATGAGAAAGAAGAGAAAAGATGCTGCTTAAGATAGAAAATCAGAGGTCTGTCTCAGAAAATCTGTGAATTTGTTCTTCAAAACAGTCAAGAATCTTCCTCATTTTGTGTATGAACATGTGAAAAATGTTGAAAATCTAAAAAATCTCCTTTGAAATCACCTCAACCTGCAGAAAATTCTTCAAAAGCTCTCCACTTCTTCAAAACTTCTCTCAAAATGCTCTCTCAACTTGCTCTTGAAGTTCGAACTTCATATGATGAAATGAAAGAATGAAAGGCATTTGTATGAAGTTCGAATTTCCTAATTAGAAACACAGAAGATCTTCTAAAATGTGTTTCTAATTTGTCTTTCATACATCGAACTTGGACATTTAGTCTTTCGAATTTGCAAAGCAAATTTCTAAATTGGACCTCAGTGAACTGTCATCTCTTTGGCAAGTTTGAACTCTCCATTTCAGTTCAAAATGAAAGTTTCTAAATTGGTTTTCAGTTGCAATTCGAACTCATTCTTCAATATTCTCTTTTAAAAAACTTTCTGAATCAGCCATAGTTCGAACTTTTGAAGATAAATCTTGATGGCATCACTCTCTTTCTTTCCAAATTAGCAAATATCTTATGAGGGCGGACTTTATTGATTTCATTCCCCACATAGGAAGGCGGACTTTGTAATGTTTGTGCACCACATATCATGCTAGGGCGGACTTCCATCATCTTATGCACTCAACCTCTTCATAGGGCGGACTTAGCAAAACATATGCACCTTTATGTTGGTTAAGGGCGGACTTTGTTGAGTTCATGCCACTCCTATCTAGCTTCAAGGCAGACTTCATCACATTTATGACTCTAAGGAAGGCGGACTCCATCAACTTTATGCCACATTGCTTGTTTGCTAGGCGGACTTGCTTTGACTTAGGAACCTTCCTCATGCCACTTCCAAATCCCTTGGATGGACTTGATTGATTTCATGCACCTTGTACAAAGGCAGACTTGAGGATATTCATGCACCAAGGTGAGGGCGGCCCGACAAAGTTCATTAACTTCATGCACCTTACACTCAACCAAAGGCGGATTTCATTCATTTTAGGCACCAAAACTTCAAATCTTCATAACTTGTGCTATTCTTCTCAGATTTTCTTGAAATTTGAAAATCACACATCATTCATCCATTGAATTCCTCTGGATCCCTAAAATTTAGGAAATTGGCTTTTTCAAATAAAACTTGAATTTATGAGGAATTTGACGATCATTTTCAATGAATCTCAGAGCCAATAATGCAAACCCTAGATCCCCTTTCCAAAAATAGAAAAAGCAAGCATCCCTAAAAAATAGGAAAAACTTTCTAAAAATAGCCATTTTAGGGATCGCACTTAAAATGCCAAAAAGGAAACTTCCTAAAAAATAGGAAAAAGCAAAAAGCAAAACTTTCCATAAATAGAAAGTTGTCCAAATCTACTCAAATCAATTGCAATCTTCGTCCTTTGGCCTTTCTAGGCACTTTGACGGTGTCTAGACTTTGTTCTGAACATGGCTTGCACAAATTGACTCACGACTTCAAAACTCAGACCACTCAAAACTGACATAATTTGGCAATACCGATGCCGGAAGGTCACAAGGCTCTAACAAAAACCCTAGAAAGCGGGAAAAAAAGGGAGGGTTTCCATTCTCAATGGGGTGATGTGTGAAAAGGTCACAACATGTCACAAGGCCAACTCCCTAAATGCATGATGTCTGTAAAGACTCGATGTGAGGCAATAATTGCTTATGAAATTTGCAATTGCTCTCCCTTTATGAATTGCTCCATGTATCCATGAGAATTTTGCCAAGTCATGAAGTAACAAATCCAAACTATGTGTTGCACATGGGCTCCAATATATTTGTGGGTACATCATTACAATCAACTTTCCAACTCCCACACAATTCGTTGCACTATTAGTTACTACTTGAACCACATTTTCCACCCCTACTTCAAAAATGGCTTCCTCTAATATTTGAAATATATATTATAAAGTTTTCTTTTGGTTCATGGTGTCAATCACCTTCGAAAACACAACACCTTCAGGTGAAGCCACCAAAACATTAATCAATGGCCTCTGACATATATCTGGCCATCCATCATCAATATAGTGCAACCTGTTACCTTCCAAGAGGCTTTGACCTCAGCTAATTTCTCAATCACTCTATCTTTTGACCCTTGCAAAAGAGTTGTCTTGAAAGCCTCAGAAGAAGGTGTGTACCCTTTACCAAACTCTGCGACTTTCTGAATTGCATTACAAAAATGCAGATTTCTAGCTACATTGAATGGAATAGCACTTGTATAAAACAAATCAGCTAGTGCATCATCCACCTATCATTTCTCTATTGGCTTCCAAAAACTGCCCAATGTTCCACTCTCTTTCGATACCCCTATGGCCTTGGGTAGACTGGAAGAGGAAGACATAATAGATGTGAATCAATACACATCCTCTTCAATTCTCTGCATTTTTGTGCCTTCTTTATCTTTCTTGCAATCGAAGAGGAATGTTCTTTCTCTAAAATAGCTTTAATCTCAAGGGTCACACCTGGACATTCAGTAACACCTCCACCTACACCCCCTATAATATCAAGCAAGTGGTCCATTACCCTTGTTAAACTTTCAGTAAAAACTTTTGGCACTTGTTACAGCTGACTTCAACACCATTGCAATTAATAAATTTATTCGTTTATATATTATATTATATATTTATCATACATCATATACACCTTATAAGTTAATTACAGTTTATAACTTTATTAGTTCATAGATTATATTATTATGATATTGTTAAATATTATATTTTAATTTTTTATCAAAAAAAAATTATATTTTAATTATAAATTATACTATTAAAATAGTATATAATATATTTATTATAAAATACATTACTATTAAATTGTTTATTAATATATGTTTAATATTTAATAATTAAATTTTCAATTGCTATTGAAACCTAAAAAACTTTTTAAAAAAAAACTAAGAAAACTTAAGAAAACAAGGAGAAAAAAATTAAACGAAACGAAGCCAAGAGGAAAAATAAAAACAAAGCAAGGAAAAGTGATCACCTACCTGGATGCACTTGTTGAGTGCAAACCCTTGAAATGTTTTGCGGAGGCCTGGCAAATTTTGCTGGAGTCAGATTTAAAATGATTTGCGGAGGCCCGGCGGATTTGCTCAAACTTTGCCTTGAAATGCAGAGCCGAAGCTTTTTCTAAACAAGCGTGATGAACAACTGCCTTCCACAAGTGATGAACAAGCATTATTTGAGTGCAATAAGTTTGTGAGGGATGGCTTTTTCGAAATGCAAAGATTATTGATTGTTATTGTGTGTCTAAATCGATGACGAGCAGCATTTCATAGAAAAAAATTGTCGAAAATGCTAAAAGTTCATTTCGGGAACTCTAAAACTGATTTTGGAAAGTATTTTTTCATGAAAACAATCCACTATTTTTCCATATGGACATGATGCAGAATTTCAACGAATTTTATATTAAAGTTTGAAGTTCTTTAAAATTTGAATGCATGGTTGAAAGAACGATGTGACTTAAGACTAAGCATGGATGTATGGTGCTCACCATAGGTAAGATAATTGGATTGATGAGAATTTGGTACTCTAGCAAAAAAGTGTTAACATGAACAATAACTAAGTCAAATATGTGGACTCCGGATTATCTACAAAATATATCACTATCGAGGTGGATGTAGGCAAAGAAAGAACAAAAGGTCTAAATATGCCCTCATGACATCCAAAGATGATGCAACTCCATTGGAGCTAACATCAGAGAAAATATCCTTGATGGTTTCGTCCAATTTTACTAGATGAGAATTACAAAGCGACTCTGAAATGTCTATCAAGTACTCATTGCAAGTAGCTGTATCTAGAATACAATGTATGTCTTGCTACACTAAGTCACTAGAAGCCCTATCCATAACAACACTAAACTCAAAAGAAGCAAGAGAAGATGGAAATGAGATACCAATGCCTGTCATTTGACTAAACTACTCATCCCCAAATGATGTGTCCACACAAGAGGACTGAGTATGAAAACCAAATGTATATGCAATGCTGAAGTAGTAGAATTCAGCAAACTCATGTGATTTTCCTAAAGAAGCTGCTGCAGCTCATCAATCTACTTTAGAAAACAACCATTTTCATCCTGATTTTTCTTCCCACAATAACCACATCTAATCTTACATGATTTAGAAATGTAGAAAATTGAGATGGAAAGGAGAGAGAGTGAGAGAAATGACTATTCCCCCCAATATAACTCAATCATGAAACCAGCAAAAGCAAATGCAAAATCATAGGATAACCCCCCAAGATAACACAATCATGAGACATCCAGCAAATTATGATAATGGTACTTTATACTAGAGTGATAAAAGTTGCCATTTGCCAAATCAGCTAAGTGGTCTTGATCTCAATATATTACAAATGCCAAACTAGGCCACAAAGTTAAAAGTGAAATTTCGACATAAAATGGAATCTATGTTACCCGCATTTCAGGGACAGGGTAGATCAGGGAGAGAGCCATTTTTTAGGGGATGGCAAGGGATGGCTGTTAAAAAAATAGGAAAATTTTTAAAATATAGAAAATTTCAAATATTCATATGATAGCATTAAGAAGGCAATCAGCATATACATCATTGAACCTTAGCACATAATATTGGAGTTCATTTGATATTTTCATTTCATAGAAAGCAACAAACAAATTAAGTTTTAACAAAATTTAATTGCATTCGTTGACAAAATACATAGCATATTATATAAAAATTACATTAAAATGCCCAATGCCCAAAGGCTGCAAATTTCAACTACAAAAAGACAAATATGAAATATATAGAAATATTGATATGCAGCTGTCCCTGATCAGCCTCTTCTAATGCTGCATCAAAATAGGAATCTACATCACTGCCACTCTGAGAGGTTGTCTCATGCAGTTGTGCTCTTCTTCCTTCACTTGTTCACAATTTGCATATTGACACAAATGAGGTTTTATGTTTTTGTTTTAGTTTTTAGGGATTTTGCAAAGGGGTGTAGGGACCCTTGTGGGCCCCCTCACCCCTTTATTTTTGAATTTTATTTTTGAATTTTTCTTTTTGAGAAACAACTTGTAGGGACCCTTGTGGGACCCCCACCCCTTTATTTTTGATTTTTTTTTTTGAATTTTTCTTTTTTAAAAACAACTTAAAGTGGCATGTTTGTAAGGGACAGCTAGTCATCCTCGGCCAATTCCACCTTTTTTGCCTGAGTACCGGAAATGTCTTCAAATTTTTCCTGATTTTAGAAGCTGGAAGGAGACGTTTTCAAGGCATCACTGTGTCCCCCGATCATTTCCAAGGCATCCCCACATCTCCCGGACATTTTAAAATGGGATAGATCAACTACACCAATAAGAAATACACAAAAAATTATGCACTTTCATAAACAATTGCACCCAAAAATATTACCATATGAACCCAAGCAAAACCCTAGAACTTCCCAAAATGAGAACTGCCTAGCATCACCTATGAGAATCTACAATTTCTGAATCTCCAAACAACAGAATCAAAAAGCATCTACACCACTACAAAGCACTCAAAAATTAATATCAAAAGACAAAAAAAAAATCCTTGAAAAACGAAGCCAATACAACATAGAACGAAGCCTCTAAAGTTTGAGTGCGAAAATCAAAATTGCATTGAAAAGTGGGGCAAGTGAGAGGTGAAGAAACCTTCTTACATTATCATGATGTCGTCACCAAAAAAATTCAAAAATGACAAAAAATATTCCAAAATTTCTATATCACTGACCGTTGGGCACGAAACCACCTCCATACCAACCACTCGAACTTTTGAATCAAATTGCCTTTCAGTAGCAAAGAATTGCTTTTGATTGTCAAAGTTTTGGATGACCACAGGGCCAAATCAATGTTGCACTACTATTATGAAGGTAAGCAAGGTGGAAAGGGTCGTTATGTAGGTTGAAGTGGGGCCAAAGGCCACCACTATTGGTGGCACAGCCAATGGTTGCCAATTGGCCAATACCCTGTAAGTATTATCCAAGTGTCAACCTATGCAACACTGTGTAGAAATTTTATTTTTCTTTACAGCACAATACGTACAACTAAAGAGAAAAAATATGTACCTAATGGTTGTAAGTAAAATATTCTAATTTCAACAATGTAATAGTTGTTCTATGTGTTCTTGGGCCTTTTAAATGCAATAGTGAGTCAGATTTTACACGAAATGCTTTAAAAGATTAGGTGCCTGCCACATTTGACATGCACCTCCCAACTTCAAACCCTTGCAGCTCTGGTCAAAACAGACACAATAAAAGACAAAACTGAATTTCTTGAACAGTTGAACTCAATGGTGAGCTCACATTTGTTCTGAAATCAAATCACCCAAAACAGCCCACAAAATAAAGCCACAAACAGGAGCCTCCCAAAATCTAGTATTTATTTCAAGTTTTTCTAATTGTCCAGGTCATTATTTAATGCAAAAGAAGAGCATACTCAACTTTCCAAGAGCAACCATGGTCTCTAATCCTAGATCTTTTAAAAACTAGCCATAGGCACTCTCTTGCTCTAATGATAACACGTTAGATTTAGCTATGTAGATAGCCACCCGAGATCAAGGGAGCTAAAAACAAACACAAAAAGTCAAAAGACCAATATGAAAGAATAAGTGTTATTCTATTTAAAGATTCATGATGCATGTCCAAAAGAGATTGACTACAAAGTACAAAGAAGCCTATGCTTATGTAGAGCAAGGCAATGCATGAATGGCAGGAACTAAATGTAGACATCCATGATAGATGGAGATAATTCGATGAACTAGCATGATAAAAGAAATGTAATTCAACAAAGACTAGATAAGTGTCAATCAAGTGCATAAGAAAATGATTGATTGACACAACTACCTAAGTTAGCTTAACCTAACTAGGCTCATCTAATGCAATATAGTAATAAATTAAATGCAAAAAAACTAAAATGTACGAACAAGATAGAGTTGGAAATAATTTAAATATTGAATGCTCTCATAGAGAAGAACCTAATAATGAATGTCTTTACAGGAAGTTGCAAAAAAGTTAAAATTATTAGCAAATAGCTTAGAACAGCGTACCTAGATTACTTAGTAGCCCTCTGCTTAAAGAAAATTTTGGTTAAACACACAGATTATAATATAAGTTAATAAATTCATCTTTAGAACTGCTCGGATTTAATTTGACAATATGTGACAGAAAGTATAGATCATACTCTTATCAGGTGCTTTTAAGAATCCAACAATTTTCTATCTCGATCAAAATCCAAACATATTAATGAACCCAGTCTCCTTATTTCTTCATTGACAAGGTTATACTAGCTATTCAAACTTTATTTCTGAACCTATGAACAACGATAGGGGAAACCAGCCATTCCTCTTCATTCAAAAATACAGCAAATGGTGAATTTGCTGGAGTTCAGAAGAAGTATAGCTCTGCTGTTTTGATTCACAAAATGAATTTCAAGAATCCCTTCTTTACTCACAAACTGGCTTAAAGTTTGATAGCCTCATTGAGCAATGCAGAATCACAAATGCAACCTAAGTCACATCATTTTGCAAATTTCAATCATGGAATTCAAATCTTACCGAACTTCAAGCTTTATACAGGATTCATTGAAATTTGGCATCATGTCCATACGGAAAAATTGTGGACTGTTTTCATGAAAAAAATACTTTCCAATATCAGTTTTAGAGTTTCTGAAATGAACTTTTACTATTTTCGACAATTTTCTTTCTATAAAATGTTGCTCACCATTGATCTAGACACTCAGCAGCAGTCAGTAAGCATTGTGCTGGATTCATAGCCATCCCTCATGAACTTATTGCACTCAAAAAACGCTTGTTCATGACCTGCAGAGGGCAGTTACTCATCAAGCTTGTTCAGAAAAAAGCTTCCGCTCTGCATTTCGAGGCAAAGTCTAAGCGGATCCATTGGGCCTTTGCAAATCATTTCAAATCTGACTCTAGCAAATCCATTGAGCATCCACAAAACATTTCAAGGGTTTGCATTGTGCAGGTGCATCCAGGAAAGTGATCGCTTTTCATTGCTCTATTTTTGTCTTTCCTCTTGGTTTCATTTCGTTTTATTTCATTTTCCTTGTTTTTTTAAGGTTTTTTTAGGTTTTTTTTAAGCTTTTTAGGTTTTAATAGAAATTTAAAATTTTATTATCAAATATTAAACATATATTAACAAACAATATAAATTTTAATGTAATTTATAATAAATTATATTATATAATATAATTTATAATAAAAATATAATATTATTAATATTATAATATTATAATTTATGAACTAATTAACTTATAAACTGCAGTAAACTTATAAAGTGTATATGATGTACAATAAATATATAATATTATATATAAATGAACAGATTTATAAACTATAGTAACTTTATAGAGTGTAGTAAATATATTAAATATATATGATGTATTTAAAATAAATACATTTAAATATTTAAATGTTTCCAACTTATTTATATTGATATATTTTGTTTTTTACAATTAAAAATAAAAATTTACTATATTTTGTTTAAACTTTTTAAAATGAAATTTACTTGGTGTTTTAAATATTAAATATTATTTTTCCTTTGAAATATGCAGATTGCATTTAATGGCTCCAAACAAATCAACTTTTGAGGCATTGAAATATGCGACCTGCAATGGTCTTGAAATTAGTTATAACAAGTGCCTGGCTTGGTATTATAGGGGGTGCAAGTGTAGGTGTTAATGCATGTCTAGGTGTGACCCCTAAGATTAAAGCTGTTTTACAGAAAGAACAATCCACTTCAATTGCAGGCAAGATGAAGAAGGCACAAAAGAAATAGAGAATTGAAGAGGATGTGTATAGATTCACATCTATTATGTCTTCCTCTTCCAATCTACACAAGGCCACAAGGGTATCGAAAGAGAGTGGAACATTGAGCAAATTTTGGAAAGCAATAGAGAAACACCAGGTGGATGATGCACTAGCTGATTTGTTTTATACAAGTGCTATTCCATTCAATGTGGCTAGAAATCCACATTTCCGTAATGCAATTCAAAAAGTTGCAGAGTTTGGCAAATGGTACACACCTTCTTTTGAGATTTTCAGGACAACTCTTTAGCAAAGGTCAAAAGATAGAGTGACTGAGAAATTAGCAAAGGTCAAAGCATCTTGGAAGGTAACAGGTTGCACTATATTGAGTGATGTATGATCAAATATATGTCAGAGGCTATTGATTAATGTTTTAGTGGCTTGTCCTAAAGTTGTTGTGTTTTTTAAGGTGATTGACACTATGAATCAAAAGAAAACTTCTAGAATATATATTTCAACTATTAGAGGAAGGCATGCTTGAAGTAGGGGTGGAAAATGTGGTTCAAATGGTAACTAATAGTGCAGAAAACTGTGTGGCAGCTGGAAAGCTGATTGTAGAGAAGTACCCACAAATATATTGGAGTCCATGTGCAGCCCATTGTTTGGATTTGTTACTTCATGACTTAGCTAAAAACCCATGGATACCTGAAGCAATTCATAGAGAGAGAGAGAAATTGCAAATTTTATAAGAAATCATCGTCTCACATTGAGTCTTTACAGGCAACATGCATCTAGGGAGTTGTTGAGGCCTTGTGACACAAAGTTTGCTTTATTTTATATCACTTTGAAAAGATTGGTTGAAGAAAGCAGCTCTGAGATATGTTATTTGTTCCAATGAGTGGGAAAATTCAGCGCTTTCTAAAAGTGCTAAGGGAAAGAACATAGAGCAAAGCTGATTGTAGAGAAGTACCCACAAATATATTGGAGTCCATGTGCAGCCCATTGTTTGGATTTGTTACTTCATGACTTAGCTAAAAACCCATGGATACCTGAAGCAATTCATAGAGAGAGAGAGAGAAATTGCAAATTTTATAAGAAATCATCGTCTCACATTGAGTCTTTATAGGCAACATGCATCTAGGGAGTTGTTGAGGCCTTGTGACACAAAGTTTGCTTTATTTTATCACTTTGAAAAGATTGGTTGAAGAAAGCAGCTCTGAGATATGTTATTTGTTCCAATGAGTGGGAAAATTCAGCGCTTTCTAAAAGTGCTAAGGGGAAGAACATAGAGCAAATTGTTTTAAACAGCAGCTTTTGGAAAAAAGGAGCAAAGGTTTTGAGTATATGTGGACCAATTGTTGATGTGCTTCATATGGTTGATTAGGACACTCCTTGGCTTGGCATGCTTTATGAAAGCATGGACCATTGTAAAGAATCTATTCAAATAGCACTAAATAATGTAGAACCAAAGCACATGGAGCTATGGGAGACAGTTGATTCTACATGGAAAATGATGCACATATCTTTACATGCAACAACTTGCTATTTAGAGCCTAAGCTATTTCATATTGATAGACAAGGTGATTGTGAAATTATGGCAGGTCTTTATGAGACCATTAGCAGGTTTGAACTAGATCCAATAGTTGCAACTCTAATCAAAGACCAATGTTGGAAATACAAGAAAGTAGAAGGGATGTTTGGAATAGCAGCAACCAAATATGATATCACACAAGACGAGGTACCTAGCTATAGATGGTGGATGAGCAATGGATCAAAAGCTCCTAAACTACAACTCTTTCCCATTCAAATATTGAGTTAGAGAGCAAATTCATCAGCTTGTGAGAGAAACTGGAGTTGCTTTGACCACATCCATTCCAAAAAGAGGAACAAGTTGTTGTCTGGAAAGTTGGGAAATCTTGTCTAAATTCACAACAATCTAAATTGTTCATGAACAAATCAGCAAATGATTCCACATCTTCTTCACAACAATGAATGTCAGAAGATGTAGCAATGCAATTGCAAAGGAGCCTAAGTTTTTTGATGATGAATCGGGTAGTGATACTGATGATGATGCTACACCATTTGAACCAAGCGCTCTTGATGACTTAGTTTGAAGTTTTGAAGTCTTCACTTTTAAATATTTTCGCAATCATGATTTCACATGTTTCTTATGGTTTATATTTTATAAAATGTGTCATCTTTTTATAATGATTTTGAATCTATTTAGCAATGTTAAACTATTTTGATAATTTATTGGATATATTACTTATATTTTAAAATAAAAAAATTATATAAGGTGAATTTAATGTAAAAAAAATTCCGAATTTTTACCCTTGCCGAACTTCATCCAGATTTTATGGTTGCCAATCTCAAATTCGAATTCAAACGTTGTGACTTGGAATGCAACTATCATAATGTATGTGCTTGTCAAGATGTTTTGCTAGGATAACATTTGTCAAAAAAATAAACCATACATGCTTCAACATTAAGTTATGTAACAGGGATAGCAGCAACAAAATGATATAAGCCATGAATATATGAATTTTAGACATCCACCAGATTGATGGCTCCTGAAAGGTTTTGACAAGCAAATTATCTATGCACATATAATAGAGAATAACAGCGCAGAAAATGCTTAAACATCAAATGTCTCCAGAGCTTTACTTATAAGAGTCTATTTTCCACATCAGTGCAGCACAAAAGGAGAATGGGGCTGGAACCAAACAACTGCCTGATATGAAATCCCCCATCTTCCATCCCACTGTATATGCTACATACACTTATTCCAAAAATGGATGCATTCACCTCTATAATACTTGGTAGTTGGACCTATGTCATCTCAGAACGAGTCTCCACATGCATCTTAAACAAGCCTGATCTAAAATGTTCGTTCAGCTTATTAAGTTTATGATAAGTCATCTATTTTGCTCATTTTTATCAGAGATAATCAAGTGATGTCATGCCGTACTGAGAACATTACATTACAGAACCAATCACAGCATTAATAACTTAAATCTAGGCATAAAAATATGAAAATAATAGTCTTCCACGTGAGAGACCGACCCAGGATAAAAGAAACAAATTATCTGCAAAACGGGAGACCAGCCAAGTATGATTATAGCCATTCAATGTGGAAGGCCAGCCCAGATACAAAGAATAAAGGGTTTAATTATTAACATTCTATTAAAAGGGAGGAGCCAACCAGTTAAGGATTTATAATTATTAAAAAAGGGGCCGACTAGTCATTAGAGCAGCGCTTAGTGGGAAAAAGGTGTAGAAAAAGTCACAAACTTCAGGAAAAGATGGAACCTTTCCCCTCCATCAATGAAGATATATAGGAAGAACAAATTCAGTTAAAAATGGGGAAAATAAGGAGTTCTGAAAAATTACACAAGACAATTATAACTGCAAAAGAAGGAATGATCTGAGTATACAGTTTGGAAATCAGAAAGGAAGCAAAATATGAGACAAATCTGATGAAATAAGATCAGACTTTGATATAGATATATATATATATGTTGCTCAGAAAATTGTCTTACTAATAAGACTTCAGAATTTTCTATAATCAAGGAATCGAATCAGACAGAGAAGTCAATTGATCCTAACTAGATATTTGGTTTCAGAATTGATCAAAGGATAGTCAGCAAATTTGTTATCTGGTCTTCCACTTGATAGTATGTAGGAATGATAAGCAGTTAACATATTGTTGAAAATATATATTATATGTTGCTATTCTTGTCATTATGATATCTATGCATAATAGATTATATATATATATGACTCTTTAATACTTTAACCAGCAAACCATCTCATTATGGAGAGTAGAATGGAATACATCATAAGGGATGCATGTAGCACATAAGTTCCATTCAAGTATGCAACCCTGGGTTGGGCTAGCAGGCTGAATGGCGGGTGTCATTCCGTATTCTTGGGCTTGATGGAAAGGAATAAGCTCGAGGCGCCTTATATGATTTCCCAAGGAACTCCATAATGGGGATAGGTTGTTAGGTTAGGGAAAGTATTATTGAATCCCACATACACATTATGTAATTTACAATGATGATTAGGATTCTCTTTATAATATTGTTGATTATATGTGTTGGTGTAAATTATGTCTCATAATTATACTTTACTTAAGTTGACTTAGGGTAATGCATTTCATCATAGTTTGCATTTGAGACACTTAGGGAAGTATGCACATAGGGAAGTTGCTTGTAGGAGAAATTCCACCTTTTGTGGTCTTATCTTGTTGTTACATTCCACCTTCGATGGGTGATCCACCTCTTGTGGAATATTTTATTATTTCTCCTACCTACTATTGAAATTAAATAGCTAGTTCGAATTATTTGATGGCAAATATATATATTGTAGTAACTTAAGTGATTACAATACTTGTAAGTTGTAATAAAAAGGGCAGGCCCTATTTGAGCAATTGATTTAACTTGTAAATTGTATATGGGTCCTGACCCATATGTAGCTTGTAAATTCAAAATTATATCTTGGCGCCAAAATATGCAAGGCCGACCAAGGTTTATTGTTGACATGAATTCATATATAACTAAGATGATTTGAGGATCACAAATTATCAATTACAAGCGAATATATATCTCTCTACCTTATGTGATCTGCTTCCAACTGCAATCATCACCATCAGCAAAAGGATATTCATCAAGGGTGAGCGAACTTCAGCAAATTGGTTTCTTGTTGAAGCGAATCTGATCTAGGAGTGCAAATTTGTCCTAGGGCATCCAAACCTCATATACTCTGCCGAATTTCTGTTCTTGTGGCTGGGCGAATTAGTATAGAATCTGAGCTGTGAATCTACCTTATATCTGGGCGAACTATTGATCATTCTAAGCTCCATTCCAGACCCGAATCTGATCACCATTGTGGAGCAGACTTGTGCCAATTATGGGCGACTATGCTGGGCGATATTGAGTTGTCTAACTCACTAATTTAAGAGCAGCGATCATCCTCTTCTGTGGTGCCGAAACCCTACTTGTGGGATCAGCAAATTAGGGCCTGCACATCAGTGATTTAGATTGGGCAAAGCTCTGCCCTAGGTTGATGACTTAATCAGATAAGTGATCTGATCTTCATTGTACTTGTAATTTTCTCATGATTAAAGGATTTTGATCTGGACTTGATGTTGGGTTTTTCCTCCAAGAGGGAGGTTTTCCCAGGGTATTCTCGGTGTCTTGTCTCTTTTGTGTGATTGCTTTGTGTTATTTCTAAGTTATATCTAAATCTGATCAGTAAAATCAACACCTACTCCTACCTACCCTTGTATCTCATTGAGCCACATGTCATGATTGTGTGCTCTCATGCCTTGCCTTTATAAACAGGCTCATTTACATTGTATGTAACAATTCATTCTATTAATCAACTCAGATAGTTGGGTAATTTGCATCTTGATAGGAATATGGTTTATTCTTGTCACATATTTTCTTCTCTTTTGTTTGTGCTATCAATTGGACTCTAGATCTTGGCAAATTCTCACATGGTATCAGAGCCATTAGAGTGCCATTGGTTTGCCAATTGAGAGATATTTGATGCTATTTGGGGTTTTGCATTTTGGAGCTTTCTATTGTAGGTTATTTTTCGAGCTTGTTGGGTCAAATTTGAGGTCACCATTGGATTGAGGAGGTTCGAGTAGTCAGAATCGCCTTTTGTTTCGTTCAAATCCGATACCGAAGGCCAAATCTAGAGTCGTTTGAAGGTGGAGGGCGGTTAACTGTCCCAGTAGCGATCTGCAATTTTAGAGCATTTTTGGCAAAATCCATCATCGCCATTGTGTTCAAAACGCCCAAAAACCCCAAGATTGCATGTTCATTTGTGAAAATCAGCCTCCGTGACCCCGAGTTTGAAAAAAACCCTCCTTGGTCTACCGTATGGATTTCTTTGTCTACAGGTACAATTTTTTTATTTTAAATAAAAATTCAATTTTGTAAATCGTTTTGTTCTTTTTTTTAAAAAAACATTACAAAAATTTAAATCCAATTTTTATTAAATTTGTGGGGGTTGATGAAAGTATTCTCATTGATGTCAAAATATTGTCAGGTTTATATAGTTGGTGCTCCTACAGTATCTCATTCAGCAAGCAAACAGAATTCATAGACAGATTGGTTTACAGATAGAAAGAGTGGTCAAAGAATATAGTATTGCACATTATAGTATCGGCAAGCATGAAGCGACAAAGATAGCGGTGGCTCACGACATGTATTAAGCTTAAAAATATAGTAATAATAAATTACTATAGCATCTCTATTTTAAAGTGGCGAGATTAAAAACTAAGCAGATCTCTCTATTATCAATATATTAAAGTGAAGCGGTGATATATTGGCAGCAATAAAGTTTTTAGAAAAATATCGAACAAAGCAATTGATAAATCAAATTCATCGTGGTCAAAGTTAACTAAAGCGGACAAAGTATTTTGATAGCGGATTTATTAACCAAAAGTTTTTGACGGCACCTTATTTATGAGTTTCTTTTTATATCGAACAAGTCAATGTTATTTGAAGCGGAGTATAAAAATTTAATTTTACCGATATACAAATATAATTGTGGATGTATTATTGTATTCTATTGGTGGCTTACGATTTGAAAAGATATATTATCGCAAATACATCATTGCCAAGTTTTATCAGTGGATACATATTGATACAAAACTATTATCGCACAGCCCACGGCAAGATATATATTCAGCGGAATAACTTTATTTTACGGCAAGTATATAAACACTTATCATAGCATGCTTAAATAGATGGAGCGGAGTTTTAAATCAGCGGCAGCTTTATGATTAACACTCTAAATAAAACCTTAACTATAATCAAAACCGTGAAAAATAAAACTAAGCCAAAGTTATGAAGCGGTATTATGTTGTTATTATTTTTGAAACTCAACCAAATATCCGCTAAAAATAAAAAACAACTACTTAGTATAGAGTCATGTTGTTTTGTTGGAGACATGAAAAAGAAGTATGATGTTTCAATTTATATAATATTACGGTGAAGACATTTGAATTATAAGTTTTTTTTGTGTGTGGAATATAATGCTTGTGTAAAAAGGGATAAAGTATACCTGGCATGAAAGGTTAAGACTATAATAGAATCTACAGCAACACCTATCTACACAGATTGTTGTGACATAAAATCAGTAAGGATGTTTTTGAAGAATGATACAAGCTCTTAAGACTATTCATATTCAGACTTATTTGCAGATATAAAGAGGGTTGGAAGATATAACCTGAAGATAGAATAGATGCATATATATGAGCAGATTTGAAAGATAAATACAGATTTAAGGAAGAGGCAGATTCTTTGTCATTTGCTGATTTGAGAAAGGATTAGTGAAGAAGATAATGTCCATCATCAGTTGGTACAGCAACATGTCTAAGATGGGAAATTAAATTGATGAGAAGTGGGTTGGTGCTCACTATTTCAGCAGAGGGAGTTGGTGCTTCCAGTGGGTTGGTGCTCACGAAACAAAGTTAGGGGGTTGGTGCTCACTATTTCAGCAGAGGGAGTTGGTGCTTCCAGTGGGTTGGTGCTCACGAAATAGAGTTAGGGGGTTGGTGCTTCCGGTGGGTTGGTGCTCACAAAACAGAGTTAGGAGGTTGGTGCTTCCAGTGGGTTGGTGCTCACGAAACAGAGTTAGGAGGTTGGTGCTTCCAGTGGGTTGGTGCTCACAAACATTGTAAAAGAAATATATATATAACATCCATTTTAGTGGTTTTCTCCCGCATTGGGTTTCCACCTAAAATTATTGTGTTCATGTGCATAATTATTTTTAGTGATTGATTCTATCATATAAAATATTGAATTAGCAAAAGTTTCGTTATACTGATTCACCCCCTCCTCTCAGTATAACTGTGTGCTCATCAGGGGTGTTATTTAGTTTGTTCTATTTTTTTTTTAAATAATAATTTTCTGCAATACCTGTGGTACCATAGGGTACTGACAGTACCTTCTAGCCCACAGGTCCGCAGGGCGGTGGGGTGGATGGCCCCGCCTGTCACGGCTACGGCCGTGGCAAGGGGACCACTCCTCCCCTCCCCATTTTTTTAAAAAACATGTTTTTATATCTTTTTTTATTTAGTTTTTTTATTTTTAAATTTTAATAAACTTTAAAATTGTATTTTTTTAAAAGTTATTTTTAAATATTCTTTTTTTTAAATTTAAAAAAAAAATTAATAATGTTTTTTTAATTTGTTTTGTTTTTTATTTTTTTATTTTTTTTCAATTAAAAAAAATTGTTTTTATTTATTTATATTTTAATTTAAAAAAATTTAAAAATTTAAAATTAAAAAAAAAAAATAAGTTCTCTTTATTAATTTTTTTTAATGCTTTTTAATAAATGTTTTTATTAACTTTTAATTAAGTTTTTGAAAACAAAATTTTCATGTAATAAGCAAAATTGGGAACATATTTTTTTTGTCCACCTTCACACCTGTATGCAATGCTTCCAACCGGCAGTCAAGAGGGGGGGGGCAGTTTGCTCCTTTATATCTCTTGGCACTATCCCAATCAAAGGCATCTTCATCTGCAGTATTCTACAGAGCTTCTTTGGTGGCATCATCTTCATGTTTCCAGCTTTGCACTATGTCTCTTGCATGAGCAATGTTGTACTCGCACTATTATAAAGTGCCACACCTCTTTGTACTTTTTCATTGATGACCTATTTGATGTAATCCTTCTATACTTAGATTAGGAATATTCATGTGAGACTTTTATTCTCTAGTTGAGAAGGTATTTGGATCGAGTACATCTTCCATCGGTGCTCATCCCTCTATCTCCATGGTTGATCTTTATCATGTTGCAACGAGTGATTCATCGTCATCGACATTGGTACCTGGTTTTGTCACACTTTGACATTATTGGTGCAGCATTGGCTCTCTTTCTTCCTATTGGGGAGGTATTTTGGTCAACATCATTGGACCATCTTTGCCGGAGATTCTACATTGAGGGGGGGCTTCATGGTCTCTCTCATTCTTCTTTGTGTGTTTCTCTCTTTTGGGGGGGAGTTTTGTCCCACTGGGTTTTCTCCTTTTCCCCGCTTTGTGAGAGTTTGCATTTCATTTGTACATGGGTACCTAACAAGACCTAGAAGCCGGGACCCATCTTGCATTGTTGACTTGAGTCTACATTCCTCTAAGTTGCACTTAAGGGCGGGTGTTGGTGTAAATTATGTCTCATAATTACACTTTACTTAAGTTGACTTAGGGTAATGCATTTCACCGTAGTTTGCATATGAGACACTAAGGGAAGTGTGCACATAGGGAAGTCGCTTGTAGGAGAATTCCACCTCTTGTGGTCTTATCTTGTTGTTCATTCCACCTTCGGAGGGTGATCCACCTCTTGTGGAATATTTTATTATTTCTCCTACCTACACTCACCTACCTTTGTATCTCATTGAGTCACATGTCATGATTGTGTGCTCTCATGCCTTGCCTTTATAAGCAGGCTCATTTACATTGTATGTAGCAATTCATTCTATGAATCAACTCAATTAGTTGGGTAATTTGCATCTTGATAGGAATACAGTTTATTCTTGTCACATATTTTCGTCTCTCTTGTATGTGCTATCAATTGGACTCTAGATCTTGGCAAATTCTCACAATATGTGTCCTCACCTTTCATAATGATAACTAACCTGGTTGTAGGGTCTAAATCAAGACTTTAAAGTGGCAAGTTGCACTTCCTTAATATAAGTCATACCTCATTTGGTGTTTCTAGGGCAAAATATAGGAATATCCTAGTAGGGGACATTACAAGTGACAAATTCAAAGGGATCCAATCAAAATCAACAAAAATTGAATTTTGCTGATCAATTGAGAATTGTTAAGTACCGATCCATGCTTTCAACTTTGAAGCATAAGCACTTAGAATTATCAACAAAGAAAGCTTAAATCTTCAAACACAAAGCATTTCAAAGAGCAAATGTCAAAATTTCCTTATCAAGATGCTTTGGAATAAAGCTACAGTTATCTAGCTGCAGCTAAAGAAGACAGATCTGACCATACTTTCAACTGTTAAATAATCAGGAAAATTATTGACAATTTCACCCAGGAACTTTTCATGTTACGTTTAGCTGATGAACTTTATTGAATTTTGTGGTCACCACACTTCAAGCCAAACTATAACTGGTGAATTTACCTTATAGGGTTCCATTTAAATTTTGTATCCATCTTGGCAAATAACCTTTGTCCATATGGAGTACCAAATTTAATCCTCTGAGAAGTCAGCAGTAACAATTACACAATTGAATGCTAAAGGCTCCACTTATTGTCAGATTTTCTTGTCTGTCAAGGTATAGTTCTAATTCTAAACATATTTTCCATAAAATTGGAACTGGAATATGGCATCTGCTATCAGACTCATAGTAAACACGTTTGAAAATTTTGATTCATTCAAGACGTCAAAAAAATTGTAAATCTTGATTTTTTTTTAAATTCAATAGACATTAAAAAATCCGGACCAAATCACAAGTCTGAAAAATCCAGAGTGAATCAGATCTGGTAACTATGGTCACACTCTGAATTAAGAGCACATAAGCAGACCCTAATCACTATAAGGAGCTTCAGATGTGTAATGTTTCCTTTTGTAAATGCCCTATTTTCTGCCCTAAAATCACAATCCCAAGTAAAAAGAAATGAAATAGAGATATCATTTACCAATTAGATCCTGATTGAGACCCCTCAATCATGTTAGCTATAAAAATCAATCTTTCCTACTAGGGTTAGGAACATTATCTTAATCATCATTGTACATTACATGATGTGCATGTGGCATTCAATAATACTTTCCCTAACAACCTATCCATTATGGAGTCCTCTGCAATATCACATTAGGCGCCTCGAGCCCATCCATCAAGCCCAAGAGCACGGAAAGGCACCTGCCATTCGGCCTTTCAGCACCACTTGGGGTTGCTCTACTTGAATGGAAGCTTGTACTGCTTGCATCCCTTATATGTATTCTATATTCAAGTATTGACCAACAACCCATCCACATTATGGAGCCACTTGGAAGATCATACAAGGTGCCTCAAGCCATTCCATCAAGCCCAAGAGCACAGAATGACAACTACCATTCGGCCTCCCAGCCCCACTTGGGGTGTCTCTACCTGAATGGATCCCTAGCTACTTGCATCCCTCATATGTACTCTCTCCCCTCCATAATGGGATAGTTCGTTGTTTTAATTATTAAAGAAATTTACATATACTCTATTATGCATAGACATCATAATGGCAAGAATAGCAACATATAACTATATATCAGTAATATATTAACTACTTAACATTCCTACTTCCTATCAAGTGGAAGACAAGATAACATATTGTGATGAACCCTTGCTGGTTCAACTCTTCAACCTGCTGTAATTTGTAGATCTTCTTTGTAATTTTGATTATTAAGATGGTCTTTCAGAAATAGACAGAAGTTGCAGAAGGGGGTTTCTTTAATTTGCAACACATATTGAAATAATTCATGAATTTAATCAACTGAAGCAATAAACTGGAGAATTTAGAAGCATACCCGTAGGTCCTGTTGATGTGTTTTTTATGCACATGCGAACACAGAATAAAATACCAAGGTATCTTATCCTCTCTTGAACAAAGTCTCTCATATGCTATGCTTTGCGATCAAATGAGACAACTCTAAGGTTACGAAATGTCAGGTCTTGACGTGTGGATAAGTTCAATGGTTTGATGTGATAATGCTGGAATCACAAGGGGACTTACGTTGTACATGAATGCTCAATCTTATCATGGATCAGGATAAGTATGCCGATAACTTAGGATTTATCAATATGGCTCTGGATTTACTTCTTACTAAAAAAGGGGGAAAAGAATAGGGTTCAGGAAATCTATTCTAAAACCAGGAATGTAGGAAATGGTGAATGGATTTAGTGGAATCAAACCAGGTAAGGTCTCACAATCAGGTATTGACACAAGCTTAGTGCAATCATCTAAGGTATACTTAATGATTTTCAAACTATTACCATCAAATGTAGACACCATCCAAGTTGATGCTTGTCAACGAACGCATAATAGTTGAAGTTATGCTTACTCAAATTCCAGTTGACCACACAAGGTGCACTTACCAGCGGCAAGAGGCTAGTGGTATGGATTAAGGATTCCACACAAATAAATTCAACAAATCTTCCACTCAATCTAACATACATGAAAATAAATTCTAATCTAACTTGGAGGAATTGAGAACCATGAATGCAAATACAACATTTGAAGAGCAAAATCACCAACAATTGAACAATGATTAGGATTCAAATAGCTGTAGCATATACCAACAATTCTACAAAAACTCTCTTACAAATGAGAGACAAAGGGGCATATATAGAGTCTCTAAGAAAATGGATGGCCCAGATTGATCTAAGATCAACGGCCAAGATTACAAGATAAAACCCTAATTAGGGTCTGTACAACCACCATTACATTGGCCAATAAGAAACGAGGGTAGGTAAGATAAATAATATTTGATGTAGTGCCATGTGTCACCTATTCCCTCCTTGAATGAATGTTGACTTGGCACCCTTTGATTGAACGGATGGTGACTAGGATGCCACCTCAGCTTACGTTGCACACTTAATCAATTTGCCTTGTACATTCTTCATCTTCACAATGTTTGGAATCCTTTATGATACTTTGCATTCCATCCTTATGTTAAGGAATTCCATGAATTGTTCCCTCCTTATGTTTGGGAAATTTCCCAATCTTGGAATCCTAAAATCCTTCCTTGACGCACCTTGACATTGGAATTCCGGATTTCTTGATATGAAATCCCTTGTGCTCATGTCTCGAACTCGCCTTCATTCATTTATTCATCATCAAGGTGAAGTCTTCTTCATGATTGATCTAGTCCTCATCTTCACCTTCTGGAATCTCTATCCGGAAATCCCCATCCAATCTTTGAAGTATTGATCTTCCTTATCCGCATTGCGTGCATCCTCCTTCACTTCAAGCCTTGATCATGCTTCCTTTCCTCGTAACAGTCCTGCAAAACAAATAAGTATTGAATCAAACACTATATGATAAACTTAACTTCAACCTTGGTGGGAAATTCATCCGCATATGGATTGATCATTCCTCAAAACCATCCGCATTATCCTTGTCCATATCTGGACAACTTCCTTCCTTTGTAATTCCGCCCTGCAATGGAAATCCGATCCTCATCCAAACTCACTGTCCTTGAAAATCTTGTGTTGACTGGATCACCATTCCATGGAGTGGAAATCCAGACACCATCAGGACTTTGTTCCTGACATTTTGTCCCAACATGTTAGGTAATCTTAGAAAATTGTAACACCAATTCTGGAAAATATGAAGGTCCGGATTAAAGTCTAGAAGATTTTCCTTAAGAAAAACCGATTTTCAGACTTAGGATAAGTCTGATCATAATTGCTAAATCTGAAGACACCTATGTAAACTCAGAAAAGCAAGTATTTGGAGCCCAAAAATGAACGTCCAGGTCTGGAAATATCACTTGGAGGTCTGAAAACACTCAGAAAGTGACTGATTTTCGATATAAAAGTTATAATAAAAGTCTGATTTTCTGAGGACAAAGTCTGAATCCGCCCTCCAATGTCTGAAAATACTCAAAAAATGGTGTATTGAAGTCTGATTTTCTGATTCTTAAGTCTGAATACACCCTGTGAAAGTCTGAAAATGGCTCCAAAAAGTCTGAAGACACTCTGAAAATGATGAATATCAATGGTTGGAAGTGGTCACAGCCATGTCACATGCTTGCATTTGAATTATTTTGACCTTCAAAACTCAGAAATGGTCACATTTGGACACAACTATATGGCTGGAAATGAAGTTTCAGTCTGAAGACAACCTAGTATACTCAGAAAAATGTCAAAAATGGTGCCCGGAAGTATACCACAATTCTGAAAATGCTTGGAAAAGGGTGTGAAAAAGTCTGATTTTTAGTTCATAAAGTCTGAAAACACCCTTCCAAGGTCCAACAATGGCTGCCCAATGTCTGAAGACAACCTACAACTTCAATAAATCAGTCATTTAAACTTGTCGCAGTCCTAGGAAACACCTGTATTTGATGAATTTCACCTTCCCGAAGTGAAGTTTGTCAAATCTGGGCACAAACAAAGGGCTGGTAAAAAATATCTAAGTCTGATGACAAATCTGAAAATGGAGTTTCAGACTTAGATCAGCAATGGAAGCTCCACCAAATGCCCAAAAAACTAATAAGAAATGACGCCCAAGTTAAATTTCCCAAGTTGGCAAGTGGCTGGAAATGAAAATCAGTCTAAAGACAACCTGCAGCTATGGAGTTTCAGACTGTAACAACAATGGCAGCCCTTGAAAATGCACTAAAAACTCCTCCAAACAGCCCTTAACCAAAATCGCCTTAGTGTGGATGAGCTGGGCAATGAAGAATAATTTTGAAAATGTGTTCCCAACCAACAATGGAGGTCATATCACTCCCAGCAATGGCGCCCAGCAAGGTCTGAAAATAATGGCAGCCACCAAGCATGAAGAAAATCACCCCAAACAACGACACAAAGCACTCCCAAATAAAAATCGAAATTTTCCCAACTATGGCGCCATTCCAAAATTCTAAAAATGTCTTCAATAGCAACTCGGATCTGCAACAATGGAGGTTGGAACAGCCAAGCTGGAAAAAATGGAGGAGGAAAGAATCCTCAACCCAACACTTCACTTCAACACTTTGCCAAAATTTGCCAATAAGGGAGAAAAATCACCTTTCATGGAGACACCTGGCAAATTTAATAATAAAATAATGTTGGAAACTCCTCTCATATACTTGCTTTCATCTTTCACTTTCACCACACAAGCAATGTGGGATAAAACACTTGTATAAATACTTGCTTGGTGAAACCCTAACTTGCTTCTAGAAGGTTCAAACATTTAATAATTATTGCAAGTTATTAAATTTGCTTTTAAATTTTAAATAATCATTAATAATTATTTAAAAGCAATTAAATGGGGCTTATTTTTTAAAATATTACAATTTAAATCCAAAATAAAGCCTCCAGGGGAAAATCGCTATAGGTTGGGATTGAAAAATCCCTTCAAAATCACTTAAGTGTCAAAATTTACCCCATAAGGGAAATTCGACCCATGCTTGGACAAAAATCCATGCTCAATTTCATCAAAATGCACATAAAAACCCTCCCAGGGGAAATTCGATGTGAGTTTGGACAAAAATGCACTCATTTTGCAAAAATCACCCCCCAGGGGAAATTCAATGTGTGTCTGGACAAAAATCCACACTCAAAACTCACTTAACTTGAAAAAATACCTCCCTGGTGGAAATTCAACCTCAGTCTGGATGAAAATCCGGACAAAAAACTCTTCATAATGTTCCCAGTGGAAAATCGATCCCTGTTTGGATAAAAATCCGGACAAAAATCCTTACAAAAATGCTCAAGGGAAAATCGACCTCTGCCTGGATAAAAATCCGGACAAAAATCCTCACTTAGTTGTCACAAAAATCCTGGTGGAAAATCGACCCAGGCATGGAATTATCCTTGCATTCTAGTCCATACTTCCAATCCGCACTCTTGGTGGAAAATCGATGGCAGTCTGGATAAATCCTGACACTTAGCCAAAATTTAGCACTTCCAGGGGAAATTCGATGGCAGTATGGATAAATAGTGGGGGAAATTAGTGGCCAGTATGGATTCCAGGGTAAACCCATGTGTAGTATGGATTTTGAGTGGGGGAATGGGTTGGGTAGTCTGGAATGTGAGGGGAAAAACACCTCTAGCATGGATTTTGACCCTTTAACCCTTGGAATATGAATTTCCCTTAGGATTTTATCATTTTAACCACTCAAAATCACTCAACGACTTTAAATTTAACTGGACTTAGACTAATTTTCCAAAAATATGAGCGAAACGCTAGGAAAATATTGGAATAAAGTGCGAAACCAACTTAAATATTACCTTAGGAGCGAGAAAACAACTCCAAAAGGTCTGTGAATATCTTGGCACTTTAAAATCATTTGATGCGCGTGTTTAAAAATACATTAACGTTCAAATGGTCAAACACTTAGCAAAACTTAGGATCATTAAAAATATCATCTTTTGCAACTTGATCCTAACACTTTAAAAACCCTAGACGTCGCTAGGCAAACACTAGGAAACTAGGCAAAACTCCGAGACTCGGGCACGGGAAACGCAAAATTGCCCACTCTAAAAAGCGAAAAGTGGGGGTCCCCATTTGCAATGGGGCGATGTGTGAAGACGTCACAACAGGTCCTTAGCCAATTTATTGAATTAAAAGAATTCAATCAGCAACTTACAAAGTTCTGATTTTTATTCTGAAACAATTCAGATCTGCTCTTATTTAATACTAAGACACCCAAACAGTGGAAGATGGCGCCAATAAATGAGCAAGCTGTGTGTTTGGGAAGAGAAGCCTCCAAACCACAGAAGAATTAACAACAAAACAATAAATAGGAAACCTACAACAAATCTGCCTTGTAAGAAGCCAAATCTGCCCCAGTTCAATCCAATTTGACTTCTGAATGAAGCCAACCAAGCTGCAACAATTCAATTGATCTTTCACAATCTCAAAGCTACTGAATTCTGAAGAATGCACGCTCTCCAAAACAGGTCCAAACCCTAGCTGCCATAGCCAAGTGCTCAGAAGAAATGTCAAATGCTCAATATCAATGAATGAGGTTTAATTTCCATCTTGGCTGCCTAAATACCCAAAAAGTACGATTTTTGGCAATTAGGGATTTAAAAATCATAACTTGCTTTTAGGGTTCCCAACTTAACCCTAAAAGCAACGCCTAGCTTAGGAGATAATTATTTTTCACTTAAATAAATTTAAGTGATGCACTTTGTGATTTTATATTAATATTTCATTAAAATATTAATTGCCTATGGAACCACTTAAAAATTCATATCTCTCTCATTATTGTTCGGAAACTGAATCTGTCAAAAGCTAGGGCCACAGTTCGCCACGCCAATGAAAATAGGACCATGTCTATTTTTAGCAGTTTTTCCCTAAAAATTAGGAAATCCTCATATAATATCAGAAACTGATGAAACGAAGACCAGAACTGAACTCAACACCGAACTAGAACAAATAGACAGACCACTCCTCAAGATACTGCATTACTGACCCCCTTATCCATACCCTGCTAGCCTACAAGGGTCCAAAAATAGGCTAACTCCTCAAACCAATGTCCCTGACTAGTATGGGGACATTACACATATCAGCCAGATCAAAATGCCATGCATTATACATTATACCAAATACTTGAACAGCATGTAAGTCTGCTGTCTAGTTTAATTAATTGTGAACTGCAAATCTATTGCTGGATCGAATGCCTCATGTTCTCTCCTTCCATACCCTTGCTGTCTTCTTCCCATCGTGATTTTATATCCTATCATTTCCCTCAAGGTGTGTGACTTTTGGAGTGGTTGTCCTTCATGAGGGGTCGGGTCTCCTCATTGGTGCCCCATCGTTATCATTAGCCATCATAATTAGTTTGCAATTGCACCTCTTGATGGATTGCATGTTCTTAACCAAATACTTAGTGCTTTCCTTAACTTAAGATCGCTGCATAGTTAAGATCACTTCGTTGCTATATTCTAAATGCTGTTCATCCTTGTTCCAAATGCTCTTTTTATCAATCCATGCGCTGTCTATTAATAATATTTAGTCATAAGCATGATCTGACATCCTAACAGATCCAGATATAAAAATGATCTTACAAAGTAAGACTTCACCATTTTTATACATCATAATAATCTGAAGGCAGCAAACCCAATGGATTTGAATATAAATTTGTCTGGCTTCATAAATCGTGATAATTTGAATGAGACTGGCAAAGGGATGGAAGAACATTAAGTGCATAAGATTCGCTCCTGAATAACAGCAATCAGTCAAGTGTAAAAAATGTGTTAAGGACAGATTACCAAGAGCAATTCATTAAGGCAATGAATTAATTATCAAGTCGGTTCATTAAGGAAATGAATTAATCAAGAAAAAGGCAGCAGTAAGAGATGCCGCCATTCAAAGAAAGATGTCCACAAAATGACACAAGCCCCAGCCCAAGAGAACAGTATAAGAATAGAGGACGGGATGTTGGAAGGATCATCATGGAAGCATCAATAAATAATAATTTCACAGCAGCAGCAATATCAAATCAGACAATAGCATCAGATCGAACCAGAGCAAAGTTGCAAAACAGCACTGGTAAACAGCCCTTGGAAGGAAGAGACTTCAGACTGAACTAGATTGCAACAGTCCTCTAACTCCAACAGATTATCATTATCTCCCTATATTCTTCGGTATAAATAATGTTTATATATATTTGTCAATTAATTACATATATATCTGTTATACATGTTGTTTTGCTTAATCAGTAATGTTTAAGTATATATTCCTATGAAAGAATATAGGTTAGATATACTTGTCTGAAATCCCTCTTGTGAGAGAAGGCCTGAGGAGTAAGAGATGGGTGACGAGCGGGCTCGTAAGTAAGCCGTCCTAGGATGACCTTAGTGACCTCTAGGACAAGAGGGCACTTACAGAGTCAAGGAACTCCCTTACAACCTCCCCCCAATCCTGCAAGAAGGCATGTGTCTTCAGGAAAATGAGAATAGCTATACATACTGTCTGAAATCCACCTTGCGAGAGAGAGCTTGAGGTGTAAGAGGAGAGTGGCAAGAGGGCTCATAAGTAGGCCGTCCTAGAGGGGCCATTGCAGCCTAGGACAAAGAGGACATGTACAGAGTTTGTTCATGAAATGCAATGATTTTATTAAAAGAATGAAAGTGTACATATAGTATTCATGAAGACGATGTGTCTATTAAGAAACAATTGTAAACGGAAGAAGAATAGAAACTAAATAATATGTACATTATGTTACATTATTGACCATTAATAATAAATAATAGAGATATTATTCTAATAGAGTCAAGTGACACCCCAACTCCACAAGATGGCAACTGTTCATAGGGAGACGAGACATGGTTGGGGAAAACAGGTACAAGCCACTAAGCAAGCAAGACAGCTATGGCAGACATCCCCCTTACAACCTCCCCCCAACTCCACAAGATGGCAACTGTTCATAGGGAGATGAGACATGGTTGGGGAAAGCAGGTACAAACCACTAAGCAAGCAAGAGAGCTCTGGCAGACATCCACTCTTGGGTTTAGTGTAGAAATGGTTTCGGGCGGACCCATCATGTCTCTTCCTCCAAACCCTAATATGCTTGTATAATATTGCTAATAGTATATGAATATGATGTGGTTTGTCTAACCCTAATGATTGAACATATATATATATATATATATATATATATATATATATATATAAAATATTGCTGATAGTATATGATTGAACATATAAATATAATCATTAGGGTTAGACAAACCACGTCATATTTATATACTATCAGCATATCAGGGTTTGGAGGAAGAGAATGAATTAGACAAACCACATCATATTCATATACTATCGGCAATATTATATAAGCATATTAGGGTTTGGAGGAAGAGACGTGATGGGTCCGCCCGAAACCATTTCTACACTAAACCCAAGAGTGGATGTCTGCCAGAGCTCTCTTGCTTGCTTAGTGGCTTGTACCTGCTTTCCCCAACCATGTCTCGTCTCCCTATAAACAGTTGCCATCTTGTGGGGTTGGAGGGAGGTTGTAAGGGGGGGTCAATAGAACAGGGAGACGAGACATGGTTGGGGAAAGCAGGTACAAGCCACTAAGCAAGCAAGAGAGCTCTGGCAAACATCCACTCTTGGGTTTAGTGTAGAAATGGTTTCGGGCGGACCCATCATGTCTCTTCCTCCAAACCGTAATATGCTTATATAATATTGCTGATAGTATATGAATATGATGTGGTTTGTCTAACCCTAATGATATATATATATATATGTGTGTGTGTGTGTGTGTGTGTGTCTTGTCTCAAGACTTCACGATTTTTCTAGGGTATTGCTCTACCTTCATGGTGGGGCATGACAAGATGTATGTGGTAACCATCTAAACCATGACACAAACACCATCAACACTAGGAGCTGTTTCAAGCCAGGAAGACATATTTCAGACACCCCAATCCTAATGATTGAAGAATCCATGTGACGGCAAAAAATAATCTATCAGATCCCCAGCTTCCTTCATCTCTTATTCAAAACCACAAAAATCAAATGAGCTAATGATTGACATAAGCTTCACACTCATAGGGCTGAAAACTAACAGTAAACTGTAAAGTTAAGGGTCGTGGTCCAATGGTAAGATGAAGCACTCACTGCTTCAAAGAGCTAGGTTCAAAACATGGCTAAAGTGCCCCAATGTTTAATACAGCCTCCATGTTAGTGTGGCTTGGTGTTAAAATGATCTCCCTACGAAATGATATTTGGCAAATGTAAGATGAGGTGTTGGCTCGCATCTGAGCTAATGTGAGAATATTGTAACATTATGAATATTGTAAGGTATGGTTGAAGGGTCGCCTGCTCCCACATTATAAATGGATTGTTTAATGAATATAATAAACCCAATGTTTGCTGGATTTTCAGTCGCAATATCACCCAAATCCCATAAAACAAAGTGTACCCCTAATTTTAGATAAAGCTATCACAAACAGAAATTATAAAGAATGAAAAGATGAACAATTTTAATGCGGTCTAGTGGATGTAAGATGAGGTATCAACTCACATCTAACCTGATGTGAAAATAGTGTACCATTACGAATATTGTAGGATATGGTTGAAGGGTTGTACGCTTCCCCATCATTAATGGATTGTTTTATGTACATAAAAAGACGCAATATTTGCCAAATTTTCAGTTGCAATTTCATCCGAATCCCATAAAATGAAGCGTAACCCTAATTTGGACAAAGCTAACATGGCCAGAGAATATATAGAATGAAAAGGTGAACAATTTAATGTAGTTTGGTGGATGTAAGATGAGGTGTTGGCTCGCATCTGAACTAATATGAAAATTTCAAAATAGTGTACCATTATGAATATTATAAGATATGGTTGAAGGGTCACCCACTCCCCTATCATCAACAGATTGTTTTATGTATACAAAGACCCAATATTTGCTAAATTTGCAGTTGCAGTTTCATCCCAATCCCATAAACCTAAACATTCCCTAATGTTAGAAAAAGCTCTCAAAAACAGGAACCATAAAGAATAAAAATGTGAAGAATTTTATATCTTTGTAGTTCTCCTTTTTAATCTTTATATTTCCTGTTTTGAACAAAATGGTATAAACTTATTTTCCAATGAAGACAGTATCATGCCCTTAAAAGCCATCCAAACAAAGAGCATCTAAGCAGCATTGCGAGCAACATGATCAACGGGATGAGCTCGAGTGATATATGTATTTCGCTTTCCAAAGACAGAGCCTGAGGCTGAAATTCCCAAGGGACACGATAACGAGTCCGAATTGAGTAAAATGCATCACCCAATGATGTAGCATACAACTTGCTAGGAGGTCAAGTGCAAGGGGAATTTTCCAAATAAATATAAAAAATAAAAAATGCCGGCAACATAGCCTTTTTCTTAAGCAATTGCATCTCACAAGTAGAATTGAACTGTTTTCTTTTCTATATTAGCATTTTGAAGGAAATGCTATTAAAAAGTTTGCAAATGGTAGCTATTGAAAATCTTGACGGCATCCAAACACGGAAGAAGAGAGAGAGAAGAGTAGATGAGTTACCATTTTAAAATCTTCCATAAACTCTGCTACCTGCTCGATCTCGTGAAGATCGGTTTTGCCATCATATGAAGGAGGTGAGGCATTGAGAGTAGACTTACGAGTAACGCCTCTCTTTATGATCGCTCTAAAATTCAAAGGCTTGCGACCCAGAATATAACCTATTCCCACGCATCCACCACCGATTAACAATATTCTCAACCACGAATAGTCCATTTCACTACTTTCCCAAATCTTATGCATTTTTCTCCTCTGCCTGAAATATTTTGGATTTCCGTGTTGTGGTGAATTTTGGTTACAACTCTGTGCAAGCTGCGAAACGGATGCAACCCCCTATGAATTCCTTCCTCCAAATAATCTTTCACTTTTGGAAATTTTTTAGAGACTCGGCGATCACCTTTCTTGGGTTATCTGCATAAATTAATTTTCCATTGCTCGTGTTTTTTGGGGTGAGATCGGCTAATATTTTGTAAAGTTCGTTGCTTCACCATTATAGAAGAAATGCGTGCATCATCATAGTTAAATTGTGTAGAGTGAGATCTTAAGGAGTAAGGTTGTGCAATGATACATAAGAGATAAGAGTGAAATGAAAGTAGTACCAAGCGCAAAACAATGGAATCTTATAAGTAAGCCAAGATGCATCGAATTAGTCAATACAACGAGAGGGGGTTTTTACTACGTCAAATAGTGTTATGCAAGCATTCATAAGGTGTTCGCAATATCAAAATTGCATAAATAGCATTCATAAGGTGTTTCCAATATCAAAATTGCATAAATGAAATGAAACAATAATGAAACAATATATGTGTAAATTAAGCTTGTGCATGATAAAATATCACATAATAGAGCACGCACACTAGATAGGATTGCACATGGAAAATTACACAATACATATCTTTGGTGATGTGAGATTGAGCCAACCCAAGGATATTTATCCATTAGACACCTCCTTAATGAAAATATTGTGAATCATGAGCTCATAATTTAGGATTACATGGACAACTAATTTCTTTACTTAAGTTGGCTCACATCAGCTTCAAAAATCCATAATTCCTCCTCAACCGTTTACCCTTCTAATGAATAAATGTTCCTTATACTCATTCAATTAGGTCTTCTTCCCAATGCATGTGTCTTATATTTGTGCAATTCCTTTTATTACTACTTTTCTAGTATCTCCTTTCTATAATTAGGTTATTCTATTGATTATGTGTCTTTTGAATCCTCACATGCATGGTAGGAAGAGAGATCAAATACATTAATATTGACAAGATATCCGACCCTTCAAAAAAACTTGATCTCATGTATGTTCTTAGAAAATCTAAACATTATGTGACGTAGACCAATCTTTTCAGGATTTAGCTTGTTGTATGTTTATATTGAGTACCACTCCTTTCACAAATGCACCATAAGTAACTCACTAGCTCTGAGTAAGTCTTCTTCAATAATGCTTATTTGTGCACATCATGTACTTTAAGTTGCTCCCCTCTAGCTACTTCTTGACTTATCCATGACCATGTGTTAAGAAAATTATTCAATCTCTATGCCTACCATCTTCTAGTCTAATACATTTGTGAAATCTTATAAAGATGTCTCATACACCACTTAGAATGGCATCTTCCCAAATGATTTATTTACTAATTTGTTGTATGCAAACTCTTCTTGCACCAATAAAGCCCTACTATGTAGGCTTTTTACCTATCAAACATTTGACTAGACTGCAAGGACTTTGATTGACACCTCTTACATATACATTTATTAATGGATGATGTGTACTAAGTTGTGTGCTTAATGTTCTCCACAAGTTTTGCTAGAAATTGGTAAGGAACTTTTTATCTTGATTTGATGTAATCCTCTATAGTAATCAATGCAACCACGGTATCTCATTGAAGAACAAATCAACTATCTTGGATGTATCATTCAACTTCTAATGAGAAATGAAATGTGCCATTTTAGAGAACTTATCCACCAATATGAAGATAGATGTTTAAGATCTGGTTATTGAGATAGCCTCCCAAGATTAGGAAATCCTAGAAGAAAGACATAAAGAGCTTATAAGAGAAAAAAAAAAATAATTAAATAAATTATATATTCTAATCAAAATGATGTAATTTGCACATACATGTACAAGACATAATAGACCAAGAGACAAGTATATATAAGATGCACCACCAAGATATGTGAATGTACAACCAATGTGGGATGAAGGAGATGTAGTCACATATGTCATACATCTCCACCAAATAAAGAAAGTATAGGTCACATGTATAACCCACTCAAGTGGATGCCTAACTAGATAAATGTATCTTATTCTAGTTGCATGATAAGTAATAAAGTAAAAACAAATGAAACAAAAGAATACACAAAACACTAAGCATAAGTGTAGCTTACGTGGGTATGAATAGGATCATAGAAAATATGTGGTCATGTTAGATACCCATGCACAAAATGATCCATTTGATAAGAAGAGGGGGATAAAAATCCTTCATGTGAGAAGGAAAAAAAATCCCCTTAAAGAGTGAGAAGAGAGAAAGGGTAGGTGACCTTGCTTGAATAAAATTCCACCTATTATCAAGAAATAACCATTTTAAAAAATATAGAAGATATTCCCATTTCAATAAGGAATATGAGGGAAGAAAGTTTAGAATACAAAAATTTAGATGTTGCTTATTTACCCTTGTTTCTAAGCTAAAATATATCATAATAAAATCAAGGGTCCCATGCCTAACAAAAGAAGGTGACCATCTAGAACCATGCGTAAATTGTGGACCAAGTGCATCTACAAAAACTACTCAGGACTTTTGAACCATTACTATGTTTTGATAAATTCTACCAAGAGAAATTATAACAGTGACACTCTTTTCAAACATGATACATAGTGTAATATTGTTTGGTCCTTATGCCTATGAAGGGGACATTACACCAAATATAAATAAGTGCAATGATCAAAGTTGTTGCTCTACAACAAACGATATGAGATTTTATAATTTCTTGTTGGAAAAACCTTCATACACCAACACTAGAACTTTTAGTACCAAACCAAAGTATAGAAATATTCAAAAAAAAAAAAAAAAAAAAAATAACTAAATTGAAAATATTTCTACAACTTTCACTATATTTGTGACTTTTGAATAGAATTACCATAAAGGATCGTAGAGATTTCATCCTGAAATGGCAAAAGAACCATGAATTTTTTCATCCTTAAGTAAAAAGATAAATAGACATTAGATCTTAGAATAAAGGGGTTTGATTTCATAAATGGGTATCTTATTTTGTGTGCAACTCATCCTTGTGTAATCCTCTTTTCATTTAAAAATTATTTTCTTGCATTTTCAACTGTCTAGAAAGACCCTTTTTAATATAACATTGCATTGGCCTCACATTCTAGAAACACTTTTTTAATTTATAAAGCCTCTTTTAATGATAAAAACACAAGTCGCATTTTATTAATACAAAAAAAAAGTTACTAGGACAACTTAAGTTATATTATTAAAGTATTTCTCTCAATTTTTTTTTATCGGTAAGGGGTTGAAGCCATAAACGTTTTTTACTAGAGTTATGAACCAGTGAGGCCACATTTTTGAGGGACCTCATCCTCAGAACTGTTCGGTATTAACACCCTTATATCTCTTTTTTTCCATCCTCTTCTCTTTGTATCTCCTTCTTCCTTATCTCTCCACTCTCTTCTCCTTATCTTTCCATTTTGCTCCAAACTGCATCCACAAAGCTCGACCGAGTGGGATTCGAACATGAATCACAACATTAATGCTACTTGCAACTTAATCGTTTTAACCACAGGATCAACCTAACTATTTCTCTCATCTTTTCCCTTTAGCATATGGGTGTAGTGTCCCTCCTTGACTTATCTTTTGATTTATGCCTCGATAGACTTGATTGGATTCTTATGTGATGTTTTGATTTATATTTACGTCTCTATCTATATTTTAGATGCTTATGGATGATGCTAGACATTTATATGGACAATTGATACATTATGACTTATGTGGACGATTGATATATTATATACTATTATGATGATGGACTTAAATTGATGATCTATATTGTCTTTATTATTATTATTGGAGGGTTCGTATTGTTATGAGCTTATGGTGACTTCTTGATTATGCTAACCCTACTCCATGATTATGATGATTAAGTTGTTTCCTGATTATTTATGATAGGTATATGTTATTGCATATGTTGTTTCATGGTTATTGGTGGTTGCAGGATTTGCAGGTACTAGACATCGACTCCACCTAGTCTCACAGGTCTGAGCATGTCTCTATCCCAATGGCAAGTTGTTGGAGATGATATAAGGTTCTTTCCTTATACTCTATGTCTTAGTTGGTATCCTAGTCAGTCTAGAGTCTCAATTGAGTTGTCTTGTGGCGTCTTGCAATGTGTTGCTAGACCCTTGTGTATGGTTGCCTTGTGGCATTGTGAGCATTTGATTATATAATTAATTAATAATTGATTAATATAGTTAAATAATGTTAAAATTAATTTATTATATAGTTTGGTTGTTTAATTATTATTTGTTTAATTTATTATTGAGATTTAATATTTATTTGTATTGTTTGATTACAGTTTTATGAGCCTTGGTTATTTATTTGTTTTATATGGTTTGTGATTTTATATTTAATTGTGGTATTTATTTTATATTGACGTTGGTTTATTTGATTATTAGGCTTCTGTATTTTATTTTGCCCATGAGTTTATTTTATTTAATGTTTTTGAATTATTATTTCTCTTGTTACTATTTGGTTAATTGATATAATATATTTACTACCTACCCTTTTATTCTATAGGTTGATTTTGTGGGGGTAAGTAAATAATACTATTTTATATTATTTACCTCGAAACTATTCATGGTAGGTATATAATATCATTTTTGGGAATTTTCTGATTGGTGTAGATTTTTCTATAGTTTGGCTTCAATTTTTATTTATTGTTTTTCTTTGTGCATTGTCGAGGTTGGCTTCTCTTAGAATTTCAAATATTGTTGGAGATTTTGGTTTTGATGGGGAGCTTGGTTGGATTGGATTGTTGAAGCTTGAGGATTTTGGTTTTGCTCTTCATTGAATTTCTCTTGCCATCACTCTATTTTCTAGGTTGGTTCTGTGATTACACTAGTGTATTTTCATTTGGAAAGCTTGTTTGCCTTTGTGTGTTGCATAAATATTGATTGCAGGGAAGGGAAAGTAATGTTTATAGTTTTATTGCAAAATTGGGGGTTGAAATATATATTTATGTATACATGTGTGTTTTATTTGCATGAGTGATTTTTGTAGCATTGTCGTGAAATGCATATATGAAGTCTTGAGTGTTGTATTTTTCATTGTCTACCCTGTAAATTGTTTGCTTCTTGTCATTCATATCATTTGTAAAAGTATTCCTATTCCATTTTATCATTTGACCGAGTTGTGAGTGTTCTGGGCAGCATATTGTATGTATGTGCATATGAGGTGTTGGGAAATGATGTTAGAAAGCTCTTGTATGGCCTCAATGTTTTATTTGTGTTTTTTTTCTCCCTATTTTGGCCTTCCGCACCTTCTAGGAGTGTTTATAAGTACTTATGTGAGTCTATGATCAATTCTAGGTGGTTTCGTCACTTTATTCTTCTATTTTTCATGATTTTTGGCCTTGGGAGTAAATGTGCTACAGAATGGCATGGATGTGCTACAAAATGGCTTGGATGCACCATTGTGCACCATGGATGTGCTAAATTTCTCCCTGGATGTGTCAGACTGCCCTATTTTGCCAGTTTGTTAGTTCTTGCTTTTCGGTGATCGATTTTTGGATTTTGGTTTATACCAGAGGCATTTATGTGATTTTCTTGAGTTTCTCTAAGATTTTTATGGTTTGATTATGATCATTCTATTTTTTTTTTGGCTCCAGTAAGATGGATAATGCCTTTTTGTTAAGGGTTGTGCATAGATGTAGTTATAGCTCCAGCAAGAGGAAGAATGTCTTACTGTTGAGGTTGATTTTACGTGAGCTCCAATGGGATGATTGTGCCTCACTCTTGAGGATTGTATATGTATATTGTTGAGTAGATGATTGTATGCCCTACTCTTGCTTATTGTTGTGCTTTTGGTGGTTAAGGCTCCTAAGTTGCATGTTGGCTTTATGTTCCTTGTTATGCTTCAGATTTGTATCAGTATGATGTTGTTATTGGTGATTTATATGTATGAGCCTCCTTGTGATGTTTTTATTGTTATGTTTCACCCTAAGGTATTGGTCCATGGTTAGGGAGAGTGGGCTCTTGCATGTGTAGGACCGGGGTCATGGGCAATAGGCCTCTAAGAGGTTCCTTGTGAGGATGCTTAGGGTCTATACCCATCATGAAATCTAAATGGAGAGTTTTCCTTTAATTTACAAGTGATAACCATAATAAGTAATTAGTAGGATGGGTAATTAGGATTCACCTAATCAAGATAATGAAATTGATTTGTGGCCCCACCTCATGGTGTTTGAGTAGAGACTCGGGATGAGCTTAGGAAGATCGTAGAGATGATAAGCCAAACTCCCTTGATTGCTCATAAGTTGAGATGGCTCCACATGTCTATCATGGTGTGGCTTGGCCCCTTCTTTGTGAGGATAGAATGTGATGACACTCTTTCCCTACATGTGTCCATGATCCTTATGCCTTGATTGTTGGTACATCTCTAAGAGTTTGTTGCTTTTGATTTAGCCTCGTAATGTGATTTGGTTTACTGTTATTTGGTTGTCTTTCTTTTGTGGGTGTTGGGTTGAAACTCTTGGTTGTTAGGTGTCAACCTAGGTCTAGAGTGTTAGTTGTAACATTGTGTCATATCCTAGCATGGGGAGTGGTTCCTTATGGTTCCACATGGTCGGGTGGTTTGATGCCTTCTTCCATTGGGATGTTCTTTGTTGTATGCTAGTGTGCATGGATGTGGACTTATATCTTCTCTTAATGTGGATGGATCTTTGGAGTATGATCTACACAATTGAGATTGATAATATGTGTTTTATATCATAAGAAAAATGTAATTGTAAAGAAAGATCATGTAACTAGTATCTTGTGACCATTTGTAATAGGACTTGTAGTAGGTTGAGAATATTATGAGTTGTAATAGATTATGATTGTTTTAATTGGATATTTCTTATGTATGTAATTCCATATTGGAAAGGAAATAAACGGTTAAGTAATGTGATTGGATTATCTTGTGTGTATCTAGTGAGAATGTTTAATGATTCATGTTTGTCTATAAGTGAAAGTACTAAATTAAAATGAAGTTATTCCTTAATGTTGGTTATCTTTAGAATATGAATATGAATGAGTAGCTTTTAGGTTATATGGTACTCTTAAAGGAAATAAATCAAATCTGCATTAAGTGATACTTATGTGGAAGGAAGGTGTTATCATGCTAGATGGTTTTAAAGAGGGAATTAGGAACATTTGATTTGGTGTCTTAAAATGAATCCAAGAGTTAATGGGGATATGTAGGATTTGAATTCTCATTTTAGGAAGAAAGTAATTGATTAAGAACTAAATGAGATGGATGTTAATGGTATCATGATTATAGATGTTCTTATGTGTTATTACTAGTTAAGTAATGGCATTGAGATACCCTAGGGATGGATAGTTGTTGTATTGTTATTTCGCTTGCGTACTATGTTTAAGTTGTTTTCATTTGATGATATGATTAATGCATATGAGTACTTATAGCGTAATATGTTGCATTGGTTGATGATTTTTAAAAAAAAATTCTATTTGTTAGTTACATTAGTTTTTTCTCTAGGGTATTTTGGTGGGAATTACAATGGGAAATAAAGTATTAAGCCAGGGGATTCCAAATTACTTATTTCTAAAATGGAGACATGACATGTTGGTTTTAAGTGTCATGTTATGTGTACTACTTGGATTGCATACCATGTTTACCAAAAGATAAGTTTCATTCATCTCGATATTACTTTATAATTTTTTAGGTCGTCTTTCTAAAATAGTGAAAGAGGCTTCCTTGGATAGGGGATTAGAGAATACCATTCAACTTAACCCTACAAAGGTTCATGCATTAGGTGACACTATCATTTATAGCAATTATCAATTGATAGATTTTTAGAAGAAAATGATAACGTAGATTATTGCTCATAATAAGAGCTTCAATTTCTTCAAGGTCTTTTCATCTATATTGAGTGCAAATAACTCAATCAAACTTCCATCAAAGATAACTTTTGCATACCAAAGTTTGATGATCTACTAGATAATCTTCATGGGGCTAAGCATTTTTTTAAGATTGAGCTTATATCCTTTCAAATTTATGAGGGGTATTATCAATTTTGAATAGTGCCTTTTGGCCATGTAGTGTTCTTGGAACACTCTAGGAATGAATAAGATTCATATGTTGTTGAGATAAAAGTATGTTTTTGTCTTTTCCAAGTATGTTCTTGTCTTTTCCAATGATATTCTTGGTGTATGATATGTAATTGGCATCCCATTTAGAGCATTTTTATATTGCACTTTAAACATTTTAGCCAAGGAGAAGATGCATGTTGAAGAATCCATGTAATTTGTATCTTTAAAGTACTTAAGTTACAATGTTTTAAGAAATGGTATATGTAAATAAATGCAAGGCTTGAATAGCCTCCTAACAAAGTACCCTAAAAAAATACTCTCTAGTTCTTAGGCTAGCATGATTTTGTTGTAGGAAAGTAAGAAAATTTTACATTGTTTGACCTCTAATTGATCCTACCAAGAAGAATGTGTTTATCAATTCAATAAGGCGTGTAATGTCTTATAATAAAAAACATACTCTTATTTACATACTCTTGTTCTAAATTTGGTACAATATCTTCATAAATAACTATCCTCGTTTCTTTTAAAACAAGAAGCTTGATGTCATGGATCTATGTGTGTGTTGGATACAATAAAGAGATGATGGCAATTGTACATTCAATGGTTAAATGACATTAATTTCTCTTAGGAAGCAATATTTTCTTTTAAGATCGTCCATCTTAACTCCAAAGCACCTTTTTCTTTGTGGGACAATTAGAAAATAGTCACCAATATGGATTGTTTGCCTCAAGGGATATGAATTTGAAATCATATATTCACTTACATTTTATATACCTTGATGCATTACAATAAAGGTGACAATAATAAACTTTTGCCACCTTGGGATGGTGGGAGTGATGAATTGACTATAATTTTGGTGTAAGAACTAATTTTAGTACAAGAATAATGTCCATCACGAACATATCCTATATGATATTAGCTCCAACCTCTAATTAACAAGATTTTAGTAGTGGGTTGAATAAATCCTCACATTGGTTGATGTCTAGGGGAATTTCTTTATCATGTGTTTTATCCATCATCCTACTATTTTTTAGAAACCCAAATGTTGGGTGCATGCCTTTTGACTATGGGACCTATTAAACAATATCCCTTATGTTTCTTGGTATGATAAGGGGAAAGAGAATACAATGGAAGATGTTGCCAAGGCAATCCATTATCCAACCAACCTTCTTGGAGTAACTTCTTGAACTATTGTGGCAAACTATTAGCCAACCTTAACTCTTAGAGTAATTTTTTTAGGACTAATTAGAAGACTCTATTACACTTTATCTTAGAGACTATATTATAGATGAAAGGATGGAAGAGATTTTATCTACTTCAAAATTGTTTCCTCTTTCATCCAAAAGGTTCTTGAACATGGTATGTATCTCTTTTGACAAGAGATATATATTTTGAGAAGACCTAACAAGAATGAACCTCAAACTATTTTAAGAAGAATATAAAGTTTAACATTAGGATGTTTGTAGCTTGATGTAATATTTTCAATGTAGTAAAGTTAAATTGTTCAATCTACAATACTTCTTTAATTGAATCTGATTTTCAATTAAAAGTGGAAAATGATATTCATAAAATTCATCTCAATTCTACTATAGTTAAAAGGTTAATATAATAGTTTTTTCTTTTTATGAAGATAAGTTAACTACTTGTATGTTTATTTTGTCCCTATGAAAAAATCAAAGTTTTAACACTTATTTGAGTTGCATTGAAACTCAAAGTGCACTTTTTGAATTAAATATTGTGATTTTGAAAGTAATTTTTGGAAAGATCTACTTAAGCTAACAAGTTGATTTTAAATCTAAGTATTTCTTACCATCCTTAAGAAAAGGGGGTAAATAAAGTAGTAAATAAAATAATTTACGGTGTTACATATGAATCATAAGAAATAGTGTCCATGTACATAATTAATTAAAATAATTAAATTTATTATGACATTTTTCTTGTGAATTTCAAGATTAAGGTCCCTTAGTATCAAGATGTTTCCCATCATATAGCTTTATGTCAAAGTTCCTTTTTCCATATGCTATAAATTTATATGTTTGAGATTTCTTTTGTGATTAGTAAACTTTTAAAAATATTTTAAATTTATTTATGTGCTTATTTAAGATATTAATATGCTCATTCATGTTTATTTTGTTTGATTATTAAGGATGTCTTTGCCTCTTCATTTTGCAACTTCATTGCTAAGACTAATTTTGGTTTCTATAAATTTACTTTCTAAAGAAACACATGAATTTTATGTTGTAAAATTTATTCTCATCAATCTTTAAAGGAAACACATGAATTTTATGTTGTGAAATTTATTCTCATCAATCTTTTGATGAATAGGTCTGAATTTTATGGCATAATTGGTCCTTAGTTGGATCCAACTAGAGAAAGGATAGTTAAATCCAAAGTTCAAGATATAGACTAGACATCATCTCATTATTAATAGTCAATGATAAGGCATTTGTGGTGCCTTATTTTACTTTTAGTCACTTTTGAGGGAGGAAGGTGAATCAGGGATGATCAGTTGCAAATTCAAATAATATATAATACTCATTATGTCATAGATTCTAAAGTGTAGAATCTTAATTTTCCTAATAATTTGTCTCTTGGAATGACCATACAGATTCTTCTTCATAGAAATCATGTTTTGTTCAACAATGATATATTGATTTATTTGAAAATTTTCAAAAAAATTAGGCAATTTTTTTTTATCAAGAAATCCCTTCCACCAAGATTCTAATGAATGGGTTTGGATTCTATAATATAACTAGTGCATGGTTAGATCCAGATCATTTGTTTAAAAAAATTGAAGGTATGGACTGGAGATCATTGTTGTTGGCCCCTGTAAAATTCTCCATAACAATCATGAAAATGTCAACTATATGTTGTCTATTGCTCTCATTGTTTGTTGACCACTTGTGTCATATGTACACATTATGGGAAAGGAAAACATATCCAACAAAGTATCTTTATTTGGATGATTATCATGGTGGCTAAAATAGGTTCTTATGAGTGGTCAATTATTTTCTAATTGATAAGAATTGATGGTTTGGGCTAACTTATTGAACATAAAATAAAGGAAAAATACATATAAAAAAATTCGTACATATCTCTTCATTAAAAAAACTCACCATTGTTTAAGAGCATTTATTATTGCCTCATTCTAAGGTAGGTAGTGGAAATAGAGGATTGAATAATATATGGTAGTTAGACAAAGGCATCTCTAGCAATTTGCAAGGCTTCATTGTGACATCGACAATCAAATGAGGTGCCAAATAATCTATATAAAATTACTTTTTGTGTCAAGGCATGCATGAAAGGGTGTCTAGGTTTGTGCTTTATAAATTCCAAGTGGGATACACTAGAAATGAATGCCCACCAATCCTTTAGGGGTAGAACAAACAAAGATAGTTTCTTGGACTATACCTTAAGTGGATACAAAGAGATTAGAGAAATGTTCCTAGAGGTTTGTGGGGATTTATAAGTGATAAGGTGGAATCCAATAAGTGCTTTCATGTATTTCAAACAATAAAACAAAGAGGAAGGAATGCTTGGAAGATGAAAAATAAAGTCTTAATTGGAAAAGGCAATGAAATTGCATCCTTGGGTGATTTGAGAGATGTTAATAGATGTCTCAAAGGTGCATCAAACAAAATTCCTTGAAGCCTTTTAGTGGAAACTTTAGGAGAATCACACACCTAAGATGGTGTTGCCACTAGTTGAGTGAAAAAAATGGCATAATCAAGGGCTTATTATTTGTTTAGTGTGACAATGAAGGTTAGGGTGCCTATATATGTATAAGGTGAGTTGCATTATGAAAGGGTGTAACATCAACCAAACTTGTAACTCACAATAACATAATAATATATTGTAATGATCATTTACTAAAGCAAGAATAGTACATGATGCCAAATTTATTGTCCTTAAGAGTATGTACTTGCATCTCTTAAAATAAAATAGATTGACAAAATATGACACAATCTAACCATAATATACATGCTTTCCCATAATAAATTTTGAGCTATAGTATTGAAATGAGATGAGTAAGTAGTAAATAAGAGTCATATACTCTTATAATTAATAAATCACTATATAAATAAATATTTTAACATTTTCTTGTAGAACCTCTTCTTTTTTCTTTCCTTTCTCTATGACTTGAAGCGAAAGAGATATAATGTCATTGGATTGAATTCCTCCTTGCCATGAGGCCACATGATTCCCTATGCTACTCCATGAGAGGAGCTTGAGTTATCATGAAGAGTCTAGCAATTCATGGCTAATATATGTGAAATCTATGCAATCATGAAATAACTAACACATGCAACCTATTTAATTTTCCCTTGCACAAATATCCATGCACATGCCCTTTTACCTATGAAGTGACTCAAATTGATTCAAACAATCATCTCTAAGTCATTTCAATTAATTACTATGGCCAAAGCACTATTTTTATTTCTTATTTATTCTCCTAGGTTTAACTTGGAAGCCACGAAACCTTGGAAGCCATGTAGTACCTTTTAACACATGCATTTTTTTATAGAATATAGGCAACCAAAACTATTATTATGTAGGACCATTTGGCTTAGCCAATTAGACTAGGGGATTTAAAATTCTTCTCATCACTACTACTTAGATTCTTATGTTTAATGATTAATGGTTTAACCAATTTATCATTCTTATTTAAGTAATAATGATAATTTCATTAGCCAATAACGGAGAAGTTATGCGTATATGTAATTGATCCCTCTTTTACTTATTTATAGGTAACTACCAATAATCTATATAAACAAATGCATGATGCATAAATTCATCTCATAAATTATAGATTCTAAAGGTTGATCATGATTACAATAATAAAAAAGAGATATAGATTTCAACGCTTGGTCAAAATTTCATTAAGTACAAGTTCCAATGTTGGTCATTATTTTATAAGATGCATGTTCTAATTTTTGTCACGATTGCATAAAATTGAGGTTACAATTTTGGTTGTGAACTCACTTATGACTTTACTCTGTAACACTATTGTTAGTCATTGAAGGTTCATGACCACTAATATTGTTTATATATTGGTATTATGAAGAAATTAAGTGTAATCTGGACTTTTTATTCTTTTAAAATACATCAAAATATATTTTACTAGTTTCTTTACATATAATATTCCATTAAATATCATACTTATATCTTATCAAATTAATCAAAAGTTATAAACTAGACTCACATACCTTTGAAAATGAAATGTTATATAAATTTTCTTTCCTCCTACCAAAAACAACTCCTTCCTCTATTTTTCTATTGTTTATTGTTGCTTATTATGTTTTTCTCTCTTCTATTTCCTTCTTGTTATAAAATTAACAACTATAATTTAATTATTTTCCTTCTTACATTTGACGATTGACAATCTTGACTAAGGTTCTTAAAAAAATGACAAATATTTTCTTATGGCATTCCTTGGCTCTTTCCCCTTTTTAATTATAGTTCACTTTATTCCTTTTTAAAACAACTTCATTCCCTCTTTTTTTAAAATAAAGATTCTTAGCATGCTTTTTATATATTATTTAAAATTGACATTAATATTTTTTGTTTTGTTTTTTGATCGATAATAGGCCGAAGCCGATAAGATGTACATACCCTACCCCTTGTGGGATTTGAACTTGTGACCTCTCTTTCAAGAGCACAAGTTCTCCACCACTAGGCCAACTCAGGCTGTACTAAATTGACATTAATATTAATGTTCTTTTATCTTGTTTAATTAATTTAATTCCCTTTTTAACAAAAGTAATAATATTAAATTTATAAAATTGTTTAAAAATAATATTAACTTTATTTCTTCATTTTGATGATATAAACATTAATAAATTTATTTTTTAATATAAATATAATTAAATATTTTTAAAATATTATTGTTATGCTCCCTTCTTAATGTAATGTATCAACTTAAATGATAACTATTTTACAGTTAGATGCAATGGCACTATGTGCTTATGTATGTGAAGTTTGTCACTCATTTCACTCTAAGCCCTTTTTTAATATAACTCTCTCTTCGGCGAAACTTGCAAAATTTGTCTTATCACACCCCAATAAAAAAAAAGTTGTTCCATTGTTAAATAAAATATTAACTAGATTAATATTTCACAATATTAAAATTAGAACAAAATAATTAACCACATAAGCTATATAAGTGCGTAAAGAGATACAAATTATCACAACAACAGTTGATCACATTTCCTCAAATTGTTATGGCACTTAATTTGTACAACCAAATAAAGCATTTATATAAAAATGTCATCATAGAAATTTAGGGTCAACCATTATGGAAATTAAATTTTCACAATAAGGTGAAACATATAAACAATCTAATGTCATAAAAATTAGGGCTATGACATCCCTCTCCACTAAAAATTGCATGCACAAATATAATAAAATAAGTGAGAAAATAAACTTTCCATTTCTATAACATCCTCCCATGTAGCACTCTACTCTAAATATTGGTACTATTGGACCTTACACTTGACCATTTCTTTCTTGCACAACTAGATTTTGTGTTCATAAAGAATTTGCAGAGGTCCACCAAAAGTGACCCTAGATCCTAAACCTACAAGGCCCACCAGTCAAGAATATGAGAAGCATCCAAATGACAAGGTTTAAGATAATAAAAATGAAAAATATTATGAATTTTAGACAGAGTTGGAGGCAAATAAAATTCATAAGAAACATGGTTTATAACTTTCAAGATGTGAAAAGGTCCCACATATCTAGGAGAAAGCTAGGCCAACTTACTAAATGAGATAGATTCTTTTGAAGTTTTACCCTCGAGAATAGTTTATCTACTTTGAAATTTTTCTTAAAGGTTTAATTTTTATCTATGTAGCTTATATGTCTATCAGAATATTCCATTAGTATTCTCTTAATGACCCTTGTTTGCTCCTCCATATCCCTAACCATAGCAGGGGCAACAATCATTGTCTTTGAATTTGTGTTAGCTAATAGGAAGGAGTATGCCAACTGCTACCATAAAGAGCCTAGAAAGGTGTCATACGTAGAGAAGATTGAAAGGAATTATTACAAGCAATGTCAATTGACTGCAAATACTCCTCCCATTTGTATTGTTGATCCACATAATACATTCTAAGAAAGTCTTCAATGATTTAATCTATTCACTCTATTTGACATTTAATCTAAGGATGATGTAATTCCTCCCGTGTTTGTGTTCTAACATGTATATTTTGAAACAAGATCTGTACAACTATACTTGTATATTTGATTATGGATTCATCATATAACCATTCTTTTTATATTGGCATCAGTATTGGATGCACTTTACGAGATAGTTGTGATATTATTATAGTATATTTATTATGTTGTTATTTTAGTTGATTATACACATATATGCTTGTGCGATTGTTTTCATGATTATGAGTTCATACGATATCAGGAGATTGTATGTGCTTCTGTTATTATATATGCATATTTGCACTTGACCTTCATTAAGTGGTTACATGTACTAGGAATTTTTCCACCTAGCTTCACAAGTCCGAGCTATTCCCTGATGGTGGTTATGACAAGACATAACATTGGCCATATCCATTCTATCTACACATTGTATTCAGTTCAAGTATAATTTATTGTTATTATGTTCAATGAGATACTTTAGATATCATGATTCACTAGTGTTCTAAAAACCCTAATCTCTAAGTGGTTGAGCAGTGATGAGTGTTTGGATGTTTATATTAATTTATATTTTTGCATAAAATTAAAATGTGAAAATGAGCTTTGTGGTTTTAAATCATAATTGAATGACTAAAGTTGAAATGTGGTTTATGAATATTGTTAATTATGTGTTTTTATGGAATTGAGGGTAAATTGTATGCATTTAGGAATTAAAAGAAATAATTTATTAATGTTCTATTTTTTATTTTTTTAAAAGTGAAAGTGGGTTTTTGGTAACTCGGAAAAAAGTTATTCATTTTGGCATTATATTGCATTTTGCTAGAATAAAATGGGAAGAGGAAAAACCCACATGTTGAAAATATTTGTTTTGTTGATTATGGGAGCTAGGGAGAATGAAATTGAATGAAATCTGTAGATCAGGAAATTGAGAAACATCAAAGCAAATAGACATTAGCTAACCACAAAGCTAAATTAATGAAATAAATCCTAATTACAATCAATAGAAGAATTGAAAACAAGACACTCAAAATAAATGAAAATCCATCACCAATGTCTCTTTCAATTGACCTCCATTGTACTTCTTTCTCCTTCAAATTATTTTGTTTGTGGATCTCACCTACAAGTGCAAAATGCAAGTATGAAAGCAAGCAAGATTGACAAGATGAAAATTGTAGCATAAGGATACTAGAAGCGTGGTTGATCCTTTGATTGAATAAATTCATCCAATTTATAGACAAATTGGAGAGAGGACAAGATTAGCATGAAATTGATATTAGAGGCAATTGATTTAAAAAATGGCAAAATTGAATTGAAGGAAGAAGGTTATGACACCTTCTATGTCATGAATTATGACATATTGCCAATGCAAAGGTTAGAAGACTAAAAGCCTATGACATCTTGCTATGCCAATGGTATGACGCATGAGAAATTCATGCTTCCACCGAAGCACAAAAATAGGGAGAGACTAGAGAGAAATAGATTAGGTGGAAATTGAATTTAGCAAATTAGAAATTGAGATGGAAATTAGAAAATTAGGTTAATTAATTAATAATTTTTCATTCATTAATTAATTCACAAAAAGAGGGGGAATTAATTAGCCAATTAAATAAATATTTAATTGTGACCAGAAGACTTAGGATAAATAGATAAATTATTTAACCTAGAGGGGAAATGACAAACAAGATTAAATGAATAAATCATAAAACCCTAGAAGATGAATTAGAGATGCAAGGATGACAATTAGGTCTTGACAAAAGATAATTGACGTAGGGTCGATTTGATCATGATTCTGACTGACAAAGGACCAGTGTTGATAAATGATTAAAATTGGTTGACAAAAATCAATGACAAATTGACCAAGATTGACAAGGAGACCAATTGATAAGCACCAATTGACGAGGAACAATGACTAATTGATCCAAATTGACATGATTGAAAAAGACAATGATCAATGACGAATCGATCGCAAAATGACAAAATTGGCAAGGACAAGGATCGATGACGAATTGATCGCAAAATGACGAGATTGACAAGGACAAGGATCGATGACGAATCGATCACAAAATGATGAGATTGACAAGGACAAGGATCAATGACGAATCGATTGCAAAATGATGAGATTAACAAGGACAAGGATCGATGACGAATCGATCGCAAAATGACAAGATTGACAAGAGGACAAAACCCTAATTCTATCATCGATTAGGATTGACGATGTCCAAAATGATGATACATGTGCACACACGTTGATGCGACATGATAAGATCGACCAAAATCATGACTGAAGATTGCTATCGACAAGACCTAATTCGAAAGCGAGAAAAATGAAGAATGTAGAAGAAGGACTCAATGCTCACAAATGATAAAGACCAAGTGCGCAACATAGAAGAAATGTTAATGCGACGCAAGAACCCTAAAATAAGGCAATGCGCAAATGTTAATGTATGACTCCGCAAGCGTTGACCATTTTTAGATGTCTACAAAATCAATTGCATTAGGATAGAATTGGGAAGGGGATCACATTGTTGTGTAGAATCAAGCGTTTGTTTGGTGTATGTGAATAAATTTTATTTTAAAATTTTAGCAAAGCTTTGAGGTATGTTGCCCCATATTTGACATACCCAAAACTTGAACTTCAAATTGGTTTCAATGTTGAATGAAGGCCTAAATATGTGTTTATACACAAGCAATGAGCATGTGACTCAAGGTCATTGTCAGTCAGAATATCAAAAATGGATGGAATTTAAAAATTACTAATAATTGAGGGATATCATTATATAGGCATGTCCTAAGCATCATTTTGTGTCATGTGGCCAATTTTTGTCTGAACCTAGTTCACAGTTTGCTATATTTTAAACTTTCAAATTTTGATGTCCCTCACTCGCAAATAATTAAAATCTCTCATCCTAGGTATTGTAATGAGGAATAAATGAGGATGTTGGATTTTTTCCCTACCATCAACATGTGTTTTAAATTTCAGAGCCTAACTCCCTACTGTTTGGAAGATATGGCCATTTTTCCTAAGTTTGAGCATTAAATTTAAAATATTTAAATTATTTTTCAAAAGATAATTTAATATTTTAAATTATTTTAATATTTGAGGTCATTTAAGGAGGTATAAGTTGTCTAAAAATGTCATTTCCATTTCTCCTCTATTTCTCCTCCATGGTCGATGGTTTTTGAGGTCGAGGTCATTGTATTTTTAAGAAATGGTTAAAGATGCTCCATTTTCGAGCATTTTTAACCCATTTTCATAACCTCAAGAGGACAAAAATAAAAAGGGTTAAGAATGCTCCAGAATGGAGCATTTATAACCTTATTTCCTAACCTTGTGTGGTCCTGCTTTGTCAAGAAGGTTAGAAATGCTCTGTTTTGGAGCATTCTTAACCTCTTCCATAAGAGTTATTAAAAAAATGCTTCAAACAACAGTATGGACATTCATCAAGGCAACACTAGAAGACATAACTGTAGATTATGGAAGCATAGACATGCCGTGAGTTGTGGATATGAATGCAAAAGTGTGAGAAGTGTAGTCAAGGCGCATGAACTGTTTTCACACAGGGGCCTCATAAATGTGAATGATCGTAAGATTTGTAGAAATCGGTTTGATGAAGATAGTTTAAACTTCTTCAACCTCACATCCCTCACACATCATCTTCTCCTTGTCAGATAAATATGAAGGCTTCATAAAGGTTATAGACATTCATCAAAGCATAATGGATTGATGGTTTTTATTTTAAAGTTCTGATTACCACAATCAACATGAATGGAAAATAACGAAGCATATATGAGACACAAGCAAACAGTTTGACAGTCTGCCTCAAAGAAATGATAACACGTCGAAATGCAATGGTTGTAAGTTTGGCGCAAAATGGAATTGTTGAGATCTAAGAGACTTTGGAGCAAGTCAAATTTTTGGGTGTAAAGCCGCATTCCACAACCTTAGCATGCACCCTCTCTGCTCGCCCACCAATATAGAAGCTTTAGAACCGGTTATAGACATGCATCGAAGCATAAAGGATAGATGAACTACATAAAATTACACCAGAGGTTGAAATTAATAAAGCTCAATGCATATGATTACAAAATATAGCAGCGCAGAAGAGGTGTATTTATAACTAAGACCGACAAACAAATGTCACCTCATGGAATTCATGATTTCACGTTATGCACCAAATGGAATGATCGCGGGTTATCTTCAAAATTGGTTTGTTCAAACGTTTTTGACAGCATCATCTCTGTTCGAGCATATTGGTGGTGAGATTTTTGTCAGATATTTTAGTTAGAAATGCCCTCATGGACATTCATGCAAAATGTGGAGTCGTGGACATCGCAATCGAATTGCTCAACAAAATATCTTAAAAAGATGTATCTCATGTAATGCAATCAATAGGTGTAAGGCTGAATTCCACAACTATGCAAGCATCCTTTCAGCCTGTACAAAATGGAAGCTTTAGAACAATGGTATGAACATTCATCAAAGCATAAGAGGATAGAGGAATTTTGTCAGTCGTGGAAGTTGCAACCGCTTTGGTAGTCATGAGTGCAAAACGTGGAGGCATAGACAATACACGTAAAGTGTTTAAAGTGTTGTGCAATGTGGAAGTATAAACAATACATGTCAAGTGTTTGATAGAATGTTTCATGTATGCAGATCGTGGAAAGACAAGGCCCGCAATTTGTTTGATAGTCCACTTCAAAGAGACGGTATCTCATGGAACCCAATGCATGCGAAATGTGAAAGTGTAGAACTGTACGATGACATGCTTAAAATAAATGTCATAGTGAATAGAGTACTCGCAGGAAGACATACACAACCATGTCTTGAAAGAGTTCTAGAAACTTGAAGTAGATGCAATTGGTGAGTGTAAAGCCAAATTTTGTAACCTTTGTTAGCATCCTTCTCGCCTTTTTCCAAAATGTGAACTTGAGGACGGTGAAAAGATGTCATCTAAGTATAACTGTAAAACAATATTTGCCAGATATTATAGTTTGAAATTCTATCGTAGATAAACATGCACTGTGTGGTTGACTCAATGTTGTGAAGAGACAGAGTCTCATTAAACACATGAATTACAAAACATACAGAAAATCAAATTGATTTGTGATAAGATGAGGCTTGTGAAATGGTTGCATAATGGACACATGATAAATTCAGTGAGAAGTTTTTGAAACCTTCAAGAAGAGGATAATTCTTTATCCAACTTGAATGCACTTGATGCGGTTCTAGCAATGGTGACATCAAAAGCTCATAAACGTCATACTGCAGTTGGAATTGATGCATTAAAGGAGTTATTCTTAATGAGTCTGCTACCAATTTTTGAAATATTTGGGATAGCAGCCACTACGTGCTCTTGTGAAGTCAAGAAAGGGAAATTTATATTTTCTCTTTGAGCATGGGAAGAATCTAGAGGATAAAAGATTTGACTTGGTAGGATTCCTCAACGTATTATCTAAAATTTGTTGACCACAAGTCAAAGAAGATCACTTTAATTTTAGAGGATGTTCAGAGCAAAGGATTGATAGGTTGCTACATCACACATACAATGTGCATGTCTAAGTGTAATGAAGTAGCATCATGTTGGTGAAAGGATAATTTATGTCAATGATGGATATAGCTCAAGTTATGGATATTTGCAATACATGATCCTTTTCCATCCTTATGAAGAGGCTCAAAGTTTTATTTTCCTTTCAAATGAATATATATGTTTTGTATCCTTAAGTGACTAGATGACAAGATGATTACAAGTGCGAATGAAGAAAATGATGATGGAGAACTACTTCAGCAAGATCCATAACTTGAAAATTATAATGTTTCAAGTGGTTCTTTTTGTAAATGTGACTTTTGTCACTCATTGTAACTAAAGGTTAGAGAGTGGACCTTATTCATGCAAAAGTGAAGTAGTTTTTGTTTGCATGCAGGTGATCTTTGGGAGCTATAGAGTTGATTTTTCCTCAACTCCAATAGTTTCTAGATAAGCTCTTTTTGCTTAAAACTGAGTTAGTTATTAACCTATCCAAATTTAGTTACTAAGGTAGTTATCCTACAGGCCTATAAATACAAGGCTTTTGCATTGTAAAGGGAACTTCTGACAGAAGGGGAAAACTTTGCAGAATTTTGTAGAGGAACTAAATGAGAACTTTTAATGTTCATACCTTTGTACTAGGGGGTTTTTGAACTTGTATATTTTCAAAAAGAATAATGAATAATGCATTGAGATCGTGTGTCTTGAATGTATTCATGAGTTATCATTACTAATTTCTCGTATGTTGAATTAGTAATCCCTTTATGTATTGGCAAAATTGGTTGATGGAACACATCATTTCATGGTATCTTGACTGGCATGTGCTAGTGCAACCTATCTCTTCGTGTGTCGAGGTTTATTTTACTTCTTTCATCATTGTTGTATGACTAACCTATTTGGTGGTAACCCCTTTTGTAATTGTTATCATTTATGGAATCCTACTTGGTATTTGTATGTCTTCTAGTAGGGTTTCTGTTATTAATCTTGTTTAAGTTCTATGTTTCCTCCTTTATGTACTTTCAGGTTAAAAGTACACAAAAATCCTAAATACCCCTATCATATGAGGGAGCTACCCCTCTCAAACGTAGAAGAAGATTGTGGTTTTACTCCAATCTCTCCAACTATTGGAACATTTGTCACTGCTCATCGGGTAAACAGGGTCAGTTTCAGATAAACGACCACAATGACAAATCTGTTTACCAACAAGGTAAAACCTTCATTCCTCTTTTGTTTCTTGTTGTTCTTGTTTCTAAATGGATAAAAAATGTTTAAGGGGATAACATTTCTTATTTTGTCTAAAAAAAATGGTGTTTCTGCAGTGCCCTCCCCTTGCTAGGGCTTATACGTTTGAGTTGGGGAGAGGCGTTTCTCCTTAGTTTTGATAGCAGGTATCTGGATTTCTTGAATGGAGGTTAAGGAATTCTCTTGCATCATGGGCTAGAAGGGAAGGAGCAAGATTTTTCTGTTGGAAGGGGTAGAGAATGAATACCTTTGGCAGAGATGATTTGAAGAGGATGGGTGGGTTTTTGGATTGAAGAAAGGCAGTGGAAGAGAGGTTAAATATGGGGAGGCAAGAAAGGGAAGGATGGTTGGAAAGGGGCCAGGCATCCAGATCTCTCGTGGTAATAAATTAGTGTGTGGATTCCAAACAATAGGGGCATCGGGCTCATGGTGACTTTGGACAACCTAATGCCTCATCTTCTTTTGGTCCAAATCTAACAAGTGGTGGAGGTGGGTCTACATGCATTGTACATGTCTGGAAGAGATAGAAAAAGATATTAAAAATACCCAAATACTGAGAGGGGGGGTGAATCATTATTCCCTTATACAATTAAAATTGAACTTTTGAAACTTACCTTATTATCATTTAACCTTATCTCAAAATAAATGCATGCAACATAATTGAAATGTAAGAGATGCACAACCATAAGAGAGACACCAAATTTTTATACATGGAAAACCCAAATGGGAAAAACCACAAAGAGGGCTAACTCTCAAGATATTATAACTAGTTATATGCGATTATAAGGCTCACTATGGAGGGCTCACTGTCCAGATTACAATGGCTTGCCTCTAGAAGGCTCATTGACAAGAGATAGAGACAAAAATGAATTGAGAAAATTGCATTTACATATGCATAGATTCAGTTCCTGATAAGCTCAAATATCTAAACAAATGCTTGCAGCACATCCAATCAAGAATCTCTGCAACTCTAACACAATCTACCTGCACCAATCCACTGTCACACCAATTCTGACTTTCTTCTTCAACACATGAACGAACTCAACAACCACAACACACGAACACTCTTGCATACACTTTCCCTCACACCATACTATATATATATGTAATGTATATATATGTATATATACATACATATGTATATATATATATATATATATGCATATGTATACATACATATGTATATGTATGTATACATACATATGATAGACTTTTAAAGCACTGAGAGGGGGTGGGGTGAATCAGTGACAACAAAATGATACCACTTTAAACACAGACTGGTAAAGACAGTTAACCAATTTTCTTATAACCATGCATGCAATCCAAAGTGATCCACAACAAGTAAAACATCCACCATAACACAAGTGTTTATATGTGGAAAACCCAACTGGGAAAAACCATGGTGAGATGGGACTCACAAGTTAACTATCTGCAGTAATAGGTAACTGACCGGTTAAGGTCTACACAGTGCTTTGATAGGAGCGAATCCTATTAAAGATCCCAAAGCCATGTTAGGAGCTATACCCTGTTAAAGGTAGTACCCTATTAGGAGTAACCTCGATAGAGGATTTCAAACCCAAACTAATGGATCATCTAGTTAGAGGATTTGTACAATGAAGCTTGTTAGAGCTTACCTGGTTAGGGGATTTGACTATTGTAGTGATTAGAAAACAACAACTGGTGTGATCTAGAAGTAGCACATCTTACTTGAATAGATCCTCTTCTTCTCACTCAAAACTGCATCACCAACATACTCTGCAACGCCTTCAGTAAATCACTATAACTCAACACTTCTATCTCGCATCATGAAAATAGTTCATCTGAATGTCATTATATAGACATTAGATTTCATGCCGGCTCAAGAACCTCATCACAATTTCCTAGGTGCAGTGTATCTGGACAATCTAACATAACACATCACAGATTGTCGCCAAATATGTTGGTTAGGGATAACTCATCACGACCGGTGATAACTCATCACACAATCAGTGAAACAAATTGGAACACTGATATCAGTTAAGAGTTAACCTCTTCCAACTCATAGACCGATTGTCCTCCATTTGCTTCCTTGTTGATCTTTGTAGTATCTTCAAGCTGGTGTCATGCCATTCTTGCATATATCGGTTAGACACCTTCAAAACTGATTGGACTTCTCTATACATATAATATCGGTTTTGCAATTCAAAGACTTAGGAGTAGTACCGGTTTGTCTTAACTAAGATGACTAAGACAATGTGAACATATGTGTGTGTATACATGTGCTATCAATGACAACACATGAAGTCATCCATTACAAAAATAATCATCAAGCCAACAACATATATATATATATATATATATATATCTGTGTGTGTGTGTGTATATATATGTGTGTGTGTATATATATATATACATATGTATGTATACATATACATACATATGTATGTATACATATGTATATGTATATGTATATATACATATATATATACACACACACACACATACATACATACATACACACACACACACGTATATATAGATAGATATATGTATATGTGTGTGTGTATACATATATGTATATATATGTATATATATAGATACGCATATATATGTATATATATACATATATGTACGTATATATATGTATATATATACAAATATATGTGTATATATATATATATGTATATGTGTATATATATGTATACACATACATATATATATATACACACATATATATATATACACATATATGTATATATACATATATATGTATATATATGTGTGTATGTGTATATATATACATGTGTGTGTGTGTACATGTATATATATAAATGTACACACACACACACACACACACATATATAATTGTCCTGCCTAATTAAATAAATATTTTTCTTTATTTAATTATTTTAAGTCTAATTCTTCTATTAACTAAATAAATCTTTATTTATTTAATTCATTCATTTATCCTCTTCTAGCCTTATTTCTCATTTAAATAAATAACTTTGCAATCCCCAAAAACACCTTCAGCTAGTATTATTTCATTTTCTCCTCAGCCGAAAATTGAGCCAAAATCTCCTAAACATAAGATGCATGAGGGTTTTGATCCTGTGCGAGTTAAAGATCCTATTTTTATAAATCTTGATGATGATATAGATGAAAATGTTATTCATGATGAAAATGTTACTCCTCTTCATTCTAATAGTGAATATGAATATGTTGATGTTGATAACCATTTATCTAATGCATTTTCTAAAGCACTTATCCTAGCTCCTAGACAAGAACAATGTCGCTTGGAACATGAACATAACCCTTGTTTGGATCTCGTGATAGCTCCATCTATTGTGTTGGATGTTCCTCCTCTAGCATGTTTCCTGCCTTCCCAAAATATTGATCAGCAAGATCGGGGGGTAGATGACGTGCTAGACTAGTTCATTAGCATAACAGACTCTCTCCTCCTCTCTTGATATCATTTGTTACTTCTTCTATGTGTTATTCTCATTCTTCTATTTTTTGTCCTTAGTGTTGTCTACTTGAGGATGATGCAAAGCATTGAGATCTCTTTTGGTCTCTCTCATGTTGACTCAAAAGACACATGTGTTCCCTTCTTCTAGGTGACCTTCCTTGATTAGGAAATGAAGAACAATTATGCATACATACATATGATATACATGAATTATCATATAGCATACTGACCCCGAGGAAAGCGAAGTCACCTTGTGCTTTGTGTTTTGTGTCTATTATCCTTGGGCTTATCTCACACTTGGGGGCTAAATCCTTGTGATAACGTGCTCCTTTCTCATTTCTTATATGTATCACTACCTTAAAGCAATCACCCCCGGTGAGGCGTGTGCGATCGCTTTAACGTAGGGGGGCATACATCCCATTCATATCTTTTCAAGATACTTGAAAATTTCTTGACAAATTTAGCTTTGCCTTGAAAATTTTTGATATCTTTCATGCATGACTCATAGTGAGGGAGCCTTACTACTAACAGTCATGGTTCTCCCTCGTGATCTTCCCTTTTACTTTGTCAATCGAATTTGTAAGATCCTTAGTCCACTGGGGGCTTGGTGTATCTTGCCTCCTTGACGTGGTGAAAGTCTTTCAATGTTGTTTCCTTGTACTTTACCGGAAGTATGAGCATACGCTTATACTCCCGCTAAAGTGGGGGCTAAATGTAGCGTCCTAAAATTGCGACACTTGCAATTTTGACTGCATTTGGGTCTTCACGATGGTGACGCAACGTTGAACCTGAATGGAGACCCCCAAAACCTATTTACAACACCAAAAACTGCATTTTTCTGCACCTCAGCATGATCCCTCCTTGCACCCTGCTGTCCCGGGAGGTGGGACCATGGCGCCCAGTGCCCTGGTCCCTGGCCCTATTTTGGGCCCGGTCTCTTTTGGGCATCGGGTGTTTAAGTTTGCAATTCGAGAAATAATGTTTCCTGGTCGGCCTAAGGTCGGGAAAATCAGTCTCTCAGCCCTAATTGACAAGTATATAAACTACTTTTCCTCTCCTAGAAAGGGAGGAAGAAAATAAGCAAGAGCAAGACGCGGAAGCAATATTCAAACATTCAAACATTCAAGCATTCAAGCATTCCTTCAAGCAATTGAGCATTCTAAGTCTCCATTCAAGGCTAAGTGTTGCATTCAAGACAAGGATTCAACCATTGAAGAGGGGATCACATACAACATACAACATACTACATACATTACACCTTCGCATGTAAGAATACAAACATTCTTACAACAAGGTATCAGTACTTGTTTACATTACAAACATTTACATTTACAACATTCTCATTTCTTGGTTAATTCCAAAACCGGGGTTTGACCTAAAGGCAAACCCCTAATCCCTAACCCCCCAATCGTCCTCTCTTTTCTGTGTGTAGGTTGCAGGTATGCGGCTGTAATTAAAGATCTGGAATCCTTGTGCAGAGACGAATAGGTCCCCCTTCATTTCGCGGATTTTTTGGAGGACCGTGTGCATGTCGGGCGCCATCGTCTCGTCAACTTTCGCTCAAATTTGCAGAACAACATCGTCTCGACATTTTACTGCTAATTCCAGGTCCGCAGCTTCATCCCATATCCCTATCTCTGTTTACAAGCGAATCTTTCTTGCTTCTACATACATTCCTAGTTCAATCATTCTATCTATATTCTTTACAAAAGAGGGTATCCTTGATGTCACAACCCTTGAAACTCATTTAGAATCCAATCCTGCATTGTGTGGGATTGGATCTTGTGGGTTTCAACCCCTCTTTTGAATGTAAAGTCCCTCCTAAGTGAAAACCATCAACCCTAGTGACTCTCCCTTCTCTCCCCTTGGAGTTGGGGGAGGGGAGAACAACTAGGGTTCGATTTTTCCGCTTTACAAATCAATTGTTTGAATAAGAAGTTCTTTCCTTCTTGGACAATAAGCAATGCTATCAAAGTAGACTGGGCGGGAATTTGAAATGTGTTTTTTTTTACACGTGTATAGGGAAGAAAACTCGTGTAGACTGGGCTGCCAACCTGGCTTTTGCCAAGCGGAAGATATTATTACTACTTATGGAGAGAGTGAGCTTGCATGTGATGTGAAATCTCTGCTCAATCTGGACCATATCCAGATGAGGTTACGTGACACCATAAAATATAATTTCTAAATGTCCCCTCCTCTTATTTCAAAGCATGGTTATTATGAAGGTAATAAGTATTTATTCAAGTGTCTTTTCATTATTGTTTGGCACAGATTCTGGGCTTTTTTTCAGGGCATCCACAGAAACTAGAGAAGAAGATTAGGAGCTAAGAGAAGTAAATACAGGGATAGCGAAGGAAAAATGGGAGGAAATAAAATAAGATTTGAACCTACTTCCTGCTTGGATTGGAGGAAAACCAGGGAAGTGTGGGATATCCTTCAGGAGGGGGGTTTGAGTGTGTTTATGGAGAGGCTTAGTGGGAAAGATCCTGCGGTCACCAAACATTTTATCAAGAATTGGAAGAATGGTAAAATCTTAGTCAAGTCCCAGATGATGACTGTAGATGAGGAGATTATTGCTGAAGCTATGGGGATGATTACTGAGGGCATGAAATTTTATAGGGACCGTAGCATCTCGAATAAAGCTACAGACAAATTCCCTGTTACGGATGATGACAGGAAGAAGATGGTAAAAGTCAAAAATTCCTATCAATCCCCAAAAAGGATATGCAGGCCATGGAAGTTTGTTTTATTTGCTACTATCACTTATATCACTTTGGATGGTAGGTTTACCAGAGCCTATGGTCACCATTTTGTTTTTCTCAACCATTTTTGCCATGGGGAAAAGGTGAGCTTGTCATATTACCTAGCCTGCTCCATGGACCACACTATCAAGGAGATTCAGAAAGATCCTAAAGGTGACCATGCCCTTCACTAGGGTCTTATGGCTCTTGTCTATAAAGTGCTTAAAGGGAAGAGTATTGAAAAACCTATAAAAGGCAAATATGCAAGAAATGAAGACACAAAGAGTGAAGCCAGTGGCTTTAACTTTGACTCGGAGACTTAGGGCGATTCAGAGGAGACTAGAAAAAAAGGTAAGAATAAGGCTAAGAGGAAAAGGAATGTGGTGGATTCAGATATTTTGGAGTCTAAGGTTGAATCCTTTGAAGGGAAATTTATTAAAAAAAAGAAAGGGAAAGTTATTGGAAAGCAAAAGCAGAGGAAGAATACCAGCAAGGAAAGCAATAAAGATATCTGCCAAATCCTGATTGATTCCGAAGAAGAGTTAGAGGAGAATAAAAGGGATGAGGGACAAGATAAGGAGGGGGAGGAGAACTAGGTCACAGACAACATTGAGGGTTTGAATGCCCAAGATATGCAGAAAGAGGAGCAAGAAGACAAAAGTGGTAAGCTTAGTGACTGTGTTGGTGAGAATGCGACTATAAAGGGTTTCTGTGAGACTGTTGGTATAATAGTGAAGGATATAGGTAGCTTGAAGAAAGATATGCTGACTATCAAAAGAGCTATGGTTGGTAAGAAACCCTTGATGGAAAATGTCAAAGAGTTGGCAGTTGCAATTAATAACGCGGAAGCCATTGAAAGCATGGTGGGTAAAATTATTGCCATTGAAAAAAAGGTTAAAGAGATGGAAGAAAACAAGGAGGGGAAAGGAATGGACACTTCTATGAACAATCTGGGTAGCAGAATTGATAAGATGGAACTCACTGTTAAGAAGATTGCAGAACAAAAATTCCAGATCCTTAAAGCTTCAGTGGATAACATGAACATCCTAATCAATAGATTTGAGAACAACACTGAGAAGGATGTTTACAAGGAACAACCGGACAAAAAAGGCCATGAGAAGAGGACCAGAGCCAATACTGGGATCAAGGGCGACTTCAAAGGTCATGAGCTGGAGGAGTTAAAGACTTTGGCAGACAACATGAAGCTGATGGTTGTCCAAGCTGAGGATATCATGAAGAGTATATAGCTGTCTTTGTCTCTGTCTTGGCAGTTGTCTTATTTTCTATCTTTTTTTTGTCGTTCTGCTTTTCGGATGCTGTCTTTTCCTGGTTTATAAATGTAATGTTATGTTTTATGGGGTGTGATCCCTTTTTGTTTAGTTGGGATCTGTTTTTGTTTTTGAAGTGATCAGGCACGGTGTTTTCTAGCTCTTTCTAAATATCCTGCTTTGTAAAAGGTTCGGGTTCCTTTCAAAAACTTGCTTTTACTTAATCAAAACATCACTATAGACCTCCTCCATATGAACATGTGTATGATCAATATCATCCATATATGCAGTATGCTCCGCCCCCACCCAGTCGCTCAGGTATGGGATATGGTCCAAGAAGTTGGTCTTCACCTAAGAACAATTTGGAATAGCAAATTAATGTCCCTATCCATTTGACAAAAGCATTCCAATGCCTCCATTTCCTACACACTTTGTGACACTTAAGTTTGATGAGTATAGAGGAAAAGGGGATCCTAAGGCACATATAAGATAGTTTTTCACAACTTGCATTGAGGTAGCAGCAGAAGAGACATATTTGATGAGATTATTCCCACAGAGCTTAGGTGATCAAGCTATGAAATGGTTCTCCCAATTTCCACCTGGAATTAAGTCATGGGGTGACTTAGCAAAGGCATTTATCCAACATTTTTTATACAACATAGAGACAGACATATCAGTCACTACTTTGTGCAACACCAAAAAAAGGGATGGAGAGTCTTTTTCATCATTTTTACAAAGATGGAGGAATCTAGCCAGTAGATGCTCTTGTGAAATTCCACAAAAACAAATGGTAGAGATGTTCACCCAGAATGTTAACAAAGACATTGGTTATGACTTGAGAAAAGATTGTTTGTCCACCTTCAAGGACATCATTGAAAAAGGCTTAGCAATAGAGAAGGTCCTAATTGAGAAAGGCATCGTCAAAATATTCAAAGAAAACAAAGAGGAATTTAAAGGAAAAGACAAGCCAAGATTTTGGAACAAAAACAAGAACACAATTAATGATGGTGTTGTTGATGCCAATACATTACGAGCCAAAATCATTTTTTCTGGATCAAGCTCTACAAACAATCTAGTGAATACTCAAACAACTTCAAAACCATGAAGAAAATACACCCCATTGGGAGAACCACTTGAGTCAACTTTCAAGAAGCTAGTGGCAAACAAAATAATAACAATTCCAGATATGCCTCCATATGAGCCAAAGGTCAAACCAAATTGGTGGAATGACGATGAATACTGCAAATATCACAAGAGCAAGGGACATAAAAATAGGAAATTGTCATCGACTGAAGAACATCATACAAGATCTTATTGATAGAGGTGACATTGAGATCAAGGGACACTCATCCAATCAAGAAAATGAAATGTTTAAAGAACCATTCCCAAAACATGACAAGGGAAAAGCCAAAGCCACAGATGAGCATACCAACTATACCAGAGCATCCTATAACTATGATTCAACTGTTAATCACATTTCGATGGGCAATTATGTCTCTACCATTATCATAAAGGACAAAATGTCTGAAAATTCTACCCAAAGACCCAAGGTTGTCATAAAAGGCATTGGACCTTCTTCTAAACCCACCTCTGAATGTAATGTTACAACTCATCGAGGTAAATTCACTTTGCAAGGTGCTCCCACTAAAAACACCACTTCCTCATCAACCAAACATGAATATGACCTTGTAGAGTAGTTAGGGAAGACACCCGCGCTTATCTCAATCTTTGAGATTTTATGCATATCCCCTACACATAAAGCCATTCTTGACAAAACTTTGAGAAACACTACTGTCCCCACTGATCTGAATGTGGACCAGTCTCAAGTCATGGTGGGATATCTTTCCATTCCACACTCCCTTACATTCACAAAAGCTGACAACCTCTGTAAGCCAACCACATAATGCACCTTTACACATTGAAGCCTTCCTACACAAACATCAAATAAAATGAGTCTTGATAGATGGAGGAGCAGGTTTGAACATATGTACATTGAGCACTATTAAACAATTGGGATATTCAGACAAAGCTGTGAATTCTACAAACAAAATTACCATCAAGGCATATGATGACGAAGAGTGCTCATCCAAAGGCACAGTCACCTTACCTCTCAGAGTAGGGCTAATTACAAAGGATGTGGTTTTTCAGGTCCTTGATCTAGATCTCACATACAACATATTGCTAGGATGTCCATGGATTCATGAGATGAGCGCAGTACCATCTACATATCATCGATGTATCAAGTTTCCACACAATGGAGTTGAAGTGACCATCAAAGCTGCCCAAACCCATTCATATATTACAACAATCTGTGACCTAGATCAGAAATAACAATCCCAGTCAATTGACAAGCTATTCCTTCATCAACATATCCAGATCCAGAATCCTTGAAAGCTTCCACATCAAAGCAAACAGAGATTAAAGAAAAATTAAAGGTTAAAGACATGGGATGTGGTGAGTATATCTGTCATGTTGATCAACTCCCACTATCTCCTAAGGTATTCAATCGACAAGAACAATCTATTAACAATTTGGAAGGAATTGGGTATGAAGAACCTAGTGTTGTGGATACTAAGTCTAAATGCAAATCTCCTCTAGTGGTGCAAGCAACTCTTGATATCAATAGTCCTAAGAGTGGTTCCAGCGAAGAGTCTATTGAGCATATTGCCAGCCCTCTTGAGAACTCACATAGCCTTACTATTTAATCCACTCCTTCCATTTCCACTCCACTTCCAGACTTGGATCAACAAGAATTACAAAAGCCCTTACTCATTGGGGATCAAAAATCACGCTTTGAAAAGAAAAATACAAAAGTCTAAAGAAAAGTCCTTTAGTCCAAATCAAAATCAAAAGCTATTGGACTCTACAAAAATCAAAGTCAAGGATAAAAATCCTATGAAGAAACAAGAGCAAGAGTTTATCTCCCCTAATATCAAAATAACTAGGGGCAAAAGTTCTAAAATTTCAAGTAAAAAAGAATACTTGTTGATCCTAAGTCTCCATCATGCTATGACACTTTCACTTATTTTCGCAATCATAAGCCTTCATTAATCATCCACTTGTTTCACACATCCTTTCCCTTTCGGTGATACATCATGGACCTTTAATGGAGCTTCCTTGAAGGACTTTTTTATCAGGGATGCCCAAACTTCTTTAGGTGACACACATATGGGCCTATGTAGTTCACATGCTAGTAATTCTATCTCAGTTCCTTCATCAAGGGAGAAAATCACTCGAGCTACACATAATTCAGTCAGGAAACAATGCAATTACAAACATAAGGTAAAGCCTCATACATTTGAGGTGGGTGACTTAGTTCTCAAGGAAAATCCTAAAAAATCCGCAAGACAGAGAAAAGAAGGGCAAGTTCGAACCAAATTGGCATGGTCCTTACATCATTACAACAACCTATGGATCTGGTGCATATCAACTTTCAACTCTAGATGGCGAACCTTTGGAGGATCCTATCAATAGCATGCACCTTCACAAGTTTTACACATAACTCTTCAGAGTATCCTATTTCAAAATTACAAAAAAAATTAAAAAAAAATTAAAAAATAAAAAAATAAAAATAAAAATTCAAAAATACAAAAAAATAAAAAAAAAGATTTTGTTTTTTGTTTGAAAAATCGAAAAAAGTAAAAAGAAATAAATCCATCCAATGGTGAAAACCACTTTGGTGGCGCCCTGGGCAGGTACCATGGTGAAAACCAGGTCACCGGCACCATGTGTAGAGACATTGCTCCTCCCTCCTTCAAGATTCCATTTCATCCTTTCACCTTGCACACACTTGCAACCCTTTCCATCCATAATAAATCAGCTCCTATCTATGGCTAAGGAAAATCCTAAGTCTAGTGATGGGTGTGGAACTGAGAGAATCGCATGTTTCGAGGAGTACAATTTCTTCCAACTTTCTCCAGCCTATCTGCGCACAATCCACAATAAAGAAACACTTGCATCGCCAATCCACAATAAATTTTCACCTTCTCTGCAATAAAGTATCAGTTTCATGGATTCAGTCAGTTTCAGATGAGACACAACAGCAACAATGGGCTTCAACAAATCAAATCTTTCAAAAGACTCAGACAACATTATGGTTCAGTGCTATCTATCCTTTTATGAAAGTAAACACTGTGACCACAATCAAATAGACTTATACAAGTGACAAGAGACACTAAACTTGAGGACTACAGTGGATGTTGGTGCCAAGTCTTGGTTTTCTTTTGATTTTATCTTTCTGGTGACATGTCTTTTAGCTTTTCGAGGATGTCTTTGACTAGAGAATTTATCTCCAGGATGTCTTTGACTAGAAAGGCGAGGATGGGGTATTGTCACCTATTTTTTTTGTTGTTTGTGGATTGTCTCTTAGTAATGCCATGACTTGTCCAAGGATATGAAGATATTGTGAGTCTAGTGTGAACTAGGGCATTCCTTGTTTGCGACTGTCTGATCTCCACGCAAACAGGTACAATGGCTTTCTGGGTCAAACATATACCTCGATTGTCATAACCTATTTGCCATAATAAAGCTCAATGATGATAACGCACAAGAAGCTCTTTCACTTCCATATCTTCAATCTTTCATCCCCCTTTATTGATTGACCTCCATTGTCCTTCTTGAGTCTGTGTAGCCTGCTATCACATGACTGAGTATAATGACACACCAAAAATGTTTGCATTTCATGTAGTTGCGCCTGCATTATCACATGTTAGCATTTCATACATACATACATATAGATATCACAATTGCATCACATCCTGCACACAACACATGTTAGCACATTATACAATCTCATCATATTCATCTGCATTTTGCATAAAAATATAAAACATAAAAGAACAAAAATATTGCATTGCATCATGTACATATTTTCATCCATATCATAAGCATCACATAAAAACATACATCACATAGGTACACATGCATATAGCTGCCGCAAGGATGAATCATCTCATATATATATCAAAATCATAAGTGTCATGATACAATGATGTCAAAATCATATGGCTACAATCACCCGAAGGTGTCTACATCATCATACAAAATGGTACAAAACTGATACATAGGGAGCCCTCTAAGGCTATGATGAACTCCTTCCCTGGGAGCCGACTAGCCTCAATGGAGTCTAATCCCTGGAAGGACCCACCCCAGGATCATCTCTCCTACCCCTGCCCCCTCTATCAGGTCGTGGTGGAGGACCCATAACCCCACTACTAGATGTCTGTCTCCTATCTCTCCCTCTAGAGGTCGTCATAGTCTGTGATGGTCTTCGAAAGCTCCTAGCCCACTGATCTAGTAGTACCACTCCATAGTATAGGTATCTCCAGTAGGCTATCTCCTCCCCTACCCACAAAACATAGGCGTATCTGGCCCCTGTGTCCTCTGCTGCGTATCTCCCTACCCTCAGTGTTGTCTCAGCCTCCGTATAGCACTAAATATCCTGATCCCTCTCCTGCTCAATGTCCCTCAGTAGTCTCCTGAATCTAGTTGTGTCCCTCTCCAGATCCTGGATCTCATCTCCCTGTCCCTGGCAGATCTCCCTCAAGGATAGTAACTCATCCTCCTCCTCTCCCCCCTCACCCTATCCCTGTGGCTACTCCTGTCCCTGTCCCCATCCCCGTACCTGTCTGGGAACTTGTGTTGCTAGCACCTGTAACGACAATCCACCTCTACCCCTCACTACATGAGCCTGTTTCTCCTCTCTGCCCTCTCTCCTCGGAGCCACTCTCCTCTCTACCAATGCGCCCTACCTCCTCTATCGGCCTCTACCTCCACCATGTCCACTATCATCTCCATCACCTCCATCGTCTCCATCTATCGCTTCCCCTGGATCCGTCAGTAGTGGAAATGGATGCTCTCCCCAATATGTAGTGTACTCTGCATCCATGCCTGCAACCTCTATATCTGCCCATATATCCCAAGGTAGGGGAACCATCTCTACCATCTGTGTCACAGCCTGATCATAAGAAAGCAATGGCCCCAAATGCACCTGATCCCTCACTATCTGTGCATACATCCTTGACCCCCGTGGCATCCATTGTATCCTGTCGAATTGCGTGTCCACCCTATCTACCAACTGCCTCTCAATAACATACGGTGTCTGACCAATCAGATACCTGCTCCGAAATACATATGGCAACTCCACTGCATCATCCTCCCACTCCTCACAGTCTAAGTAAGGCCTCCATATCACACTGTTTATCTCATTGATAACCCTGCGCTAGTACTCTAGTCTCCCAATCCATGGCTGTGATGTAATCATATCATACAAGTATACATAGCTGCGCCCATGTCCCCTGCCTCTAAAGTGTATCGGACGTGTAACCGACATATGCTCATATGCCCATACCTACAATAATGTATAGATATGTATATATATATATATGTATATGTATATGTATATATGTATATATATATATATACGTATATATATATATATACATATACGTATATGTATACAAGTATACATGTATACGTATATGTATACAAGTATACATGTATACTTGTATACATATACGTATATGTATATATATACATGTATACATATATACGTATATATATCTACATATATACATATGTATATTATGTATATGTGTATATATATACATATACATGCATATATATGTATATGTATATACATATATATGTATGTATATATGTATACATATACATACGTATATATACATATACATATATATGTATATATATGTATATATACGTATATGTATATATACATATGTATATATGTATACATATACATATGTATATACACATACATATGTATATATACATATGTATGTGTATATACATATGTATATGTATACATATATACATACGTATGTATATATACATATACATATACATATGTATACATGTATATATGTATACATATACATATGTATACATGTATATATGTATACATATACATATGTATAATACATATATATATATATATATATAATACATATATATATATATAATACATATATATATATATACATATATACATATATATATGTGTGTGTGTGTGTGTGTGCACACACACACACACACATATATATGTATATATGTGTATATATATACACACACACATATATATATATACATATATATATATATATACACATATATATGTATATATACATATGTATATATAGGAAGATGGCCTGCATGTATACTGCATCTCGATCTGCCTCTGCCTTTCCTGCTATTGTCCAAGAAAGAGAGATAAATTCCTGGCTATGATGGCTTTATGCTACTGCTAACATGGGTGGGAGGGCCCCTACTATTCTATGGTGGAGGGTGATAGTTCAGGCCGACCCCCTTATTCATATTATTCCCACCCTGCATGGTGCAACTATGAATGCTAGTCCACCATTCAATACCGCTTTTCAAGCTTATGTTTGTGCCGACGAAAGGAGATAATATCATTCCCTCCCCAACCTTACGCCCTCATTCTGATGCAATGCAGTAGGAGTAATTATTGAACCTGCACCTGCTGAATGAACCCCGACTGCGGGGATCATTCGTTTGGGTCGCTCTGACTGTGAAAGTGACCAAACTCCCTAGGCTAGATCAAGTTGATCATTCTCATTCCTATAGATAAATAGCTCTAAATTGTGCTAACAGAGGGGGGTAAATCTTTTGGGGGAAAATGGCACTCTTTATTCAACCCTTGGATTACCCCCCATTCTCATTCTCAATACTGCTAGGCGTGTCAGAGGGATCATAGGGTGGTCGGGATTAGGGACAATTGTCACTACCTTAACTACTCACACCGTGAGGCTCTATAAACTCACAACTTAGATAATCTTCTCTACTACGGTCCCCTACTATTTGTTGGGAGTTGGGTCAGTTCACCAGTCATATGAACATCTCTAATGATCGACTCAAGGTAGGGTTAGGAAGGGCCCCGCCCTATTTGGCTGGAGTTGGGTTGCTTTCTCTAACGAAGGAAGACCGATTATGCTTCGTGGGACAAAACCAACAATCCTTCGACCCGCGGGTGGATGGGACTTTTACTTTCCCTCCATCCAGACGAGTTGACAATCGAAGATTGTTGAGAAAAGGTAGATGCTTGCAGATGCTCATAATAGGAGGGCTAGAATCGAGGAATAGTTATTGTGGAGAGATAGGATGATTGGTAGATAGATGAGATGCCAGGGCATTATCAATTGGCTCTGGATCGGTATCTGGGATTGACAGCCACCTTGCAATGAGATCTGTTGCCTTAGCTACTAGGTCAGTGGCTGGTTTTGGACGGATCGAGTGGCATCCTTTGTACATCCGAGCTCCATCGGACCGTATGCATATCCTATTCCATTTGTAGAATAATTACCTCATGCATATCGTATGCTCTTTTATAGAGCATGCCTTCTCTTGTTGGCCCGAGCGTATTCTAGCAGGTTTCTCCATAGACAAAAAATAGTAGGGTCGGTGGAGTTATCACCTTCCGGCATTGACTAGCTTCCTTCGGTTCTCCCTTTCCCTAACCCACTTTCTTTGTCCATAGAATATTAGGGGCCGTCTCCAATGCATGCTGGTGAACCATCCCATACATTTGATTCATTAATATTCATCGCTATGATTCACTCTACTATGATAGGCTTGTGACACATGTATTTCCGGTAACATGCACATCTGGGGGAACTTGAACTAATGACCCAATTAGCACGCATAGAGCTTTCTGAATTCCTATCTATAGTAGGGGGGTAGTGGATTTGTAGAGGGGATAGGTAGAATTGGTTCATGACCACTGACATTTTTGACCACGACCCTAGTTGAATTCTAACTGGATGGCCTAACGAGTTGACAACCGAGAGTTTATTGCCCCCGTGCCTTTCTTTCTTCGAGCATGCAACTAACTATAGTTCTACCAGTGATGCTAATCGGGCAAGGGGCCCACCCACTAATGTTACGTATAGAATCTGGCGGATTATCCTGAACTTCTATTTTGTTTGGCCTTCCGGTTGAACTACTATAATAAGGGAATTCAGTTTCAGGGGGGGAGGGGTTGATGTTCTCTTCCAATTGGTTCAGGCGATAGTAGGGCAACCTCTAGTAGGCTGATGCCATTAAGGCCAGATTCTATATGTAACACGCCCACCCCCCCACTAATGCCATTTGGATGAAAAAAATCCTTTTTTCTAGGGATAGGCAGAGATGCTACCTTTACTACTTTTCTTTTCTATCCTTACTCGAATGCTAGGGGCCTCCATCCTCAAAAGTAAAACAAAATTAGCCACTCCCTATAATTCTCCTCTTCACATCTGTAGCACTGAATCATGACCTGAAACACATGGCGACAAACATGGGTGGGTATTGAGAGATGGATCTCGAGAATTTCAAGCCCCTACGACAGATGCGAGCAGAGACTCCTCTCCGAGAGCTATGATTAATTCTGAATTAATTACCGATTCCTACTATTCGGCTGGGGGGCGGGTAACCTTCCTTTCAACCATCCAATTTGCCAATATGTATATATATACACATGTATATATGTATACATATACATATATACATATATACATATACATATACATATACATATACATATGTATATGTATATATACGTATGTATATATACATATGTATATGTATATGTATACATATGTATATATACATATGTATATATACATATGTGTATATATATGTACATATACATATGTACTATATATACATATATACATATATATACATATGTATACATATATATATATATGTACATATACATATGTACTATATATACATATGTATACATATGTATACATATGTATATATATGTATATATATGTATTACATATATATGTATACATATGTATACATATGTATACATATGTATATATATATATACATATGTATACATATGTATACATATGTATATATATATACATATATATATGCGTGTGTGTGTGTGTGTGTGTGTACATATTGTAGACACCTAAAATTGTCCTATCTAATCAAATAAATATTTTTATTTATTTAATTATTTTAAGCCTAATTCTTCTATTAATTAAATAAATCTTTATTTATTTAATTAATTCATTTATCCTCTTCTAGCCTTATTTCTTATTTAAATAAATACCTTTATTTATTTAAATTGCCCTTTTCATTAATTAAATAATTTTTTTAATTTATTTAATTGATCCCACTTCTTCTATTAATTAAATGAATCTTTATTTATTTAATTAATTCATTAACCTTTTCCACCCATGACACATGTCATTCATCTCTTAATTCCTACATTACCTACCCTCTCATTATTTTCTTATTTCTTTTACCTACCCTCTAATCATAGCCGACCATTTATCTTTTACACCTCTCAATCTTATCCCTCCATTTATTATAGTGTCTTCTATATAAGAGGATGCTTCCTTCATTATCAACCCCCAACTATGCTTTCAAATTTTCATATGCGATCAAACCTACTTGCAACCACATTTTCGTTCTTTGTTGAGCTCTTGTGCACGCATAAAATCTGAGAGCAAATATATCAAGCAAGATCAATGAAGATAGGAAGAATGGAGATCGAAACCCTATTGGACATGTGATGGTATAATCTTTGTGATTTTATTTGATTTGCATTGTCTTAGGTAATCTTCATATGTTATGGTGGATCTTTGTTGTTGTTAGGCTAGGGTTTTGTGGTTGAATTCATTTAGTCTTTCAATATTGATGTTTCCATTTTTACCATAAACACGTACACACACACACACACACACACACACACACACACACACACACATATATATATATGCACCAAGTCGGCCTCAAGAACACTTTCCTCAAGAATACTTTTTCATTAGTCTTCTACATGATTTCTTTCAAGAATCTTCCAATGGTCAAATCACATGTTACATTCACCACGGCAAAAACAAAAACAAGAAAAAAATATTCAAGGTCGGCAAGACCCGGAATGATCATATCCTCGAACTTCCACAAGCACATTTCCAAAGCAAAAAAAGACAATCCAACTTAAAATAAAGAAATTAAGTTCTTGAACAACATATTGCCAAAAGATCATCATCAAAAACCAAAATATATAGGAATGTAGAGCACTACAAACACTTTCAACAGCATCAACGTTGAATACAATTCTGGATCACCAAAATTAATTGCCACAACCGAATCCAAAACTTGGTCAACATGAAAACATATCCACATACTGTTTTGATTAAGTAAAAACAGATTTTTGAAAGGAACCCGAACCTTGTACATAACAAGAGAAAGAAGAAGCTTCAAAGTAGAAAAGATTCGTGCCTGATCACCCCAACAAAAAATTAGATCCCATCCAAACCAAAAAGGGATCTCAAAACACATATGGCCACACTAAGACAACATAACATCAAAAGACAACAAAAAGATAGCAAAAGGACAACACAAAGACAAAGACAGAGACTGAGACAACTAGATATTTTTCATAATATTAACATACTGTTAACATACATTTTTGGAGCAACATCCTTTCGAGAAACACATCTGCAACAACTCTAACACAAGCTTCATGACATAACAACAACGTTCTTCATCTTCATACATACATACCTTTCTTACATTGTTTTGCATTACCTTCATACATACACTGATTTACTATATCCGGACCAATCTGGATCATCGGGTTTTACATTAATTTCAACCAAACATATTTTCTAACAAAAGAATAGGATTAAGGAGGAAATAGTAGCGCATCATTTGGAGAGGTGTGTTGGGGAAGGTTGGATTGGTGGTGAAAATAGAGATATGTGTAATGTTGTTAGTCCTTTGGTTTATTTAGGAGAGGCTATAATGAAGGAAGTAGTAGATAAGGAGAAATTTAATTTTGCCTCTCTAGGGTTGATTAGATGCGTAAAAGGTTTTTGACTAAGTTTAAGGGAACTATACAAGTGGATTAGGGAGTTTTGGAGCCCTGTTTTGGAAGGGGATGAGGAGATTTACCCTGCTACCAAAGGGCTTTTTGTAGTGGTTTTTGAAAATGTGTAGGACAAGATTAAAGTCCTTTGCAAGTACCAATGGATCTAGGAGGATAGGTACCTACTCCTATTGAAACCATGGTACCTAGCCTTCAACCCAATCACTAAATCTTTCGACAAGATTTCAACTTGGGTAAGACTCCCAAATCTTTTGTTTCAATCTTGCTTTGAAGCTATTGGAAATTATTTGGGTAAATTCCTAGGTGTAGATGAGGGCTCATTATATTTTCTTCATACCACCTACGCATGTATTTTGGTTGAGATGGATCTTACAAATCCTCTTCTTGCAGATTTATCTTTGCAATTTATAAATGACAATTGATTTCAACTGGTAGATTATGAAGGAATCTCCTTTAGATGTAAAAGTTGCTATCAAAAGGGGCATATTGATGCAAATTACACAAAGTAGAAAGTGTTCAAATAGACAACTTGGTGGAAGGAGGCTTCTTTACAATATTAATCGATGGAAAAGAAGAAAGTGAGTCAAAATGAACCCCCAAAAGACAAAGGAAAGGTAGGAGTGCAGGAACAAAATAAGAGTGATTCCTATACCCTTAAGGACTCAAGGGGTAATACATAGATAGAGATAGTGGAAAGGGGAAAAATGGAGATGGAGAAAGTGGATAGACTTATTGCCTCGGGGTGCATGGAGGAAAGGGCAATACAGTCTTTCTGAGAAAGTACTGAAGTGTGTTAAGAATATTGTTCAAATGGAGAAAATGGAAATTGAGGCTCAGGAGAAGGGATGGACTATTGTGAAGGGGAAGATAGATAAAGGAGTGCAAAAAGAAGGTTCTTGCAACATGCTTCTTTAATCTCATGTATAGGAGAAAGCCAAACTGTAGAAGTAATGATTTGACTAGTTTATGGGTCTTAGTTGTTAGATGATGAGTGCTTTGGAGAGGTGACTCCCAATTTGTAGCCCCAACTGGTTCAAGCTAGGTTCAAAATCCCAATTTAATAATAAAAGCTAAAAAATCTATTACTGATCAAATAAATAAAATGTTTAAGGGAGTGGGAAAGGCATTTCCTTTGTTTATAGAATGGAATTTGGTATTCAATTTAATTGTTATAAGAAATATTATAAAACTTTAAAAAATATATCGTTATGCTACCCAATCCTCTATAGAATGATTGAAATGCACGTTTTATGTTTGTTTTATCAATAATTGTTGATTGTTGAATTTTTTTTATAGGTAATAGACATATGCCAGAATATATCGTTCTCCAAAAAGTAATACATTGTATGTGTTCATGGCTGAGCTATGCTTTAGGCCAAACTATTATACTAATTGGTAATCTGACCATCCACCCTTGACTATGTATCTCCTTTGCTAAATAGAAAATGGAAGAAATCTATATCATACTTACATCTATTTCAGCTCAATTGATTACATACATTATGCTAGATATGCTACCAAAATTTCTAGCAGAGACTAGCCCCCATGAGCACAAGATATAGGAAATCAAAGTACAGAGTTCCACCTAGTTATAACATAACATATATAAAATAGATCTTCCATTTGCGCCATACTTCGACCCAAGACATCTGCAGGATTAAACCTTGCACTTTTTTTTTTTTCTGTCCTAGCAAGCTCTGGTCCATGAACATGCATTCCCCATGTGGAGGTAGACACTTCATAGAGGTCATGGATATCTCTGTTGTTCCATAAACTGACATAGACCCTTGCTACACCTCCTTGGCCAACTGAACCACCTTCCACTTGAAACTGCTCAAGACCACATGCCTCAAATGTGGTAGGCTCATACCCTTCTTCTAGCAAATAATCCTTCCACCAATCTTCACCCCCCAAAGCCTTTTGCCCTAACTATTTTTGTTGTAAGTCTATATTTCTAAGTATAGCAGGCTTCTTGAGCTCAAAATCCCTCTTATCCCTCATGATTAAGATGGGTATCTTAACCACCACCTCATTGTTTCTATGCATATCCCTAGGGCCACTTTTCACATAATAGTCCAACAAATAGGAAATCATTAATTTTTCATCCATATTCCTAACCACTACATTCAAATCCCCAAGAAAATCGATGAAGAATACTGCTTGGCAAAGCTGCAAACCCTAAATTTGGGCTCACCCATAACCAAGAGAATGGACACAAAGACCACAAGTATGTAACAATTTACTCTATAGTGGTGATCTGTCATAATGCATTCTTCTTTGAGTATTGTCTTGACAATGTGAAGAATAAAAACATCACATGGGTTGAGGATTTTGCACCACCTTTTGTGTTTGATCTCTCCTAAGAATGGCATATGACACTTCTTGGAGATGAGGTAGAGAGCAGAATCCATGGCCATAGTAACACTAGCTTAGAATCATTGATGCACTTGAAAACTAAAAGCAAGAAGTGATTGGGACGAGATCAAAATTGAGCGAGCTAGGGTTTAAAACAACTTATGTGAGTCTCTCAAAATGACAACCACAAATTATGACATCGACTCTTAAAAGACATAATAATTACTTAGCAATTTTGGTTGATTGAAACCATCACCGCATCCTTAGGCATGTGTGATATGTCCTTGAACTGAGCTCTCGAGGAGAATAACAAGATTTCATGAGATTAGGATATTCAAGATTTAATTGTCACATACTTTGAAATGACATTTCAAAGTGCCTGCCTTAGATGAATTTGAGATGCCTTATCATTGGACAATATTAGTGACCTATCTGCCAAGTCATACCTCCCAATCACACTTTGCCTTATCCACATAACCTCATAGCTACCACTCGCCAACCCCCAACTCAATTGGGCTAATCACATGACCAAATACCCAAATATTGTCCAATGGTTTAAAATTTTGAATTTGATTAGATGTGGCACCAAAATCCATCCTATGACCCAACTATGTTTTGGAGCCGAAACCTTAGAATTCATTAACACTAAAACCTTCCATTACCAGATTAGCCAACATATCTGCTTCTTTATTAGCTTCTCTATAAACATGATTAATCATGAATGGTTAAAAAACCTTCAAAATTTCTATAGCTCTTTCTAATAGAGCGTTGATCTTCCAATCAGGAGTTTTGCCTTGTCTAATTGCATTCACCACTATGGCAGAATCACCTTCCACTTCAACTTTGTCTAGTTTCAATTCTTTACATAGGAGCAGACCTATAATTAATGTATTCAATTTTGCAAAATTATTGTTGTTAGAGCCAAGAGGAAGTGTCCTCCTCCCCACAACTTCGCCATCCCAATTCTTGATAATACATCTAGCACCCAAGGGACCTGGATTTCCTTGGGAAGCCCCATCAAAGTTCAACTTGTACCAACCTATCTTAGATGGTAACCATTTGGCTTGATCCCTTAAGTTATTTGCAGTCTTTGGGCTTGACCCAACAAAGTTCGGGGTCCTTAACCTTGCTTAACTAAATCTCATCTTGCTATCCCATTCAGTGAATACCCCATTTTTTGGAGACAAGAAGGAGGATCTATGATTGGCAACCTCTATAATAGTCGCTTCCACCTTTTTTTGTAAAGAGTTCAAGGACATTTCCTTATCTTCAAAATTTTTGTGATTATTCTCTTTCCATAATTCTTAAATTAGAAGAGAAGGACGGATCTTCCAAAGACACTTAAAAGAAAACCTGAATTTTCTCTTACTGGCCAACAATGAAACTAGCTTACTATGTCATTTGGGAGGGCAGTGATCCAACCCGATTTGGCACACATCCATTGACAACATTCTTGAGAAAATTGACACCCTATTAAAATGTGATCCACTATTTATTCCTCCCTTTTACATAAGACACAACAAGAGGGACCTTCAAAGCCAAGTTTCTTGAATTTCTCTACTGTCAAAATTTTCTTTTGTAGTGTAGCCCAAGCAAAGGTGCCTGCTCTAGGGACACATTGCTTATCCCACACAGAGATATTGGAATCTTAGTTTTTGGCAAGCCTTTGCGACAAGAGATCCAATGGTAACCATCTTTGACATTGTATTCTCCATTCTTAGAGGCTACCCAAATTAATTTATCATCTCCTTTCTTGAAATTTACTTGTCTTTGAGAAATAATATTAGTCAAGGCCATTATTTCTTGTGTTGGCAAGGGAAGGGAACTCGAATTTTTCCATTCCTATCCAAAAGCCAACTCATGTTGTGGGGACCTAATATAATCTTTAACATTTCTTCCCCAATTCTCTTTGAGAAAAAACTTTGGTAGTCCTAATGTCAATTAAACTGTTTATGCTTGGGAAACCACAACATGAGTCTTACTAGAAGAGATCCTTCTCCCCATTATGTATATCCCATGAAATAAACTTGCAAATGGTGGGTCTATAGTCCATCATAAAGTTCCATACCTTGGATCCCTTAGGAGGATTACTGATCCTAACAACATTCATTTCTTTATCATCATTAAGATATTTTTCTTGAAGAATCCTAACCCACTTCAGTTGTGGAGATCTTATCTTTTTCCAAACTTGCTTGGCCCCTAATACCTTATTCTGGCACAAATGATTCCTCATCCCAACACCCCCATAGTCTTTTGGTTTAAAGATCTTGACCCAGGAAATCAAAGCCATTTTATGTTTGTCAGAGAAGCCTTGCCAAAAAAATCTCCTCATCTTTTGAATGAAAGTATTGTTGGCCCTTGCCATGAGAGAAATGAAGGAAAAAATATAGATGGGTAAAGAGGATATCAATGACCTTAACATCACTATCCTACTAGCCCAAGACAACCATCTCCCCTTCCAAGAGTCTCTGAGTGATTAATAGCCCTCCCATGAACAAAAATGGGGAGACAGGGTCTCCTTGCCTCAAAGCTTTGGATATTTCTAAGAATTCTTCTAGAGACCCATTGAACAATATAGAGATTATTGGGGTGGATATACATTCAAAAAGCTAATTAATAAACTGACTACAAAATCCAAAAGCTTCTAAAGTTTTGCATAGAAATCTCCAGTCCACCCTATCATATGCTTTCCTTATATACAACTTAATTAGCATGTCTGAGAATTTATTGTTTTGCATAAAATGGATAACTTCTTTGGTTATAATGACACCATATATAATGGCTCTACTAGCGAAAAATATAGTTTTCTCCTCTAAGATGATATAGGGGAGAATCTTCTTAATTCTATTAGCTAACACCTTAGATATGATCTTATATAATGTATTGAAAACAGAGATCAGTTTGAAATCCTCCAACTTTGTTGCCTATTCTTTTTTTGGGATGATAGATAAAAATGTATTGTTCACTTCCTTCAACAATCCTCCATAATTCCTTGCTGCTTCAAGGGCATCCACCAATTCCCTGCCGATAAGATGCCAACATTTATTGAAGAAGTTTGCCGGGAACCCATTAGGGCTGGGAGCTTTGTCTAGACGTAATTGACGAAGAGATATTTCTACCTCCTCATAAGATAATTTCTCATTCAACATATTGTTCTGTTCTTGATTGATGAGTTGAGGGATATGGGCCAGAAGTTTAGAATGGTCCATTATATTGGCTCCAACTTCCATGTTCAAGAGATTTTCATAGAATGATGTTGAAGATGGCTAAAACTTCAAGCCTTATGGCTAGTTATACAAATCACATAAACATTCAAAACATTCAAATATGCATAAATAAATTCATTGTACCTAAATTCCTTGCCACTTCCTTCGCCCTTCCTCCACTTGATTTGATTTGGTTTTTTTGGTGGATTGTGGATTTCTCACCACTACACAACAAGAGATTACATGAAAGGATGATTATGGTGGATGGATTTGGCTAAGTGTGGCATTAATTGGGCATAGTATGGATACTTTGATGCATTTTGGCTCTCAAATTATTAGCATAAGATTACTAAAATGGTGGATGATTTGTGAAGGGAGGAGATTCCAATTTATAAATTGGAGGGGGGCAAAATGGAGGGCCAAGATTGATTTGGAATGAAGGGTTGAGATTGAAAGAAAGTGGGAGAGGATTGAGAGGAAAATGTGTGGGATTCAAGAGATTTTCCATAAAGGAATTTCTTGTCTCCACACTCCTCAAGTACATGGGGAAGAGATCCCCAAGTACATTGGAAGAATAAAAAAAATAAAAATTCCTTGGGGAGGACAAAGGAATTAAAAATTCCTAAATAAGAGATTGTTTGGGAAGAATTAAGGGATAAAGGAATTAAAAATTCCTTGGGAAGAGGAGGCATGGGGATGTGCAAATGATTTGAAATCCTTTTTACATGACCAAAGTTGGTGCATTCAAGGTTTGGAGGGTGAGATGGAAAAGACATTTATGACAAAGAGTTGAACCATCCCTAATCAATGTGCAAATGACTAGGAGGAGTGATTAGGGATGTGCAAATGATTAGGAGGAGTGATTAGGTGGGTTAATGAGGGTTAGAGTGCAAGTGGAAAGGTTAGGAGGATGTGACATGATGAGAGATAATGAGTGGAGGAATATAAAATTGGGGGATAATGATAATCATGACTAGAGAATAATTAATTAGGCTAGACGAGGATTAGAAAGAGTGATTTGTAGGAATCACATAGTTAGGTTAATTAATTGGAATTAATTAACTAAGTGGGATTAGAAGAAATAAAATTATGAGGGCGACCTTAGAAGAATGTGATAAATTAATTATAGGGTTTGTAGTGATAAAATTAATCAATTTTAATTCAATTAATTTTAAGAAGAATGTGATTGACATAATTAAATAATTTACTTATGTAGAAAGGCTTAAATTAATTAGATATTAATTTAATTGATTTTATATGTCTACATTTTGCCCCTCTTCTACGCAGTGGCAAAATTGGTAGTGGGTAAAAGATGAAGAAAGATGCCCTAGCATGAAGATGCGGGTGAGGTATGCTCCCTCAAGAATTTAATTTTTTGGGAAAATTCTTGAAAAAGAAGAAAACCATAGGAATAGATGAGAAATACAAAAAAGGGGAGGCGAGAAGAAATATTAAAGGAAAGAGAAAAAGAGGATGGAGAAAAGGCGACATAAGAGCGAAAGAAGGGCCTATATAAGCTACATGAGGCCCAAGGAGGGGTCATTGTCACATACATAGTTCGTTGAGTTCTTGGCGAGCAGAGTGAGAACAAATCATGTCGTGCATTCCATGATAGGAGAACCAAGGCAAGAGGGTCCAGGGGTACCAGTGGCCGCTGAAGTATGTACCCTAGTCCTGACCTAATCCTTTAGTAGGTTAGAATTAATTAGGTATAATTAATGGGGAAAAAGTTTAGCGGGGCGCAAACGTCGATCGTCAAATTTACGTCTGCACCCGGGGATCATCGTATGTGGAGACGATCCTTGCATGTGCATGTGTGGAAACGTTATGCAAACACTGATTGCCAGATTACTGTCTGTGTTGTAGGCAAAGAAGGGGAGGGAGAGAGGATTGTCGAATGTTGTTTTTGTTTTGTGGAACGACGTAGGAGACGTAGTTTCGATGTCTCCCTTTAATGAAACATCGTCTTCTCTTAGAAGGGAGAAGAGGGAAAATTGAAATAATAAATAGGAAGAAGGGGTTTCGATAAGATGTCCCAAGGCTAGAAATAGGCTAGCATGCTAGAAGAATGGGCTAATGAAATGGTTTGGATGGGTGCATGAGGATCCTGCTATTTTGGGATCACGAGAGCATTGGCCTCCTACGATGGCATTGCAGAGTTAGTTGAGTGGAGATGAGTAGACCCTGCTATCATGGTGTCATCTAGGGTTTGTTGCATAGTGGCCTCGGGTTCAATGCCACACAACAATGATGATAGAATTAGTTGAGTGCTAGCAAAATGAGACATGCATATTTCACTTGCCAACAGGTGAGGCTATCATCGCATTACTTGATGTTTGGAAGATCCTAAAGGTGCTTATTCGTAGCATCATTCTAGTGTACAGACTCGAGGGTGCTAACTGGTACATGCAGAGCATTTGTAACTTAGATGACGTGCAGATGGAGTAGACGTAGATGATCCTAGAGCGAGCTATGGAGCGACATCGGGAGATCCTGTGACTTGTTTTGTTCATATGTTGACTCATGAGTGGGATGATGATTCCTGACCTTAGTGGGTATGGTTTTTCGATAGGATGGTCCAGATGCTTATTTTATATGCTTGAGGATAGCATCAACTACACATGAGGTGCTGCCATTTTGGGTCAATTGTATCATGACATGCATATGTGTGTATATTGAGGTTATAAGAATCTCAGGAAAAGTGTCATGATTCTACACATATGGGCATGGGAGCACATAGCAGTCACATGGGCACTAAGAGTGTAGGCTTGCAAGAGGAGATACCCCTACGTGGATTGGTAGAGGGGTTTGTTACATTATACCCAAGTCAAACTATCTAGTTTTTGGACATATATTTGATGAGATGACGGACTTCACTTGGTGTCCATATAGAGATTGCGAACGATGGGGCCGAGACATCTTGATTTCCTAGGTTCAGACTTAGTGTTTTTGTTTGGGTGGAAAATGCACATTATAGATTAGTACCTGCCGCACAAGGTCATGAGGCAGTTTGAAGTATAGCAGGATATTGTGGGGGAGGAGAGGACATATCACTACATTACCAAGGAGTTTGCTACATGGGGATATGTTGTCAGGCCCTTTGAGGTTCGATTGAGTTGGACAAGTGCAAAGACAATTGTCTGGGAGGAGCGACCAAAGATTATGGATCCCAATTGTTTAGGAACCTACACATCGTGGTGGGAGGCACACCGCCAAATTCGATTGACTATACTATGTTCCCTAGAGGCGGATGAGATTTCTCCCTCAGTGGATGAGGTAGTGGGTGGGGAGGCAGATGCAATGGGAGAGGGAGTAGCTAGAGGAGCAAGGGTTAGGTGATAGACTCTATAGAGAGGAGGGAGGGGATAGGGACAGGTACCCATACAAGTACAAATTCAAGATTTGGTAGAGCAGGCAAGATTGACTCTATAGGTTGAGGGACCTCCACCACCAGTTCATCCACAACTAGAGCCGATGTCGGTGCAGGTTGAGGGAGGATAGGTATAGGGACAGATCTCTCAGGCCATTTTGGATCAGGCCATTTTGGAGAGAGATAAAGAGAGAGCTCAAGCACAGAGCTTGTAGGATGAGCTAGCAATAGAGAGGGGTAGAGCCAAGCAGGAGCGGGTTAGGATAGATAGTCTATAGATCGAGGTATATAGATTGAGGACAAAGGGGAGGATATGAGGACAGATCTTGATGCTGCCATAACTAAGAGAGACATTTATATGACAAAGATGGAGACCAACTCGAATATTTTGGAGGCATTTAGAGGGGGAGCCATGACATAAGAGATGCAAAGAATGAACGATAAGTTGCAGACACTGAGGACCTGACTAGGCCGATCAGAGGTAGACACTACTCAGTTCCGAGGGGAGAGGGACATGGCTCGATGAGCCATAAATCTAGAGCATATGATGACTCTTTTTACAATCTATGGAGGTATGAAGTTCCACGGAGAGAGCACTGAGGGAGGCTTAGTATTGTCGAAGCCTATATCAAGATGCAATACCTCTCGATCAACGAGCACCTAGCTTTGCAGGGAGGACACAATCCAGATAGAATCGAACACAGACTCGGGGGAGTCAGTAGGGATGAGGGCATCGAGACCACCGCCAGTAGGTCCTTCTAGTAGATGGGTAGACCCAAGTGTAGGTGACAGGAGAGCATAAGATAGCTCCCGGTTTGTGTGTGACATTGTATCATTTTGACCCTTTGGGGATATTCATTGTTCTATGATTAGACATTTTACTATTATTTTTGACGCACACACTCACACACACACACACACAAACACACACACACACACACACACATGAGATGAGTCATGATTTTGGTGGTGATGCATATCTTGTACTTTATTGATGGAGTGTTTATTATGGACTTTGATGATTGATGGATTATGATGGATGATGCATATGATTATGTTATGATTATGCTTATGATGCAATATTTTTGTGATGTAGGGTGGATGCATGGTTATGTTGTATGATTATGAATTTGTTATTATTGTGGTGATCCTATGTGATATGATTCTAATATGCTTTGGATGCAGGATGGATTCATACGCTATGCTATGATATATATATATATATATATATGTATATGTATATGTATATGTATATGTATATGTATATGTATATGTATATCTCTCTCTCTCTCTCTATATATATATGTATATATATATGTATATATATGTATATATTTCTATCTATATCTATGTATATATATATATATCTATCTATATATGTATATGTATATACATATACATATACATATACATATATATATAGATATGTATATGTATGTATATGTATATATATATATATATACATATACATATACATACATATACATATATATATATATATATGTATATGTATATGTATATGTATATACATATATGTATATGTATATACATATACATATATATGTATATGTATATGTATATGTATATGTATATGTATATGTATATACATATAGATAGATATATATATATATATATACACATAGATATAGATAGATATATATATACATATACATATACATACATATACATATACATATACAGATATAGATATACATATACATATACATATACATATACATATACATATACATATACATATGGTGGGAAACTATAGTTCCATAGGTTGGGTGGGCCCCTACTATTTGTGTGTTGGGATGGGTGGGGGGTTATATTCCCTACTATTATAAGGGGCAGTGGTGGATGATAGTTGAGTGAGAGGAGGAAGGGGAACTCTTGAAAGAAACTTCTGAAATGTTCAGGGAACGTATCAAGCCTTGGGTGGGTGGGAGGCTATAGAGTAGGTGGCTACCCCTGCTTTCTATAGTTGTAGGAAGGAGGGGCTAAAATTTTGAAATAATCACTAAAGTTCTTATATAGTTGATCCTCCAGTCCCAAATCCAGATCGATAGCTCGTTCGTGACGTCATTGTTTCCTGCCCATTGTTTTGACTGTGAAGTTACCCCACTTCAGTTTCTGGAGCAAAGCAAACACTTGCATATGACACGGATCTAGTTATTGACCTTGTTTACTGAGAGACAACATTCATCGATTCAGTGGACGTCAGTTTGCCGAGAATCAACAAAAAAGCATGTAGGAGCATAAGAGATAAATACAAATGCTATTTATTGAGGTGTTGATTCAGCAGTCACACCACCCACAGGAGATGAGGAAGAAAGTAAGGCAGTTTACCCAGAGCCAATTTACCCTACCCATACTAAAGTGTACCTACAGCCTAAAGCCCATTCCAAGTGCGTATATAGTTGATCGAAAGACCAGAAACTCTATCACAATTCTGATAATATATGCCCAAACTAAGATATCATTCAGATAATAAAGTGCATAAGATATTCCGCCATTTGTCATTGGTCATTCCACCTAGATCATCAATTCCATAAACATTATTTGGATTAGGCTAATCAATCTTTGCACATGGGAAAAGAGCAACGCAAAATGACAAGGTGAAAAGACATGTACGGAGAATGGAATATGCACTAAGAAAGAGCACTAATCAGCTAGTACACTTCATCGGGCTTAGAGAACCAATGGTTGGGGTCCAATCAAGGCCATCACCATTAAGCCTACAGAGCCTTTCCAAAGAAAATTCGTAGTGTTGGGGTCCAATCAAGGCCATCACCATTAAGCCTACAAAGCCTTTCCAAAGAAAATCTGTAGTTTATCTTTATCTATATTCCACCCCAAAAATACCGTTAGCATAACCTCTCGAATCAGTTGCCATGAATCAGAATAAGTTACAATACTTCAAATGATAATCACATATGTAGAGATAGGTTGTAGCTCAGTCAATGTCCATTGCTTTGCCTCTTCACCATGAACCTGCCTCTACTTCTGGGTGGTAAAGAGGCTCTGCTACTGGATTTTCAACTAGATAGATTGGTTCCCCATATATAAAGAGGGGAACCACAACAACAATGATAAGCCCATCAATAATAGAATAGAGGGCCACCCGCCGTTATTCTAGCAGGTTGATTAATAAAGAACTATAACTCCCACCCACCCTTAGAATAGTAGGGGTTAATTAATTAGTAAATTAATAAGCCCGCTAGAATAAGCTAGCATAAGGGGGGGATGAAATTATAGTTGGTTGGTTGGGAATCAATCTTGATCTTGATCAAATGGATTTGGGGCTAGACTTGCTATAATTTCCTCCCACCCTGCAGGGGTGCTACTCTCACCTAAACCTCTGCGCCTATCTTTGCCACTAGTGATCCTGAGAGTGAATAAACCAGCATGGGATCATTTGTCTCTGTCTCTCCTTAACACTACTATACACGAATATTTTCTATTATATAGGCAGGCCAGGGTACTGTTGTTTTCAGAGTGTAGTAAAGGGGTTGAGTGGGCTGGTTGATTGACTGCGTGGATGCACATTGGATGGGTAGCTCAGTCTAAGGTTAGGAGAAGACACAAGATAGATTGGCCAACTATAATTCTTATTAATTAGCTTGCTAGCCTTTGTTTCCCCTTAGAATAGTAGGGAAACTCCCACCCAACCTAATCGGCGAGAAAGGGTTTGATTCGAGCACCTCTTGAAATGCAAGCATTCTATAGTTACTGATTCACCCCTACTATTTTAATATGGTGGGAGCTACTATGTAGTTTATTGAGCCACACTACTAATCTACCTCCTTATCCTAGCGCATTCTAGCTTAAAGTAGAAGGCTTCAATCAAGCCCTACAATTATATGGGGTCAGACTATAGTTACTGATTCGATTAAGGGGGGCCAAACGTGCCCTTAGATTAGTAGGGGCCCACCCAACCGACATCTATAGCTATACTATAGTTCCCCTCCAATCTTTAATCAACCTACTAGAAGAAGCAAGATATAGAACCCTTTTTATTAATCAGTGAATGTGTGTGGGGGGTAAAGTTGCTTGCTATAATATGCTAGAATAAGCAATATTAATTGTTGGCAATTTGGAGGAATTGATTGTGCGTTGCATTGATGTTTGTCATTGATGTCAACACTAGTTGTTTTGTTGTCTACCGACTTTCGGTAGAGTGGTTGGTCCTTGATGTTGATTTGGATATTTGTCTCCGGTTTGGTTTGACTTTTGGAATTGGTTTTGATTGGTTATTCATGTGTTCCTGATGCATATCACATTCAGTTGTGTTATGCCTTGTATATCTATTTCCTCGTTAGTCTCCTTAAGTCGAAATTTGGGTCCCCTTTATTTTTGACCTCGGAACTCCCGGAGTCCCGGAGTCCCGAGGTCCCTTTGCTTTCCTTTGGTTTTGACCTCGGAACTCTAGAGTCTCGGGGTCGCTTTTCTTTCCTTTCGCTTTCCACCTCGGAACTCTGGAGTCCCGGAGTTCCGGGGTGGGGTATTCCTTTTTGTCGAGCTCGGAACCTTGGAACCTCGGAGTTCCGAGGTCGTGTCTAAGGCCTTCGTACGGATGGACTTGGGGGGAGCTATAAATAGAGATGATAGACTTTTAAAGTTCATTTGTGCATCCACAACTCCTCCTCCCTAGCTCCAAGTCGCGAACCTCCGGATCTCCGAGTTTTCCTTGGCATTTTTGGGAATTTCGATTCACCAGGTTGGTGATTTTTCTTGCTCATGTTGGTGGTTTCTAGATTAGATTTTTTTTCTTGTTTTGTGATTGTTGGTTTTTTTTCCTTTGCATGCCTTTGTTTTTCGCGTGCCCTAGTTTTTCAGCCCGGAACCCCGGAGTTCTGGGTAGTTGGTTTTTATGCCCTCGGAACCCCGAAACCCTAGAGTTTTGGGTGGCTGTTTGACCTAACCCCAGAACCCCGGACCCCCGGAGTTCCGGGTAGCTCTCACCCCGAAACCCCAAACTCCCGGAGTTCTAGGTAGCTCTCAATCCGGAACCCCGGAGTTCTGTGTGTCTTCCACTTAGGCATAAGCCCGGTACCCCGGACCCCCGGAGTTCCGGGATTCCTTTTGCACCCAACATAAGCTCGGAACCCTGGAATCCCGAAGTTCTGGGCCTTCTTCACTTATACCTATCTCGAGACCCCGGGACCCCGAAGTCCCGAGGTAAATCAACTTTTATGCTTGTTATCAAAAACTAAGGATTTGCTTCCAAGGGGTTGAGCTAACTAGTTAAAACACTGGGTTCTCATTGTGGAGATCCAAGTTCAATTCCCAATAGGGACATCTAAAGTGGAGTTCTAAGTTGTGACTCTTGGCCTTCCATAGGATGGGGAAGGTCTTGGGGTCAATCTAATCAAACATAATAATAATAATAATTCAAAGATATGTAATGGGGATGGGGCCCCCTACTGTGTCCCCACTAGTTCATAGCTCCAGTCAAAAGCTATTCAGGCTTCGGCCAATTACCTATAAAAAAAACAAAAAAAAAAACTGAGGATTTGCGTTCTGCTTGCATGTTCGAGTGGTTAGATGGACCCATCTTCCAGAAAAAGAGGCAAAGAAATTGATACTCCCAGCCACCATGAAATACCATTATCAAGGACAGGTCTATCTTTCAAAGCTAGAGGATCAAATCAGATGGGTCACGAATACTGAAATTGGCCATATAGAAATTGAAGATATCAAGGCTCAATTGGACAAACCTAGTTTGGAGGCCCTCCACCGGAGAATCAAGAGGTCTGGCCTAGTTGAAGCTACTGTCTTCCCATAGTCATTACAGGCACTAGAGTTCATAATGACCATTGCCCCATTTTATAATTTAGAAACTAGAAAGTGCACAGATGCATGAGGAAAAATAGTCATAGACTTGTCTCCAGATATGCTTGGGTTCGTCTTTGGAATCCCAACCAGGGAGGAGGTATTTCTGTTAACCGAAGAAGAGGCCTTAAAGGCATGGAATGACAAAATATCAGCTAGTAAGAGGCACATGAATACAAACTGGTTAGAAGAAGAAAGAAAGACAGGACTCAAGGCAACAAAGATCCTAAGGGTGGATTTCAAAGAGCCTCAAAGAGACTTAATCATTATGCTTAGCAGGGCTTTTGGCAAGCTGGATTGCAAGCATTTTCATCCCCGGATGTTCCAATTCATGAGCACTATTTTAATAGGAAAACAATACTTTGATTGGCCGCAGATCCTCTCTGACAATATCTGTAAGCAGATGAAAGAAGTTCAACATACTCAAAAGTTCTTTTTCACGTCATATGTCATCTAGGTAGCCGCTAGAGCTGGAAAGTTTCCAGGGATACAAGTAGAAGGTCAATTGGGAGAGGAGGAAGGACATAAGAAGATATGGGAGTATTATGCTCAACTCACTCTAGCCAATGCAAAGACTCATTTTAAAAGAGTTAATGATGCTTTCGTCTTCCCAATAATAATCAAATTGACAGGAGATGCAGGATATCGGATTAGCCTGGAGGCCATGGCTATCATCCGAGAGTGGGCATGTTGGTTTATCCAAAACCCACACTCTACTTACATCAGGGTTAGCGGATTCACAAGAAACCCAATGCTGCTGCCCTGATACTGCAATGATAGGATCATTTTACTAGAGTATGTGAGGCAGCTTGTGGGCCTCCAATCACTTTTGTCATCAAAACACAAAGCAGGTATCGATTTCTTAGTATCTATTGGATACTTTGCATGTTCCAAAATAAAAGTAGTGAAGTTAGCAGAACAAGAGCTTAAAGATTTGAACTTGAAAGACTATGATCATGCTAGGGAGTTCTATGATCCCTATGGGAAACTTAAACAAGCTACGCCTAAGGCATATGAGGGGCACAGGCCCAGCTTGGAGGACTTTTGGGCCAACCTTCAAGACAGTTTTGAGCTTAGGGAGAAGAACTATAATAGGTTATATGTGCCACAGGTAAGAGATTTTAGAATCGAGACTAACCTCCCTAAAGACCTTAGGGATGATGGTGACTTACTTGATCCAACTTATAGGGAATCAGGGATAGATAAAAGACCCCTCTCCCCAATAAAATGGTCTGCAAGTGAAGACACCAATATGGAAAAGGTCTCCCAAGTGGTCATCAATAGGACCAAGCAATGGTTACGCCAGAGGGTAAGGCCCAACGTCTCAAAGGTGAAACAGAAGGAATCCACTTCAGGGGTACCTCAGTCAAGGGGCCATAAGGAGTACGCTCGAAAGACAAGGTCAGCCTCGAGGGAAAATACGTCCATCGATCCAGGTGAAGAAGACAAACCTCAAGAAAGCACTCAGGACTTACTAAAGAAGCTCCAAGAAAAGATGAGGGAGTCTGAATTATTAAAGAAGGTTGCGGACTTGGGAGTGACTGATGGATTGGGAGCGGTACCACTGGCCAAAGTTCTCCCACCGAGGATGGCTATAGGGAACACTAAAGGAGAGGGTACCCAAGAACAAGAAGAAAATATAGAAATTACTAAGGAGATACCCGCTCAACCACCTTCAACAGATGCCACAAATGCTCCAGGCATCGACTCTCCTGCACCACCACTAGTCAATATATCCGCAGGGCAGCCCAAAGTGCAAGGTTTCAGGTTCACCACTGAAGAAATAAAAGTTAGAAACATCGAGTCTGATTCGGATCAGGAGGAAGAGGATCTTGAGCAACAACGGCTGCTAGAAGGTGAGCAAGAAGGGGATGAGGCAAGAGACCTCTTGAATGAAAGATTAGTGCTAACTCCTCAAGATCAAGAGGACCTTCTTAAGGATATAGTAGTCAGGAAAGGGGAAACAGAGGCAGGTGACGAAGAAATGGCATTTAATGAGGAGGTCAATGGAAAACTAGGAGAGTTACATAAGCAACAAGCTCTCCAAACCAATTTAGCTCGTGAAGTTATACCACCTCAAGACCTCGGGCAAATGGAAGAAGAGATAAGAGGCGGAGCAGAGGAGCAGGTAGAGGTTCATGTTATAACTACAGATATAGTGTCACATCAAGGTGATAAGGATGAAGATATACCGCAATGGCTAGAATTTACCTTTGGGAAGAAAAAGAGAAAAGCAGAGCTCCCTAAGGTCACTCTACAACAAGTAATCACTGAGGAGCCACCAAAGGTTAAGAAGCTGAAAACTGTTCATCACCTATCGAAAACTAGTTCCGGTGAAGTGATTGCAGATGTGGCAATTCCATCTCAGGCCGAGGGACAAACTTCTCCCAAATACCAAATATCACAGATAAATTTGGGCAAACAAACCAAGTGGGGGGAGCTAGATACTTTGGAGTTAGCCACGAGCGTCGTCAGAGGACGTGTAGAGAAGGAGCATACTTCCAACATGGAACTCAAAGAACAACTAGGACAATATAAGCAACAACTAATTGAAATGAGCAAACCCCTAGACTCGTGCAAAACTGATGACTTGCCTTCTACCTCATCACTGCCAGAGGAAGAAGTAAAAGCGTTAATGGAGGTGAGGCAGGTGGCAGCTACAGCCAAGTCATGGGCCCAAGTAAATACAACCAAAATAAGATTATTTTTGCAAGATACTATGGGGATGTATAGTAAGGCGGTATAGGTAGGCGGAACTTTGGCTTCTTGTTCCACACAATGGGAACGGAAGTCGAACATTTTCACCAAACAATTCCAAGTTTTGAAGAAGATATTGCGGCTAGGGGAAGAGACAGTGATAAAGGAGGACCTCTTAGGGGGTGATAGCTATAAAAACTTACAGTCTTATGTATACATCTTGGAGTTGAAGATTGAAATGTTTCAACAATATATCAAGGATATGACCGAGATTCGGGACCCTCTCCTTAGATAAATTTTGTCATACGAGAATTTTGTAAAGAATATGCTAGGACCTTTTGGCCTCAGATTAGCTGCTACAGGAATAATGGACCAACAACAAGTTTTGAATCAGTGGGATGCATATGAGGCACAACACCTAGGACCTGAGGCCCAGTTTGATGTCACCCTTATGGACAGGTACACATATCTGATTACTTAGTGTCAGGAGGTGGAACACACAGTGAAGGAGTTAGAGGAGGGGAGAACGCATGCGAATGAAGTTTTGAAGAAGTATAAATTTAGAGTTAAGCATGTAGCAGATCCTCCAGTTCAAGCAGTTGCATGTATAGTTGATAATTATAGAGCTTTTATCAAGAAATAAAGGATAAGCACATAATTGCTAAAGATAGCAAAGCTTTTTTTTATATAAATCCTTAAATCTTGTATTTTTAATTGCGGCTCCTACTCGAGTTCCAATTTTGAGATAAATTCTGCATGATTACGAAAACGTGGCTCACCTAGCAAGGTTTTTGTAGTGCCCATGCAGTCCCCATTTCATAGTTGTTAAGTGGAGTGTCAAGGCAGAAACTTGCAAGTTAACTGCGACTCCTAGTTTCAGTTCTTAATTTAGGTTAGGATTAATTTCTAGATAGTAGGGTAAAGAACTTCTATAAATTGAGAAGTTGGATTCATTTGTAAAGGTCCCAAATTGATGATTTGTGGCCTACTTAGAGATTTTAGAATATTTTGCAGATTGTTAAGAAGTTTGTTATTTTGTTATACATTCATTGAGATTAATATGAGAATCAACTTGTAGATTTCCTGATTTACATTTATATTCTATCAAATAGTTCTGTGTAATCTGATAATGTCTATTATTTGGAGTTAGCAACATGGTTTAATCTTTTATATATATATATATATATAGACATTTATGCTTGGTTGTTTGCTTCTTGAGTTCCAGTTTTTAGTTTCCCGTCTATTTTTTCCCTGAGGTCTTGTCCTTCCTTTGTTTGTGTGTGTGGGAGTTTTCTTTATATTTATTTATATATTAACCCCTTTTTTGTGTGTGCTTGTTCTTTTTTATTGTTGTTCCCCTTTTTTGTATTTATCTTCTTATTTATTTGTTCCCTCGCCTTTTTATATATATATATATATACATATATATATTTTGGTTTTAATTTCTCTCTTTCTTTTGTTTTTATTTTATTTCCTCTTGTTTAGGTTTGACTCTCTTCATCCTGATGATGGATCACGGAGTGTGATCTGAAACGTTGATGTAAAAATCTTTCACACAATCGAATCCAGAAATACTTTCTTAATTATATGATAGATTGTGGAAATCTCTTAGAATAGGTTTAACTATAATGTCAGGGGGAGGAGGAGGGGGAGGCGGGGCACTGATTAATTTACTAATTAATGATAGAGGTAGGTTATGGTTTTGGGTGGGAGGGAGATTAAGTCGTCTGGTTGGTCCCTATGACTTATGGCTGATGGCTGATGGCTGATGGCTGATGCCCCCGTTTCGCTCCTTCTAAACCATAGTAGGGGCATGGGGGGGACATGGCCGGTGAATGTCCTAGACAGAAAGCGTTACAGAAAGGCTTTACCATTGAAAGGGCCGTCATCGAATAGAGAGAGTTTGCGGAGGCCCAAAAAAATTAATAGCTTGGAGGAAGAGGGAATAGAAAGGATCAAGGAGTAGATCCTATTGCTGCATGGGGTAGCCATACAGCTAGGGTTTTGAATCCGCTTCCAGAATTGGGAGTTTTAACCTTGCTATGGGCGCGGGTAGGGCACCCTATAATTCCCCCCCACTGGACACTATAACTATAAAGGGACCCGGGTGGGAGGACTAGAGGGCTCCTTTGATTGCCATAATCCCATTTCTCCCAGAATACGCTTGAGATAGAGGGGCATTTCTCACTTGCGGTGCTTCATCTCTATATCCATAGCTGCTTAATACCGCTGGCCGAGGTTATCCAACCCCTCAACGTCAGTGGGTTGGGCATGCTCATCTAAACAACCAATCCTTCTCATGTGGCAGACATTAGAGTAGTCATTCCCTTGGTCCAACGATTCTGCTCGTTTGTCCAAATTTTGGTGCGTATGGGAGGTATGGATCCCAATATAGAGCATTTTCAGATGCAAACCTAGCTTTTCCCAATTCCCCCAACAGATCATATTCCCGCGGATAAAGTGTTTCTTGGCATCGTGTTTCCAAACATTAGTGCTTTATTCCCATGCTTCTGAGTCATATGCTTTAGGCGTTATCATGGATCTAACATTCCCTGTTCCGAGGATAGGAGGTTTTCCAACTGAGTACGGTTTGGAGCCTATATAAAGAAAGGGCTCTCTGAACCACTCCTGTTTGATAGAATTTAATTTCACTTGGTAATGTCTCCCAAGTTTAGATATGGAAATAATGTATGTAAAGATTCGACTAGCATTTCCGACTTCGCTCGTTTAGGTAGATCCTTCTCTCACATAATTTCGAACTACTACTAGACTATTGATAGGGGCCAGATGTTGCAATGATCCAACTCAGTAGACTATTGATAGGGGGGTGGGTGGCCCCTATAGATATATGGGCATCAGGGTATAGCAGAGATGAGTAGAAGGGTGAAGAAATCTATCACATTTGGTATTTCTCGGAGTGGAGCAACTCCAGTCGTTAGGGCAGATCCAAGTTCTACACACACACACACATATTTGTTGTATTTATGTATGCAGGATATGCAATGCATGATATAGATGACATATACATATGTATATGTAAATGTATATGTATATGTATATGTATATACATATGTATATATATATACATATACATATGTACACACACACACACACATATACATATATATGTGCACACACACACACACACACATATGTTGTATTTATGTATGCAGGATATGCAATGCATATATATATGTTGTATTTATGTATGCAGGATATGCAATGCATGGTATGGATGACATGTGATGGATTTTATGTACAAAATTATGCTAATGCAATTATAGGAAAATGACGAGTGCATAATGGAAATGCTGTGGATAATGCTTATAAATAGAATGAACTAGCAAAATTTTAATGGCTAAGGACAACTACACCTATATGCAAGTGAATGAATTGGGTAATAAAATGATATGCAAATGATGTTATGCCATTAAAAGTGAGATTGTAAATGGACACATTGTTTCTGTAATATGCCAATCATAATACAATGAAGGGAATGGAAATGGAAGATGGGGGAGAGAGAAAGTGAATAAATTGGAGTCTCCAGGGAAAGAGAGATGGAATGAAATGAATTAATTAAAAGGAGGAGCGGGTGGGGGGGGGGTTCTTGTTGTGTAGATGTGGAGAGCAAACCTAGATATTGTCGAGGATTATCTATATAACTAATTATAGAAATCAAAATATTGTGAATATCCAAGGCATGGACTAGATTCTTAGACAATAAGTATCTCTATGCACACAGGCTCACAAACACCATGATGATATAAATGCGAGACTATAGGATCATACAAGAGAAACCATCAAACATGCCATACCACAAAAGATGCCCCAATATACACTGACCTAAGAAATGCCAAGATATAGGATGATCATGGTAGCCCTAGATAGGAGTAGTCATAGGAAACAAAATGTAAATCAAAATGACAAGATCAATCATGCAAATGAAATACACATGGCCAACTAAAATCTCTTGCGAAGAGTAGGAATAGGATGGTGATAACATGCCAGACATGGGAAGTATGCATCCCGATGGGCAAAGACAACTGATGAGATTGATTTAGGAAATAGAGCAGATGGAGGTGCAAGTGAATGTGGATATGGAATCTCATCACTGGGATTTGATTAGCACAGTGTAGATGGGTGCTTGGGTGATGCTCAAGTCGAGAAGAAGCTCAATTTGATGGGACAATATCAAAAAGCGAGGTAAAGCTCAGTATGATGGGATAAAAGCTCAATGTACTGGGATGATCCTTATTCACATCTTGGATGAAATATCATAATCTCAATGGGGGATAAGTGAATGTAAGGAAGTGAGGTGAATGATGCGAGTGATCAAGATGAAAAGTACCTACAAAGATAAGGAAAGTGTATGACAGGCTGAGTGGTGAATTACTGGCTTACATTACTAAAAAATATAGATGTTGGTTGGGAGGAGGAGTAATGCAAGTGGGTGGGATGAGTGTCCAAAGAGACAATGGATCTGACTTATTTACCTTAACTCCTGAACACATTGAACACATGTTTTCACCAAGGTACTTGCCCATAGTTCCACAAAGTGGTTTTCACTAATGGATGAATTGATTTTTCTTTACTTTTTTGCTTTTTTCATTTTTTTGTATTTTTATGATTTTTTATTCTTTTTCTAATTTTTGAAATCTGGTAATCTTTGAAGGCCATGCATAGAATTTCTTTAGATGTATGATGTTCATGGGATTATTCAATGGATCTCCATCAGGTGTAGCCAACTGATAGGATCCTGATCCATACTTTGTAAAGATGACATAGGGTCCAAGCTAGTTAGGCTCAAACTTGCCTTTCTTTTCACGGTCTTGGAGATTTCTTTGGTTTCCTATTAGGACAAGGTCACCAATGTCAAATTCACAGGTCCTGACTTTCTTGTTGTAGCTCTCATATATCCGAAGGTGATTTAAGGCTTTGAGATGCCTTTCATATAGCAATTCCATCTCTTGTAGCCTGGCCACTCTATATTCTTCATCAGGAAGGATGTTCTATAGGGATACTCGTAGTGAGGGTATCTCAATCTCAAGTGGTAGGACGGTTTCAGAACCAGACACTAAGGAGTATGGCGTAGCTCCTGTGGGGGTACAAATACTTGTGTGGTAGGACCAAAAGATGAGATAGAATTGTAAGTGCCAATCACAACCAACTTCATTGATTGTCTTCTTGAGGATTTTGATAAGAGTTTTATTTGAAGCCTCAACTTGACCATTACCTTGCAGATAGTATGGGGTGGAGAAGCGGTGTTGGATGTCAAAATTCTAGCATAATTATTTGGTATCCTGATTTTTGAAAGGTCTATCATTATCTATGATGATAACTTTAGGGATTCCATAGTGACAGATTAAGTAGTTTAGGATAAACTTGGAAATCTGTTTGCCAGTGGTGAAGGTGAGTGGTATGTCTTACACCCACTTAGTGAAGTATTCAATAGAAGTTATTATGAACTTGTGGCCATTGGATGAGGTGGATGGATTTTTCCTATGAGATCGAATCCCCACTATGAAAAGGGCCAAGGTGTGATAAATGGCTACAAATCCTAAGAAGGTGCATAAATCTTGTCACCATGCTGGTGATAAGGGATACCTTTCTTCACATAGTGATATGCATCCTATTCTATTATAGTCCAATAGTATCTTGTGTGCAAGAGCTTCTTAGCCAAAGTGAGGCCAATTGAGTGTTCTCTATAGATACCTTCGTGTACTTCATGTAGTGCTTTTTGAACCTCCTCTTTGTGTAAATACCTTAGGAGGGTTCCATCAAAGTGCCTTTGAAATAGGGCATCATCAAGGATGGTGTATCAAGCGGATCAACGAATGAATGTGTGTTGTTGGGTTTTGGTAAGGTGAGAAGGGATGGTGATATCTCAAAGGTAAGTGAAGGTTTCTTGATACCATGGGGAATAAGGACGAACAAGGGCACATACCATGTCCAATTCAAGGACATCATATGCTGGTACTAAGAGATGCTCAACCAAGAACTCACATTTTTGACTATTTGTGGGCATTTGCACGAGAGAACCAATTGTAGCCATTACATTGGTGGCTCCGTTGTTTGTCTTGTAAACTTGCTCAAATTGGTTAAAAGTTAAGTGCTGCTTGAAGTCTTCAACCATGCAACAATAAGGGAGGAACTTGTCATCTTTTGTTTGATATTCATCATTAACTTGATGAATGACAAGTTGGGAATCTCCATAGACTTGTAGTTCTATGATCTTCCATTGGATAGCTGATCATTGGATAGCTAAATGGAGTCCACTGATGAGAGATTCATACTTTGCTATGTTGTTTATGCATGCAAAGGCTATCTTGTAGGACTTAGGAATACAATCACCTTGAGGGGTGATCAACAAGATACCTGCCCCCAATCCATGGTGCGTGCAAGAACCATCAAAATATAACTACCATTAAGTGGATTGTGTGATAAACATGATAGAGTCATCAGGGAATTCCGCTATGGGGGGTGATCGCATTTAAGGGGAGCGTCAACCAATTGATCAGCTATAATTTGTCCTTTTATTTCTTTTCTGTCTACATACTCTAACTTTAACTCACTTAGCAACTTGACCCATTTAGTTGTGCATCCCGTGAGAGCAACTTTGGACAACAAGTACTTGAGGGGATCAATTTTTGCTATGAGTTTGGTCTTATTGTTAACCATGTAGTGGTGAAGCTTGTGATTACTAAACACCATTGCAAGGCATACTCGTTCTATGGGAGTATAATTGAGTTCATATCCCACAAGAGTGTGGTTGATGTAATAAATTGAATTCTCTTTTCTTTTGTCATGAGTTTGTGTGAGTAATGCCCCAGAGCTAATGTAGTTGCTGATATGTACAAAAGAAGTGGTTGTCCTGATATAGGTGGCATCAATACTAGAGGGGAGGCTAAATACTCTTTTAGTTTATCAAAATCCTTCTGACACAGGTAGTCCCATTTAAACTTGGTTTCCTTGTGTAGGATATATGCAAAAGGATGACACTTGCAAGTTGTGCAATAAATTGGTGGATTGACTGAAGCTTCCCTATAGATTGTGAAGCTTCTTGAGTGTCTTAGGGGGAGGAATTTCCATGATTGCCTTGATTTTGGCCGGATCCACTTTAATTCCTTTGTGAGATACTATGAATCCCAACAATTTTCTAGATGTGACCCCAGAAACACACTTCTTAGGGTTAAGGCGTAGCTTGTATTTCTCTAGTCTTTCAAAGATTCTTCTCAAGAATGGAATATGCTCTTCATGTGTTCTAGACTTGCCCATGATTTCATCTACATAATATTCCATAATTTCATGCAAGAGGTCATGGAAAATGGTTGTCATTTCTCTTTGATATGTTCCTCCTATGTTCTTTAACCCAAAGGGTATGACCTGATAACAAAATGTTCCCTAGGGAGTGATGAATGTTGTCTTATGTTGGTCTTCTTCAACAATCTTGATTTGATTGTATCCACATAAACCATCCATTAGGAAAGAATATCGTGTCCAGTTGTTAGGTCTTCAATCATGTCTATGTTGAGTAAGGGGAAATAATATTTCAGACATGATTTGTTGAGGTCTCTAAAGTCTCTACAAATCCTTATGCCCCTAGCGAGCTTACCAACATGTACAATATTGGAGGCCCACTCAGGATAATCAATGGGTCTAATGACTATGACATCCAACATCTTTTGTAGTTCTCTTCTTTGACCAATAAGGAAATCTGTGGATGCATCTTGCAAAGTTTCTATTTCACTGGTTTAGCATATGGTCTGACAACAAGGTTGTGTACTACTAGTTTTGGATCCAGGTTAGGCATATCGGCATAAGACCAAACAAAGTTGATTTGTGTCTCATTGAGAAAACTTATGAAGTTCTATTTCTCCTGATATGTAAGGGACTTTGCTACAAGCACATTCTTTGGATCGTCATCTGTACCCATGTTCACAATGTCAGTTTCTTCAATCAACAATGATGATTTCTCCTGATACAGGGGAACCATGGTAGGCAGGTCAAATACTTCATCTTCTAAATCCTGATCCAAGTTTTCACTAGAAGATACATCCTTTATTTTTACTTTTTTTGAGTCTGAAGGTGCCTCATTGAGATTTTCACTAGGGGACTTCTTGTTTTTCTTTGAATTTTCATTTTTACAATAAGAGAGTTGACCTGACTACTAAAGTATTCTTCCCTTTTGAGTTGGATTCCATTCATGGATGTGTGATTCTTAAGGTCTTGCATGTTGATTAATGCCAAGAGGGTATTGTCGTCAGCACAAATGTCGAGGGCAGGTGGTCCTTGTTGGTCCCAGTCGATGAGTTGGAGTTCGGATGAGTTGGAAGGGGTAACGGGGGTTATTACGTTAATGTAGGCATCATCAAAAAGATCATCAAGGAATTCAAAAGGTACTTTGGTGAACTCCTCTTCATTAGAGTCTTCAATTTCACAGGGAGGATCTATCAGAACACCAGTGATAGTAACCTTAGGCACTAGTGAGAAACCCAAGCCCCTATTGTACTTGTATGATATTGGTGGGATGGGCACTTTCTTTCCTTGTTCTTGGGGTCCAAGACCATGTCCTTTATGGTCAATCTTGTCTACAATAGCAAATGCCTTAGGATACATTTTCTTTGGGATGTTTTCTCGTGCTTCATCTTTTTCTTGGTAGAGCCAAGAAGAGACATCATTTTCTAATCTCTCTTCATCAAGTGGGTGCCACTATTCAAATGTGGTCTTTTTGCATTTCATAGTGGGTTTCTTTTGGACCTCAATCTCTTTAGGCCTTCCATATGACTTAGGAGATAGTGGGAGTTTTCCTACATAGAGTTCATTTTGAAGGGTGTACTATTCTCCATAGCCATTGTCAATTATCTTAACCTTGATCTTGGGTTGGGAGAAGGTGGATGCGACGTTGGAAGGATCAGACAGAGGTGATGTAATAGGTGTATTGAGTGGGAAATGATAAGGGTGTTTTCCTTCAAAGAGTTTAAAATAATGGAAGGGTTGTGGGTTAGCTGGGATTGTGATTTCTCTACCATTATAAGGAAATTTAAGACATTGATGGTAAGTGGATGGTACGGCTTGAATGGAGTGGATCCATGGATGACCAAGGAGATTGTTATAGGGGAAATCAATATCTAAGACTTGACATTTAGTTTTAACTATTGCATGGCCCACTTGAATAGGTAGTGTTATGGTGCCTTTAGAGACCCTTTCTGCATCATCATAGGCTTTAATTATGATTTTTCCAGATGTATCAACCAAGTCTTAAAAAATACCCAGTTGTTTGATCGATTTATATGTACAAAGATTCAGTCCTGATCTATCGTCAATAAGGACTCACTTGATTTTATGCTTTTGAATAATAGCCTCAATGTGAAGGGGTTTGTTGTGAGATGGGTCTGTGGATGGAGCATCTTTGGAAGTGAAAATGAGGTGGTGGTTCACACCAAGGTTGAATTTGTCAGCATTGATTTTTTTGGGACATGAGATTTTAGAAGGGCTTGTTCAAGGATCTTTTTATGAATAGGTGAAGTCTTGAGGAGTTCAAGGATAAATATCTATGCAACCATCTTACCAAGGTGATCAAGGATATCATAATGAAGGGTGGATGATGTGGAGGCTTGCAGAGGAGGAGGGTGAGCTCCCGAGATGGTTACTCTCCCTCTGTGGGTGGTGACATTACAATAATTCTGGGAATGTGATGTGGAAGGTGAGGCACCTTAAATGACAATATTAGCTTGGGAGGGCCCGCTTGATGACTGCTGGGGTGGGAGACCTTGAATATCTACCCTAGGTTTGAAAGGAGTGGATGAGGGATCAACTCCTTGGATAGTGATAGTGTTAACATGGGTGTCAGTGGGATTTGTGTGGCCTACCAAGGAGTCAAAACTAGTGATGTGGTTGGTATAATCATAGTGTATTTCATGAGATGATGAAGCTTTATCCTTACCATTCTTAGCAAAAGGGGTCCTGGTACATTTTGAGCTTGCCATTTGAATTACCAAGTTTAGTAGTTGCAACCTCAACATCACCTTTGTCAATCAGGTCTTGGATGTAATTCTTGAGTTTGATACACTAGCGTGTATCATGACTTTGGACACAATGGTAATCACAATAGTCATTCTCATTGTACCATCTAGGTTTTAGTTGATTTGCATCAAAAGGACAAGTCATGGGAAAGACAACAACACCAGCCTTGACAAGCTTTTGGAAGATTACGTCTATAGGTTAAGTGAGTGGAGTTTACTCATGCGGGTGTTGATTGTTAAAACGGGAAGGGTGACCTTGGATGGAAACACTATTGCGGGGTTGAGATTGGTTGTGGGAATTAAATTGGTTGTTAAATTGATTATTGGTGGCAGTGGGTCTGGTGGGGATAGTGACAGTTTGAACATGCTCAGCGTCAGTGACTCTATCATTGATAACATTTCTATTTTTGGACCAAAGCCTAGTCTTGTCATTGGATGAAAAAAGGCCTTGTGAATTTTTCTGATATGGTTTGAAAGTATGTTCTTCTAGGAGGACCCTTTCTAATGTTAGACCCTTCTTGGTAACTTGTTCAAAGGAATCAAGACAATGACAAGTCAAGGGACGAGACCTTTCAGGCACTAGCTTGCGTAGAAATAACTCGATTTGGTAAGACTTTAAAATGTCCCGAGGGAATTTCTTAATGAGGTGTCACCACCTTTTCAGAAGTTGGCAAAGGTCTCTCTAGACCTCTGCTTTGTGTTGCATAGGTCCATCATAGAGGCATCATTTTCAATGTTATATTCATAATGGGAAACAAAATTTTCTATGAGGTACGAGAAAGATTTGTTGGAGCCATGGGGTCAGGCCGGAAACCAAGTGAGGGTGAGTCCATTAAGACTTAGGAAAAAGTTGGCCCAAGTAGACATCACTATAGGAGACCTCTTAACAGGCTATGTAGAATTCTCAGATGTGGTCTCTAGGATCTCCTTTGCCTTTGTATTTTTCAAACTTAGGCATGTCAAATGTGTATGGTTTCTTACAAGTCCCATCCTTATTAATTTTAATAAGGTACTTCATATCCTGGATTTCTTTCATGAGGTCAAGTTGTTGATTTTGGACATTAGGAATGTAGTGACTTGAGTTGGACCCTGGGATTTGTGTGGACACTAATGATATACTACCACCAATATATTGATAAGAGGAAATGAGAGGTTGTGAAGTGATTTGAGGACACGAAATGGCAATGGCACTAATGGGAGGTAAGATAGCATTGATGTAGTTAGTCAAAATGTCAAGAAGTGTAGATGACCTAGGAGGTTGGGAGATGGGAATATTAGAAGTCTTTGGGGGTATGGACATTGGTGGTAAAGAGGTTGTAGGTGTGGATGTCACAAGTGGCAAATGAAGAATGGTATGGAGAATAGGGAGGTTTACAAGGTCACCTTTTGCAAGAGTTTCAAGGACTGACTTGTCAAAACTAGGGGGAAAATGTGCCCCTTGATTGATAAGTTGAGCTACAAGCCCATTGGAACCAAATTTGAAGAATTTATATCATTTCTTGATTGTAGGGATCATCCATGAAAGTTTTTGGATGCGGGGAGTGTTCAGGTTAGTCGCCAAAATGTTCCTCTTGTTGGGGATCGTGATCGAAAAGGTGACTAGATTCAGGCATCTCATTGCCTTCGACCATCTTCACTTTTTGAGAGTGATTCAAGACCATATATGGGTAACCTCAAGAATGAAAATGAAGAAAATGACAAGAAGGAACTTTGAAATAATTTGGATTTGGTGAGAGAAAGTGATGATAAGGACTTAGCAAATTTGGATTTTTGGTTTGATTTGGACTTGGATTGAAATTGATTGGATGGTCCTTGGATTAAGATGAGATTGATTGGATGATATCTTAGCCCTTATATTAGGACATAGATGAGGTGTAGGGGTTAAGAATGTGGGCCACAAAGTGAGGTAACAACCAAGCTAGGCTAAAATCAGACCTTGGATTGGAATTGGATCAAACCTTCTTCTACTTAGGATAGACTTCGTTCCTAAGAAAATAGGGCAAAGGAGTAGAGTTTTGATCAACCCAAATGATTGGAGTCAATTAAACAATATACTTGAGGTAGATTTTTTCTCAAGTACAAGGCTAATTTTGATAAATGATAGAAGGTCTAAGTTAGACTTTTGCGAAGTGTTGACCTTAGATTGGGAGGTTGGTTGATTTTTATGGATTGAAATTGGATCAAGGTTATTGATAGGATTGATGTACTAAGTCCTTAGAGATGAAAATGGCAGTGATTATGGAAGAAGGTAGATTGAAGAAAGAGAATGGAATAAAGGCTACTTTAGATGGGAAATGACTCAATAAGTGATTTCTGGGACATGCAAATTGGACAATGGGATGCGACCACTCCTATTAAGGGATTGTGATAAACTTGATCGTTGATGGAAATAATGGGTTTCATTGTTGTAACCATTAAAGTAATTGTGGAAATGATGAAGAAAGGTACAATGTTTCAACAAGAGTTTGTGGTTGACGTACAATAACTTACAACACTTGAGGATTTGTTTGTAAGGTGGCTTCTTCTTCTTGACTTGGCGGTAAATGGACTTCTTAGGATAATTGAGGGACTTGGGCTTATGGTGCATGAGTGAAATTTGGTTAGATTTTTTATTAGGGCAAAGACACTAAAACAAAATCAGAGACATTGATCCTCAAAAATGGAGACACCAATCCTCAGTGGTGGAGACACCAAAATAGAGGCGGAGATGTTGTTCCCTAGGAAAAGATATTGAAACTCAGGTTTGACAATTTTAGATGAAAATTTTAGAAAATTTTGGTCAAATTTTTGATCAATTTGGAAAGTTTTGGATTTTATCTCTACTCTTGGAAATAAAAATAAGACAATGACAAACACATTGGCCAAGGAAACACTTGCAAGAAGCATGAAAATGAAGAGGGCCTAAACCAACTCGATGTTCAGAAATTTCACTAGTTTGCACAATTAAGACATGTAAAATACATACAACTTAGGCTAGAAAGTGGATACTACTTCTTGATCCCCACGTGGATTTCTCCATATACCTAGACAAAGCAAATAGATAGAGAACTGGTAGCACTGACTCCCCTCCATGACACTCACTTCTCGGGCATATCAAAATCTCTTACCCAAAAGATTTAGAGATCTTATGAACTAGGGGGTATCTATGTCTACTATGAATGATACGTGTGGGGCCACTTCAGAGGTTTGACCTCTTGCATCAACAAGCAAATGAGATTTTGGCTACTACAACAAGGTGTCTAGCAATGTTATGAGGGATCCTAGTCCAATGATGGTTTCTTGAAGCAAGCCACTTAAGCTTTAATTGGGCTTATTGGTGTAGAGAAGGCCTCCACAAACGTCAAATTCACTCAACGCTCCATCTGCCTGACCAACAAATTTATATAGCGGCTCGAAAAACACTGCTCGAGATCCAACTGGGAGAGACGATATCCCTAATGTACCTCAATTTTGAACTACTCTCTTGGGGTGATGAGGCCCCTAAGAGGTAATTCTCTTCAAAAAATGAAAAAGCGGGTGTTGTTAATCACCTTTCTCTTCACCCAAGGTCTGCAAAGGCGAGGGGAGATCATACTTGGTGTAACAGTCATTCCATCCTACATGTACAACCACACAAAACATGGAGGATAGTTATTCTTTTTAACCACAAGATATGTTTTCTACTCTAAAATGCAAGAAAGAAATCTAACCTAGTGACAAAAAATTAAGGTCTTCGACAAACATCCTACAAAAGATGATCAGTAGTCTAAGTTTATGCCTTGGACACATGAAAAAGTTAAAAACTCAGATTGAATTAGTAACACCTAGAAAACATCTACCTTCAATGCAAAAACCAAAGGGCAGGCATAGACACTAACATCTGTGCAGAAGCTAGCATATGTGCAGACACTGATTTAAGGCACCACCCTAGAAATAAACTAAGAAAATGTAGAAAAAAATTAATTTGGGCGGGATCTATACCACCATAGAGACATCAATTCAACCTATGGAGACGTTGATTCAACCTCTGCATGGAAATAATTAACTCCAAAAATTTCAAAAACTCAAACTCTATTAGAAGGTGGGAGAGCAGAGGGATGGAGACGCCAATCTACAGTGTAGATGATGGCGTCTGTGTAGGCGCTAAAGCAGAGTTCCCAAAAATATTTGATTAATTAGACTGAAAAACTAAACAAAATTCAATGCAATAGATCCTAATATTACCTAGATATAGTAAGCTAAAACAAACTGAGTGTTGTTTTTGTGTTTTTAATCTTTATATATGCCCTTTTTTTTGTTTTTGAATTTATAACAGGTTATTAAACTGAAAATGTAGAAAACAAAAACAAGAAAAAGGCCAGTAGTGGAGATGCCAATACAGGCTTCCTACAAGAAAATTGGTTAGGTGGGAAAAAGTATTTCAAACGGAGATGCTGAATTGGTTGAGTGGAGATGCCAAATTTGCAGCACAGATGCTGAAATAGAGCTGGAGATGTCATTCTGTGAAACCTGTGTGAAAAATTCTAAAAACAAGACAAAAATATTAAATGACAGGGATGTGGGTCCCATCGGGCGTGCCAAAATGAAGATGGGTAAAACTTCAAGCCTAATGGTTAGTTATACAAATCACATAAACATTCAAAACATTCAAATATGCATAAATAAAATCATTATACCTAAATTCCTTGCCACTTCCTCTTATTGAGCTTGTTAATGAAGTGAAGAATGTGCCCTTCCTCCACTTGATTTGATTTGCTCCTTTGGGTGGATTGTGGATTGGTATCCACTACACAATAAGTGATTGGATGAAATGATGATTGTGGTAGATGGATCTGGCTTAGTGTGACATGAATTGGGCATAATATGGATATTTTGGATGGATTTGGGCTCTCAAACTATCAACATAAGCTTACTCAAATGGTGGATGATTTGTGGAGGAGACTTCAATTTATAGATTGGAGGGGGCCAAAATGGAGGGCCAAAATTGAGTTGGAATGAAGGGTTGAGATTGTAAGAAAGTGGGAGAGGATTGAGATGACAAGGTGTGGGATTCAAGATATTTGCCATAAAGGCATTTCTTGTCTCCACACTCCTCAAGTACATGGGGAAGAGATATCCAATTACATTGGAAGAATAAAAAGTAAGGGGGGGACAAAGGAATTAAAAATTACTAAATAATAGATTGTGTGGGAAGAATAAAGGGATAAAGGAATTAAAAATTCTTTGCGAAGAGGGGGCATGGGGATGTGCAAATGATTTTAAATCCTTTGACATGACCAAAGTTGGTGCATTTAAGGTTTGAATGGTGAGATGGAAAAACCATTTTTGACAAAGAGTTGACCCATCCCTAATCAAGATGATTAGGAATGTGCAAATGATTAGGAGTGATTAGGTGGGTTAATGAGGGTTAGAGTGAAAGTGGGAAGGTTAGGAGGATGTGGCATGAGGAGAGATAATGAGTGGAGGAATATAAATTTGGGATTGTAAAAAATAGAATTATGAGGGTGACATTAGAATAATGTGGTAAATTAGTTATATGGACTATAGTGATAAAATTAATCAAATTTAATTTAATTAATTTTAAGAAGAAGCAGATAGACATAAAAAATAAATAAATTATGTACAAAAGCTTAAACTAATTAAATATTAATTTGATTAATTTTAGATGTCTATAGATGCAACTCTATTTCTGATTTCCTTTGGATCTTCATTGATTGCCCCATTTTCAATTTCCAATATGCTAATACGATTCAAATCCCTTTTCTATTTAGTGATGCTATAAAAATATTTGGTGTTTTTATCCCCAACATCGAACTGTAACTCCCTCGACTTATGCCTCCAAAATATTTCTTCTTTCGCTAGGATGTCGTCATAGTCTTTTAAAAGGCTTTTCTTCCTCATATATCACTCATTTTCCATGCCAACTTTGAGCACTTCTTCATTCAATTCTGCCAAAGCTTCCTCAATCTTAGTTTTCGATTCAAAGCTATTCTTAAAATGCACCTTAGTCCACTCCAAGAGTCTCTTCTTAATGCCTTTTAGTTTTGCCATAAAGAAAAAAATCTTGGACCATGTGAATTCATCTTCCATCCACCATGTCTATACCATTTCTATACAGTTTTCATCTTTAAACCACATATTCTTAGATTTGAAAGGTGCCCTGGGAGGTCTAAAATCCAATATCAAATTTAGTTGAATAGGGTAGTGATCTGAGCTCGAGCAAGGAAAAATGGCTCCTTCAAGAGTTTCAGGAAATGAGGACAAGCCACCATTAAAAAAGAACCTATCCAACTTTTTTGTAATATTACTGAATCCTAACCTTTTGTTGTTCCATGTATAATTTCACTTTTTGAGTTTAATTTCTATTAGATGATTTCTGAAAACCCAATCCTCAAAATCCTTCTGGGTCTGCCTTGGTTTGCCTATACCACCCCTCTTGTCCTTACTATATAGAATTGCATTGAAATCCCCTCCCACAATAATATGTTTCTCCTAAATAGATCCAAAAAAGACATCCAAATCATTCCACAGAGCTCTCTTGCTTATACACGATATTGGACCATAAACATTGATAACCATAAATTGCAAATCAGTCTCAAGACTCCTAACTTTCCAACCTAACCATAACCTACCATTATCCAAAGGTTCATAGAAAACTTTGGCTGAGTTCTAGCATACTGCTAGACCCCCAGAAGTCCCATCTGCCTGAACAACCATCACCTTCCAATGTTTAAAGCTTCTAAATACTGACTCCACTTCTTCCTGAGATTGCTTTGTTTGTTAGATCAACACTATCTCAACTTTACTCAAACCAACCCTTTGCTTGACTAGATGATTTTTGTTAGGGGCATTCAATCCCTTAACATTCCACGAAAGCAACATCATGGGTCCTGGGGAAGAGGGTTCCCTTCCCTAATTCCAAGAGAGTAGTGATTTTGATTTGTTTTGTAGCTTTTCAATCTTTAGATCTTAGTTCAGCTAATGATTTCCTTCCCGCCCCTTTCTTATTGGAATCCTTGCTACCTTTAATTTGATGGAAGGAATTTGATGGATACCAAGTTCACCCATTTTAAGTATATGATCTTCCTCTACACGTGTTGCCTTTCTAAAGCATCCAATTCCAAGATCTTCTATATCAACACCCTCTTTTTTCTCAGATATTCCTCATTTGTGTATGGAGAAGGCAAAGTAATCCCCATAAATTCATTCAATGCTTCTATTTCCTCATTGGAAACATTTTCCTCAAAGGGATCTTCCCCTATAGACCCTTCCATATAATCTATTATATCCTTATCTTGAACATGATGGGTAGAAATATTAATACCATCCCAGAGATTCGATACCACCTTATGCCTTGACTTTGAATTTTTCTCTCTTTGTCCATTATTTGGCAAAACTGCACTATTGAGCTACTCATGAATTTCTTTGCAAAGGGCTTCCATTTCTTCTACTATCTTTGATAGGACTTCATGGTTTCCACAACTTGTTGGAACTGCTGGATTGAGACTAATGTGTTGGTATTTTGGATATGTTGATATGGTTTTGTCATTGATGTCAACACCTGTCATCACTTGTCAACACTTATCAACACTTGGAGATCTTTGGTTATGTTCACCGACAAGTCAAAGACTTATGCACAATCACCGATATTTGGTTCACTAACAGATTGTATTGTTCACCGGCACTTGGAATGACTTGGAGACTACTTGGTTATGTCGAAGACATTATTCGATCACTTGGTTTTGGCGATTTGGTTATTTGTTTATTCGGGTTCGCATATTTGCTGTTACCGGCAAATAGGTCCAGGATATGCACCGACATGCATATTTATTCCAGATCAGCATGACACATTATGGAGATAATTTATTATTATTGTAAATGCATTGAGACGACATCATGCATCGGATATTGATTTATTTGTAATTGATTTTATTATAATATCTTTTAGTGAGCTAACCTATTCAAATTGGTCTTAGGTTATGGTATAAATGTAAGATCTCATTTGTGAGACATGTATGTGAATGCAAAAAGGATTGCAATAAGGTATATGCAAAAATAAGCAGAGTTATACATGCATACATCATTTGAAGGTTGAAGGAAGGTTTTTGTGAAGGCAATCAAAACTAAATCGGTAATGAATCCAACATATGAAGATGTTATTTTTTGCAGTACATTAATAATTGGATCTAACCATCCAATTGTAGTCAGTATGACTTTCATTTTGTGATTGAGCAGTGAGCTCTAGGCAGTTGGCCTCTCTGCATGTGCAGAATCCATATTGTACACACATACTATATGCAGTAGTATCATTTGATTGTGGGTAAGGCTTCCCAATGTGGTTTTTCCCCTTACAGGGTTCCCACATACAAATATTTGTGTTATGTGTTGTGGATTTTATTGTCTTTCTGTTTCATGCATTAATCTTTATCGGTACTGCAATTAACTGTTAAGACTGTTTACTGGCATAAAGTTTGGTTTATCGGTATTAAGCATTAAGTTTTGGTTAAGTTAATTTTGGTTGAAATTATTGGACAACTGATTCACCCCCTCGCCCCCCCCCCTCCCCCCCCCTCTCAGTTGTCTCTGAGACCTAACAGAGTTAATTGATGTAAGGAATGTCAATTAGGAAAGGAAGTTAGAGAAACTTTCAAGAGTATTACGGAGAAGTCTAACAATGTTCTTGATTTAATTCATACTAATTTATGTGGTCCAACAAGAACTAGAAGTATACAAGGAGATATGTATTTTATGCTAATCATTGATGACTATTCTAGAATGTGTTGGGTTACTTTTCTCAGAGAAAAATCTGAAGCATTTGGGAAATTCAAACTATTCAAGGTGATGGTAGAAAATGAAACCGACAAGAAAATCAAATGTTTGAGATCAGATCAAGGAGGTGAATTCACATGTAAGGAATTTAATACATTCTGTGAAGTGAATGGGATCAAAAGACAGTTATCAACACCCTGGATACCCTAGCAAAATGAAGTTGTGGAAAGGAAAAACAAAACTATCTTGGATGTAGCCAAAAGCATGATATAAGAAGCAAATCTACCTCATATATACTGGAGAGAAGCGGTCAATACAACAGTCTATACATTCAACAAAGTTCACATCAGAGGTGAAACCGGTAAGACCCCACATGAACTATGGTTTGGTAATACTCCTACTCTTAAATATTTTAGAATATTTGGAAGTAAATGCTATATTAGAAGAGATGAGTATATTGGAAAATTTGACCTAGAAGTGATGAAGGAATATTTATTGGTTATTCATCTAAGAGAAAGGCATATATATGTTTTAACAAGAGATTGCAGAAAATTGTTGAGAGTGCAAATGTGAAGATTGATGAACAGTTTAGAGGAAATTCAAGGTACACAGACTCTGAATTGGCAATAGAGATAATCACAAATGAACCTATTATGAGTACACCGGTACATAATGGTGATCCAATGACACCGGCATCATCTGGAGATTCAACAGTCACTGAAGAACAACAACAAGTAAAAACACCCTGGTATGTAAGACTGAATCATTCTGAAGATCAAATAATTGGAAACAAATTTCAAGGAGTTATGACTAGAGGATGATTGGCAGATGAAGAGGTATGTCTTATTTCTCAAATTGAACCTACATCAATTAATGAGGCATGTGAAGATAAATATTGGATTAAAGCTATGGAAGATGAATTAGAACAAATTGAAAGGAATAACACTTGGTCATTAGTTCCTCAGTCTAAAGACAAAAATGTAATTGGAACTAAATGGGTTTTCAGAAATAAACTTAATGAAGATGGTATGGTAATCAGAAACAAAGCAAGATTAGTGTGTAAGGGATATTCACAGAAAGAAGGAATTGATTACAATGAAACCTTTGTACCGGTAACTAGAATTGAGGCAGTCAGACTTTTATTGGCTTTTGCAGCACACAAGAACTATAAAGTATATCAAATGGATGTTAAATGTGCATTTTATGGATATCTTGAAGAAGAAGTTTATATTGAACAACCTGGTGGATTTTCTTTGATAGATAAAAAAGACATGGTTTGCAGGTTAAGGAAAGCTTTATATGGATTGAAACAAGCTCCTAGAGCTTGGTATGCTAGATTGGACAAATATCTTTTGAAGCTTGGATACACTAAAGGTAATGCTGACAACAATCTATACTATAAAGTGACTATTGATGACATCTTGGTTATTGAAGTTTTTGTTGATGATATAATCTTTGGAGGAGAAGATGGTTTGTGTAAAGACTTCTCTAACAAAATGCAACAAGAATTTGAAATGTCTATGATTGGAGAGATAAAATTCTTTTTAGGATTGCAGATTTCACAAACTGATAAAGGTATATTCCTATGTCAATCTAAATACTTGAAGGAATTACTAAAGAAATTTGGCATGAAAAATTGTAAACTGGCAAGCACACCTATGACTACAACTGATAAATTATCTTTGAAGGATGAATCAACACCTGTTAATCCGACTAGATACAAGTCTATGATAGGAGGTTTACTATATTTGACACAAACAAGGCTTAATATTATGAATGCAGTATGTATTGTTTCAAGATTTCAAAGTAATCCTAAAGAAAATCATGAATCAACAGTGAAAAGGATTTTCCGGTACCTACAAGGCACTACAAATCTTGGTTTATGGTATCCTAGAGATGAATTTTTTGATTTATGTGCATACACAGATGCTAATTGGGCAGGAGATGTGGATGACATAAAAAGCACCACCGACAAAGCATTTTTTATTGGCAACAGACTAATTTCATGGTTGAGCAAGAAACAAAGTTGTACAAGTCTATCAACAATAGAATTAGAATATGTTGTAGCAACAACAAATTGTACACAGGTATTATGGATCAAGAAAATGTTGAAGGACATAAAGGTAAAATGCAAGGAACCTATAACTATCTACTATGATAAAATGGAAGCAATTGATATATCAAAGAATCCAGTATTTCACTCTAAGACTAAACATGTTTCTATCAAATTCAATTTTCTAAAGGAGAATGTTGAAGCAAAAGAAGTGAAATTGATTTATGTGAATACTAAAGAGCAGATTGCAGATATTTTTACAAAGCCTTTGCCTAGGGAAACATTTGAGTATCTCAGAGAGCAACTTGGAGTCCTACCCCCACCGGTAGAGACTTAGATAGGTTGATGTTTGTCACCAACCGACATAATTAACAGAGAAATCTTTTTATTCCGGCTTTGATGAGGAGAGCTACTTCTCAGGGGGAGTAGTTGGTATAATAAGTTGGTATTTTTTATTTGAAACTGGTTTTTGTAATGCTTTGGCATTTGATGTCAAAGGGGGAGAGAGAGATTGATATGAAAAAACACATTATCTTTTTCTTTTGGGGAGAGATTATTCCTAAGGGGAGAGATATTATGTATTTTTGTTTCTGGTTAATGATCTCTTTGGGAGATTGTTGGTTTTTGGTTTTTGGCATTCCTGTTTTGGCACTTTGATGGTTTTTCCATCTTGTGTTGCCATCAGTGCCAAAGGGGGAGATTGTTGGTATTTTTGATATGTTGATATGGTTTTGTCATTGATGTCAACACCTGTCATCACTTGTCAACACTTATCAGCACTTGGAGATCTTTGGTTATGTTCACCAACATGTCAGAGACTTATGCACAGTCACTGGTATTTGGTTCACCGACAGATTATATTATTCACCGACACTTGGAATGACTTGGAGACTACTTGGTTATGTCGATGACATTATTTTATCACTTGGTTTTGGTGATTTGGTTATTTGTTTATTCGGGTTTGCATATTTGATGTTACTGGCAAATAGGTCCAGGATATGCACCGATAGGCATATTTATTCCAGATCAGTACGACACGTTATGGAGATGATTTATTATTATTGTAAATGCATTGAGCCGACATCATGCATTGGATATTGATTTATTTGTAATTGATTTTATTTAATATCTTTTAGTGAGCTGACCTATTCAAATTGGTCTTAGGTTATGGTATAAATTTAAGATCTCATTTGTGAGACATGTATGTGATTGCAAAAAGGATTGCAATAAGGTATATGCGAAAATAAGCAGAGCTATACATGCAAACATCATTTGAAGGTTGAAGGAAGGTTTTTGTGAAGGCAATCAGAACTAAACTGGTACTGAATCCAACATATGAAGATGCTATTTTGTGCAGTACATTAATCATTGGATCTAGCCATCCAATTGTAGTCAGTGTGACTCTCATTTTGTGATTGAGCAGTGAGCTCTAGGCAGCTAGCGTTTCTGCATGTGCAGAATCCATATTGTACACACATACTATCTACAGTAGTATCATTTGATTGTGGGTAAGGCTTCCCACCATGGTTTTTCCCCTTACAAGGTTTCCACGTACACATATTTGTGTTATATATTGTGGATGTTATTGTCTTTCTGTTTCATGCATTAATCTTTACCGGTACTACAATTAGCTGTTAAGACTATCTACTGACATAAAGTTTTGTTTACCGGTATTAAGCATTGAGTTTTGGTTAAGTTAATTTTGGTTGAATTTATTTGACAACTGATTCACCCCCCCTCTCAGTTGTCTCCGGGACCTAACATAATGTTCCCCTCTTGCCTCTTTGTTTTGTCCCAAAGGAAGATTAGACTACAATCTTCTCCTACAATTTTACCATCCTCGAGATCATCAAAATTAAACTTTTTGTGAGGTGTGGAAGATTCTCCTCCCTAGATCTCAGTTCGATTTCCTACTTTGCTAGTTTCCCCTTTTGATGAAATATTTAGTTGATCCATGCTTCCCATGGCTACATCAACTGCTTTACCCACACCTTTCAAACAAATTGCTATATAACCTTTAAACATAATGCATCTGTCGCCACTAGTGTTCAGTGTCCAAATCTCCCAAGATCTTAACTGACTCTAATTTTCCAAAGAAGAATTCCTCTTTGAAGCCAATGAAAGTTCCTAGGGTTCCACCAATTTTTTCTAAGATATCTTTACTCCAATATTCGAGGGGTAGATTGGCCAATCTAATCCAATGTGGAAATTTCTTATGTTTATGAAGATGGGGGTTAAAATTCGGCTCCCAATCAATTTTATAAAAGCAAAATCCTTGAAAAAAGATAGGCTCCCCTAATAAAATCCTCTTCTTAATGCTCTAATCTATGCGTTCTAAGAGAATTTTTTTTTCAAGTAGAGCTTTAACACTTACCTGAACTTCAAAGTAGTCTATAAAACAAACTATAATCCTCTTCTTGGATACCTCCTTACTCATCCATTTGATGAATAAACCACAATCAATGAAATTCTCCCATTGTGGTTTCATATAGGATGAAGAAATCAACATAACCCCACTTCTTCTATTTGGAGGAGAATATGGGTTTACTACTTGAGGTCTGGCCTTCTGGACCTAGATCCAATTTGCTTGAGGATTGCTTCCCCTTCCTCTATTCCTGTGAAATTGATATTTACTCGGAACCCTAACTGTACTCCTTCCTGAATCTTTCTTGAATTGTGACCTAGTCATTCATTGATTCCCTAACCAACCGTTCCTTTTCTTCCATTGAAAGGGTTGCTGCAATGAAATCCCTATTTGGGGTCTTCTTCCAAAACAAATAGAGTTTTCCCCTATGGAAAATCCATGTTTCTGGTCACATGTTCGCATATGATATGCGTTGAATACTCGATCGTGCCTGCCCTACTTTAGTCGTGACATTGCAACAATTTTTTTATTTGTAACATCATTGGTAATTGTTTATTATTTATATTAATATATCAGGATTTAAACCTGGTCCAAACTAGGTGAGGCTACTTCAAGGGAGCCTCCTCCCCAGAGAAACAAGGAACCAAAGTGCAAGACCCCTTAATAGGCCAAACATTACACATTGGTTTTGGTTCCGCCATTGCCATGAGAACAAAGAAGCATATTGAAAGAAACTTCCTCCTTTAATCTCTTGCCTCTCTTCCTCTTCACCTTTGTCCATCCTTCCTCTTGACCCCTAGCTTCCTACATCTCTTTTTTTGGATCCATCAACAGGGACCTGCCTTACATCCAAGCTCCTTGCACAATCTTGATTTTCATTGTCCCCCATCCCATCACAACATCCTGCCTTTGGACTAATTTTTTCCCTCAAGTCTTGATTACTAGCCTTGCTTGTTATGTCATCTATAATACCAATATCAAGATTAGAAAAAGCCAAAGTCCCAAATTCTCCTTCGAGCACAAAAGAAGAGGTGTCATTACACTAAGATGTGAAATCTTTGGACTATGAGTCACGAGTGACATCCATCTCCTTTGAGGCTCATGGGAGATCATTTTGGCTACCATTTTCTACCACATAATGGGTCTCAAAAACATCTCACCACCGTGTTCCCTAATTGTTTGAGTTTTTTAGTTCATAACTTTTAGTAATATGACCTGTCTGGTGATGAGTGCTCCATCATGATACTTTTTAATCATACTTTATGCTTTAAAATTTTAATGATCTGTGAACTAATATGCCTGATGGCATTCTTATTGCATGCATGTTTACTCATTTTTTCTATTATATTCTGGTTATTAGAAGTAATATTAGAAATGATATCTTTTGGTTGAATGTTTTACTCTATGATTGTTTGCACATATGGATGGCGTAATAATCAAAATAATGTCACTATGTTGTATTTTATCTTCATAAATGTATTTTTGAATATGTTTTAAGAGAGCAAGCAAACTAAGAAAACAACTCTAGTTCGATTTCTATGAAGTTGATGACAACTCTTGAGCATTATAGATAGAAAGATCCTCTTGATCTTCTCTACATCTATTTCATCAGTTGTCTCTAGAACTTTAACTTCCTTCTAGAGTTAGTTAATTTCATATTAAGTTTTCTCTAGTTCGGTTTTCTAATCATTACTCTGTTTTAAGTGGGTAACCTTAGTTTGAATTTGAATAAAGGATGTATATAAATATCTTGATGGTTTCTGTATACTAAAATAGGAAAAAAATTAGTAAGTTAGCCAGCAACAGAGTCTAATATTTTGTAACCAACAAGTTTGTTTCACTTCCTTTTGAAAGTACATTTCAATGAAAATCAAAATGTGATCTAATAATTCTTGTGTTTTGGATCCCACCAGAGGAAGAGCAGGGCCCACTTGACTGAAGGGAGGTGATCCCCGTGTTATTTCTCTTTCATTTTTAGTTCTGTGCATTGAAGTTGATTTCATTATGTTCAGTTTACATGATGATGAGTTTTGAGTAATGAGGAATCTGATTACATAAGTTTTAGTTATTCATTCCTAAGGCAGATGTTGTTTTGGTAGGTGAAAGTTAAGAAGTTTTTAGTTTCACATCTTTGTTTAAATTCCCTTTTAGTAAATGCTTTCTGTTTTCGTGATAGTAATCAAGATGATGAATTTGGAATTATGAAAAGAGCAGAAACATTGTTAGATTAACTCATGGAATTTAGTTGCTTTCGTGTTTGTTAAATTATATTTCATTTCTTGTAATCATAATAGGTTTCATTTCTTGCAAACGTAAAATAAGTTCATTTTTCAGGACTTAATTATAGGTTTGAATTTGTAGGAAATTATAAGTTATTCAAGTTTTTGATTAGATAATTCCATGGTTAAATCTTAACTCTGTTCAGTTCGAACTCTTAATATCAAATCTGAATCCTTCTTAAGATAGTTTGATTTCATTAATTTATGTTTGCAAAGTGTCTTTTTGTCTTATAACTCAGTCACAAAAGAGAGCTCTTTACAGCTCCTGACGAAGCATGATCCAACCCAAGTCACTGTTTTATAGTGCAAAAACCTCAAAAACTGAATATCTCCTTACCGTAAACAACTTTTAGACACACCTCGGTTTGATAATAAAAAGAATTTAAATGGTGCAAGTTGTGACATCAATTACCTTCCCCACCATTTTTGACGCCGTTGTTAGGGATACTTAAAATATTTGGCTATTGAAGTTATAGCTTTGGTGTTGATAAGAAAAATGCAAACAATTGATGAGAAGATCTAGAGATCAATTTGGAATATTTTTCCAAGGCATTATAATCTTGATCAACTGCAGGACGAACAACAAAATGAGTTAGAAGAACAAGTTGAACCATTTGAACAACAACAACAACACAAAATGGGTGGCTGTGTGGAAGCTGAAGATCCTCCACCTAATAGGACGTTCTTATATCCAATTAATTTGAATATATGGGATCATGAACCTCCTATGAAAAACATTTCACCCTCAGTATTACCAACTTTTAGAGGAAAAACTTTTGAAGGCCCTGACCAGTTTCTCTTTGAGTTTAAAGTCCTATGTCTGTTGGCATTATGTGAACCGACATGGCATTATGTGAACTGGCATGAAGACATAATGATATTGTATGTTGTCATTGATGTCAATATGGGACATAGTGTGAACCGGCACATGTGATAAGTGAAGAGAGAGAGGAACCGACATATGTATGAACTGGTTTATATGCCAAAGTGAAGCGACATATTTGTTCAAGGTGAACCGGCATGTAGTTATGGGAACCGGCACATGGAAGCATTGTATGACTACCGGTTGGTAGGTAGCTTCCACTTCGGGGTTTTCGGTTGGAGTACCTCAAGTCTATGTGACTCAATCAGTGATCATCTTGCATGAAGATGACTATTCATATCTACCTCGGGAATGTGCGAAGTCTGTCAAACGGTGATAACGTGTGATGGGTTATCAGCCACCATGAAAATGGTGGATAATGGATGATGGAGAATGTCTTGAGATCGATTCAAGATTGTTGCATTTAATGTAGTATGATTCAACGGTCAGGATTGAACCGTTTGAATTGCTTAACCTAACAGGTTTAGGGTTTAGGGTTTTTGCTACCGACCTGTATGTTTCCTATAAGGTCGATGTTGGGTTTCTTTCTGAGGTTGTTGGAAAAAGTTGTGAGTGTGTATCCAAGGGAAGTGTTACGTGATTCTTGCCAGACCAAAGGAGAGAAGAGATACCTGCAAAGTGAATGTGTAGAAGGAAAAGAGGAGCCTAAACAGATCTGCATTAGCATTGAGTGCTGTTAACAGATCATTGTAATACCTGTTGATCTCTAACCACTTCAACAGTTGTAAAATCCCCTAACAGGTAGCCTTAACTGGCTTGATTCAAAATCCCTTAAATCGGGTGGTCTTAACTGGCTTGATTCAAATCCCTTAACTGGGTAACTTGAGGCTAATGAGTTCTAAGAAGTTAGAGAGCTTAGGAGATCCTTTCAGCTATTGAGTTCTTGAAATCCTCTAACAAGGTGACCCTACCGGGTTTAACCCTTAATCGGGTATCCCTTAACCGGGTGATCCCTAACAGGATCGGTTCCTACCAGAACCTATTGTAATGTCCTTAACCGAACAAGGCTCCTAATAGAGTGGACTTCTAAAGAGTTCAAAAAGTAGCTTGTGGGTATTCATCCCCACCGTGGTTTTTCCTAGTTGGGTTTCCACGTGAAAAATATGTGTGTCATGTGAAATGCTTTTGTCTTGTGATGCTTTGTTTTACCTGTTAAGCACATGAAGGTTCTATGTTTTATGCCTGTCTATAAAACATATTGAACTCACTATTGTGAAGATTTGATGGTTATGTTTGCTTGTTTATGCATGAGAATATAATGGTACTGTAGTATTGAGCTAAGAGGAAAGATTATTGAGTGACCGGTTCATGACTGATTGAGCTATACTGGATGTTACCGGTTGCACTCTGTTTTACCGGTATCCCTGTTTGTCAGTCATTTGGAGTATTTGCTATCAAACTAGTTTTGGACTATATTTGTGTTGGTACTGATTCACCCCCCCCTCTCAGTACCGGTTTGGTACTAGTGGTTCATCATTGAGTTATCAATTGGTATCAGAGCGCCTCCAGGTCCTCTGTGTTGTAAGCCTAACCACTTGAGGAAAAGATCCTAGTCAAATGATGGAGAGGGAAGGTCCAAAGTTTAACAGGGAAAATTTTGGTATATGGAAAGACAGGATGAAGATATTCATCAAAAGCATGGGTGTTTAACACTGGAGTTATGTTGAAAATGTATATGTTGTTCCTACCGATACTCTCACCGATGACCAATAGAGAGAGATACAAGAAAATGGGCAAGTCATGGAAGCCCTCATCAGTAGTCTATCTGACATTGAGTTTATTGATGTTTAGGACAAGGCAAATCCCAAAGAGGTATGGGATGCTCTTGAAAATATCTATGGTGGTGATGAGCATGTAAAAGAGGCTAAGGAAGAGAGCCTGAGAGGGAAGTTTGAAGACATGCAGATGGTTGAAGGAGAGACCATTCAGCAGTATGGAATAAGAGTCAAAATAGTTGTTGGAGAAATAAAGAGTGCAGGTGGCAAAATAGAAGATTCCACTGTGGTAAGCAAAGTCCTGAGATCCCTTTTGCCGGTCTATGCAATAAGGGTTGCTGCTATTCAGGAGCTAAGATCAATAGACAAGTCTAAGGCGTCCTTGGACTCCATCATAGCTAAGTTGACAGCCTATGAGCTGAATAGTTTTGATGGTAGTGTTCGAAAGATGGAATTAGCTTTTAGAGCCTCTGCTATACCTTCCAGAAAAGGAAAAGAGGCTAGCACTAGTGGGGAACCTAATCAGAGTAGAGAAATGAAGGATGAAGAGTTTCTAATGGAATTTGAAGCACTTTTTGCCAGGAAATTCTCAAAAGGAACTGGTAAATACAAAGGTAAGCTACCTTTGAAATGTTTCTCCTATAATCGGATAGGACATATTGCTATGAATTGTCCTAATAGTGACAACAAGGATAAATAAAAAAGGTTTAAGAAATTCAAAGGAGGAAACCAAAGAAATTGTTTTGTGGCAGTTGATGAAGGTGTCACAGATGAGGAATCAGAAGATGAAGAGAATGAAGACATTGTGTTTGTTGCTGTAAAGGAAGATGTGGTGGACAAGAAGGCTCTTGTCTCCCGGTTTGATGATTCCAATGAGTGGATCATTGATAGTGGCTGTTCTCACCATATGACTAGTGATCGGAGCAAGTTTCTATCCTTAAAGGAGTATGAGGGTGGTGTGGTTTGCTTTGGCAATGATGCACCATGCATGGTCAAAGGTAGAGGGTCGATCTCTTTGAATGGAAAGAGTAGTGCTGATAATGTGTACTGGGTTGATGGTCTCAGACACAACCTTCTAAGTGTTGCCCAGCTAAATGACAGTGGCCTCACTTTGCAATTCAAGAATGGAGTTTGCAGAATCAAAGGTAAAGATGGTAAATTGATAGCCACCGGCATGCAGACTAAAGGTAACCTATTTCATCTGAATGCAAATATAAGCACATGTCTTATGGCTAAGCTTGATGATAGTTGGATATGGCATAGGAGATTCTGCCATGTGAACTTTGATAACATTGTGAAGGCTAGTAAGATCAAGGTAGTTAGAGGATTGCCGGTGCTAAGCAAACCAGACAATACCTTGTGTAGAGAATGTCAATTGGGGAAAATGTCTTCCTCAACCTTTAAAGGTAAATCTTTCACTGCTGACAACTTGCTTGATCTTGTGCATACTGATTTATGTGGTCCTATGAAAACTAGAAGTGTGCAGGGTGATAGGTACTTCATGATTCTCAATGATGACTGCTCAAGAATGATGTGGGTCACATTCTTGAAAGACAAGTCTGAAGCTTTTGGGAAATTCAAAGCTTTCAGAGCATTAGTAGAGAAGGAAAGCGGTAAAAGGATCAAATGTCTTAGAACTGATCAAGGAGGGGAATTCACTTCCAGTGAATTCAACAAGTATTGTGAAGAATTTGGCATCAAGAGACAACTGTCTGCCCCCCGGAATCCACAACAGAATGGCCTAGCAGAGAGGAATAATCGGACTATGGTTGAAGCAGCTAGAACCATGTTGATCCAAGGAAAGGTTGCTCACACCTTTTGGAGAGAAGCGGTGAGCACTGCAGTCTACACTATGAATCGGGTACTCATAAAAAAGGGTAAGGACAAAACTCCTTATGAGTATTGGACCGGTAAGACACCTTGGTTAACTACTTTAAGGTATTTGGTAGAAAATGTTACATCAAGAGGAGTGAACATCAGGGCAAACTTGAAGCTAAATGTGATGAGGGAATATTTCTAGGATATTCCACCAAGAGTAAAGCTTTCAAGTGCTACAACAATAGGACTCAGAGAATTATGGAAAGCATCAATGTAAGAGTTGATGAATCCTCTGAGAAGTCTGAGGAAACTGGCAGTGAGCAAGCTGTAAATGAACCGGTTGCAACCTTCTAGGAACCAGTTGTTAGTCAACCGAGTACCAGTAACAGTGTTCCCAAACTGGTGAATGCTGATACTGATGAAGATGAGGATGAAGAAGAAAAGCAAGAAGAACCAGTTAAGACCATTCCTCGGTATGTCAAGTTGAATCATGATCCCAAGCAGATCATAGGTGATAAGGATGCAGGAATCCTTACCAGAAGAAAGATCAGAGAAAACTCATGTATGATCTCTGAATTTGAGCCTAAGTCATTCAAAGAGGCTCATAAAGATGAAGACTGGATCAAGGCAATGGAAGAAGAACTTGACCAGATAGAGAAAAATGGTACATGGTCCTTGGTACCCAGACCAGAGCATAAAAATGTCATTGGCACCAAATGGGTGTTCAGAAATAAGTTGAATGAGGATGGCACAGTGATTAGGAATAAAGCCAGACTGGTATGCAAAGGATATGCTCAAGAAGAAGGTGAAGACTATGGGGAAACCTTTGCTCCTGTAGCCAGATTGGAAGGAGTTCGTATGCTTCTTGCATATGCAGCTTTTAAGAGGTTTAAGGTATATCAAATGGATGTAAAATCTGCATTCCTAAATGGTGTACTTGAAGAGGAGGTGTATATTGAGCAACCAAATGGGTTTGCCCTATCTGAATATAGTGACATGATATGTAGGCTACATAAAGCATTATATGGTCTAAAGCAAGCACCTAGGGCATGGTATGAGCGCCTACATTCCCATCTTGTGAAAATTGGATTTGAGAGAATAAGTGAAGATAGCAATATCTACTTGAAGTCTAAAGGCGATCAGATCTTGATCTATGAAGTTTTTGTTGATGACATCATCTTTGGTGGAGATGACAAGATGAGTCATGAGTTTGCTGATGAGATGAAGAAAGAGTTTGAGATGTCACTCATAGGGGAGATTAAGTTATTCATTGAACTGCAAATCCAGCAGATGGAAGATGGAATCTTCATCACTCAGTCCAAATATGTCAAAGAGGTGTTGAAGACTTTTGGCATGGAAGATAGCAAATTGGTTGGTACACCGATGGTGACCAGTTGCAAATTGACAAAGGAGGATGATTCTGCACTGGTTGATGAGAAGGAATACCGATCAATGATTGGTAAGTTGCATTATGTAGTGCATAGCAGACCAGATATTGCACATGCAGTTGGCATTACTACAAGGTTCCAGAAGAGTCCAAGAGAATCTCACTTGATTGCAGTCAAGCAGATTCTTAGGTATCTGAAGGGAACAGTTGACTATGGATTGTGGTACCCATACAACAATAATTTCAATCTAAAAGTGTTCACAGATGCTGATTGGGCCGGTAATGTGGATGACCGGAAGAGCACAACCGGTGGTGCATTCTTTCTCAGTGGTAGACTGGTCTCATGGATGAGTAAAAAGAAGAGTTGTATCTCTCAGTCTACAATGGAAGCGAAGTATGTTGTAGCTTTCATGAACTGCACTTAGACAATCTGGATGAAGCATGTACTGGAAGGCTTCAAGATCCCTGTATCTAAACTGTAAGTATATTTTGTGATAACACAAGTGCTATCAATATATAAAAGAATCCGGTTTTACATTCTAGAACTAAGCATTTTGAGCTTAAGTATTATTTCTTTAGGGAAAAGGTTCAGAATAAAGAGATTGCACTGGAGCATGTGTCCAGTAAGGAGCAGTTAGCAGACATATTCACCAAGCCTATCCCAAAGACAACATTTGTGCATTTAAGAGGTGAATTAGGGGTATTGCCCCTTCAGGAGGTGAACTAAAAGTGATTGTTCCACATCAGTCAGGTACTGGAAAGACAAAGTTTTGGTTGATTGGTGTGTTGAAGGATGCTACTCCTTAGGGGGAGCAACATGATGAAACAGTGATGATTGTACCTCCACTTTGGTATTGTTGTCAAAGGGGGAGAAGGAGTGAAGTGAAAAGATATCTGTAGCAAATGGGGAGAAGATGTGAAGCAGAGAAGATATCTTTTGTATATTGCCATCAATGCCAAAGGGGGAGATTGTTGGCATTATGTGAACTGACATGAAGACATAATGATATTGTATGTTGTCATTGATGTCAATATGGGACATAGTGTGAACTGACACATGTGATAAGTGAAGAGAGAGAGGAACCGGCATATGTATGAACCGGTTTATATGCCAAAGTGAAGCGACATATTTGTTCAAGGTGAACCGACATGTAGTTATGGGAACCGACATATGGAAGCATTGTATGACTATTGATTGGTAGGTAGCTTCCACTTTGGGGTTTCCGGTTGGAGTACCTCAAGTCTGTGTGACTCAATCGGTGATCTTTGTGTGATGAGTTAGCAGAATGATGGACAACAGATCGTGTTGCCACGTAAGCTCTGTGTGCGTGAAGGATCTTGCATGAAGATGACTATACCTATCTACCTCGGGAATGTGCGAAGTCTGTCAAACGGTGATAACGCGTGATGGGTTATTAGCCACCATGAAAACGATGGATAATGGACGATGGAGAATGTCTTGAGATCGATTCAAGATTGTTGAATTTAATGTAGTATGATTCAACGGTCAGGATCGAACTGTTTGAATTGCTTAACCTAATAGGTTTAGGGTTTAGGGTTTTTGCTACTGACCTGTATGTTTCCTATAAGGTCGATGTTGGGTTTCTTTTTGAGGTTGTTGGAAAAAGTTGTGAGTGTGTATCCAAGGGAAGTGATACGTGATTCTTGCCAGACCAAAGGAGAGAAGAGATACCTACAAAGTGAATGTGCAGAAGGAAGAGGAGCCTAAATGGATCTGCATTAGCATTGAGTGCTGTTAATAGATCATTGTAATACCTGTTGATCTCTAACCACTTCAACAGTTGTAAAATCCCCTAACAGGGTAGCCTTAACTGGCTTGATTCAAAATCCCTTAAATCGGGTGGTCTTAACCGGATTGATTCAAATCCCTTAACCAGGTAACTCGAGGCTAATGAGTTCTGAGAAGCTAGAGAGCTTAGGAGATCCTTTCAGCTATTGAGTTCTTGAAATCCTATAACAAGGTGACCCTACCGGGTTGAACCCTTAATCGGGTATCCCTTAACTGGGTGATCCCTTACAGGATCGGTTCCTACCAGAACCTATTGTAATGTCCTTAACCGGACAAGGCTCCTAACAGAGCGGACTTCTAAAGAGTTCAAAAAGTAGCTTGTGGGTATTCATCCCCACCGTGGTTTTTCCCAGTTGGGTTTCCACGTGAAAAATATGTGTGTCATGTGAAATGCTTTTGTCTTGTGATGCTTTGTTTTACCTGTTAAGCACATGAAGGTTCTATGTTTTATGCCTATCTATAAAACATATTGAACTCACTGTTGTGAAGATTTGATGGTTATGTTTGCTTGTTTATGCATGAGAATATAATGATATTGTAGTATTGAGCTAAGAGGAAAGCTTATTGAGTGACCGGTTCATGACTGATTGAGCTGTACTGGATGTTACCAATTGCACTCTATTTTACCGGTATCCCTGTTTGTCAGTCATTTGGAGTATTTGCTGTCAAATTGGTTTTGGACTGTATTTGTGTTGGTACCGATTCACCCCCCCCTCTCAGTACCAGTTTGGTACTAGTGGTTCATCATTAAGTTTTCAATGTCAGACTTATGACTACACATTTGACAATCAAAAGTTGAAGTTATTTCCTTCTACTTTAAAGGAATCAACATTAAGATGGTTTATGGGTTTACAAGCTGGTTCTATCTCGACATGGCTTGAAATGGAAACAATATTCTTGGATAAGTACCAAGATTATTGTTGAAAATAAATGATATATTACAGTTTATAATGGAGAATGAAATCATACTCCATTATAAACTGTAATATATCAATAATTATAGTTTATAATGGAGTAAATATCATTTCTGTACTAATATATGATATATATAATAATATAAAAAGTAATATAACTAACGAGGGAAAAGTATATAAGAAGGGTATTTTATTATATATTATCTAAAGTGTTACATATAATACAACCCCCATATTCTTAATAACAACTTTATATAAATGTTATATATAAAGTTGAATGACACGATTAACAATATTATACATATTGGGGTATTATAACTTAATTATTTATTTAACTTTATATATAACATTTATATAAAGTTGTTATCAAGAATATGGGGGTTCTCTTATATGTAACACTGTAGATATTATATAATAAAATACCGTTCTTATATACTTTCCCCTTATTAGTTATATTACTTTTTACATTATTATATATATCATATATTATATTAACTATTATATATAATACTATTATATTATACTATATAATAGCATAATATTATATAATTGTTACCTGTTTTCACTACAAGCTCAATCAGATAGAGCTTTAGTGTTTTAACATACAGAGAGGTACATTTTATTCTACTATTTTTACATTCATGTGGTTGAAGTGAGAAACGAAAAGATTACATTTCCATGTTTTCAAAATTCAGAGAAGTAGGAGAATGCACATGTTTCTGTAAAAGAGTAATCTTTATTAAAATGACTGTACAATGTCTCATACAAGACGTAAGAATAATTGGTGGTGCAGACAAGAGATAAATTATACACTTGCAAATGTAAACATAAAGAAAAAATGTAGATAGGAAAGGGTGACTCGTCATTGCCTGAATGATGAGTCCTCTTTGATTTGTTTGAGCATCTATAGTCCTTGCCATCCTGTATTCAGCTATGCCTCCTTTATGCCCTCGAGTACCTGCCTTTGAGAAGATAGTGTTGTTAGAGTAATGAAAGCCATCATTCCATATCTGCATCTGCATCTACAAATTTATAACCTATTTCTCATATGCATAAGAACAGTCAATATCTCATAAGCAAGAAATCAAATATGAATTGTTTTGTCTAACTTGTTTGCTTCATGTGCAGATACAAGAAAGTAACATGGTTGTTTATCAACTGATCATGAGTGGTGTAAAATGCGGCTCCCACAAGGGTTGAGCCCAACTCATAAAATCAACAATTACAAGTGAATCATTTTGTTCTTGTATAATGGATGTGTGAAACTTTTCTTTAGTATTTTTATACTAGTACTGAAGAAAGTTCAGAAAACTCCATGCCATAAGGGTTTCCTAGACTTTCCTTAGTACTAGTATGAGATACTTATTATAACCAATAGGAGCTACAAAATAAGTGAACAAAGTGAACATGGTCAGCTTCAAACAACATGATTGCAGGCATATACGGAGATAAGTCAATGAGTACAAGTGACATAGTTAATCCACTCTGAAAGCCAAACTATGCAATGACAAAGTCTCAAAGAGCATCAATGATGAAGGCAATCATATATGGTACAATAGTCATGTTTACTATCAATAGCAATTAGGAACAAATCACATAGTATCATTGCATGTAAATGACACATTTAAGACAAAGATAAGATACACAACATAGAATGTGTCTATGACAATGCTAAAAATATTTAAGTCAAGACATTTCATTTTCAAGTCCATGAAAGGCATAAGATAGTCCAAACATAGAATGAGCAATCATGGAAAACACTATGATAGAGATGATTGAAGGAACAATCACAATTATACACAATCAAAGGGCGGTGTTTAGAGCCTATAGTAATAGTGAAATGTAAGAAGATTAAGACATAGACCTTTAAGGTTATGACTGTCAAATAACCTTAGCTCAGTGAGTGAAATCTCAGTCCATCACATGAAGCACAAAACTCATAGAGATATCAAAGATCATAGTGCTAATAGCAACAAATGAGAATATTATACAAGGAGCACACTTTAATCATCAAATAGCTCAAAGATATCATTAATGGTGTCACAGTCATCCCAATCATGGAGCCACTGTCAAACCAATGTTAAATCACAGTGAGAAAACAAAGAGTATGAGTTTGTAACAACTTAAAGGTAGTGAAAGTGATTGGGCAGTCAAGTAATGAACAAAATATCAATCTTAAAGCAGTTATGATAGTGAAAGAGTAGTGAAATGTTCATTGTCAAGTAACATAGAGATACAAAAATGCACATCAAATGTAAAGAGCCTTGTCTTAGCACTTTTCCAATGGTAGAACCAGTCACACAAGGTACATATAGTCAAAAGAAATTGTGGCAGCATTGAAGAATGAAGACCCAAATTTATGGATAGACATAGTCAAAAACCTCATTGAAGAAGTAAGGAAACAAAGAGGCTTCAAGTCAATTAGTGATACAATGTACATGCAAGGTAAATATAATGAAGGCCATAGAAGCTAGTAGAGGATATATCCAAAGTGCAGTATGCTAGGATAGTAGAACTTGGGTATCACTAGAAGACATCAAGATGTATTTACAAAGACTCAACACAATAGATAATTCCTTGAAGAAAGGTCAGATTGACAGTGATAGTAGCAAAATTTATGCTTTGTTGCAACATCCAAATAGATGATAGTGAAGAAGAAATACACTGGAAAGACAAGATCACATCAATCATGATAAATTCTACTTCAATGTGGAGTTTTAGAGCATGATCATCCAAAGATCAAAATGGAAAGGTCATATATAATCATTGATTATTTGACAGTGATGAGAAAGTCCATGTAGAATAGTTCCTTTAAACATGTGTATACTGTTGTAATGAAGATTTCACTAACAAAGGGGTAATTCTGAGCAACCAAATGCAAACCCAAAAATAATAGTTATGACACATCATCTTCGACCTAACTTCACAGTGAATAAGTTCAATACAAATGAAGGTTTGTAATGCAACAAAGATAGTGCATATCAAAGGAATAAAAGATCCATAAGAGGCCTCAAAAGACAATCAAAAGACTATTGAAACAATGTACATTCAATGGCATTTTTTATCTGAGACAAGAAGTATAGTCTCCATCAAGGTATCATAGAGCACATCTAAAGTACAATCAATGAAATAGAAATCATTAGTAGTCCAGTAAGGAGATAACACTATCATAACAGTCAACATTGGAGAGTAGCTACAGTATATTCAAGGGGCATGAGTACTTCTAGACATACCATACCTCAAAAGGTGGCAATTAAGAACAAAACACACTAAATTTGCAATCAAGAATGATGCCTAAGTCATGAAGAGTAGTACAGTTACAAAGAAGTATATATAGTGGAGGTATGAACAAAATCAAAACTATTAGTAACTTTCACAAGTCAGTGGGAAGGCCACTTGATTATCAAATGGTTTCATGGAAAAGGATTTACAGTGCAAATCACATGATCAACATTGATAAAGAAACCAAAGGTTAAAAATATATTATCTCAGAATTTACTCATGAAAAGATGACCGAAGCAAGTACTAAATAGTAGTCCAAGATATGAGATATATTTCTCACTGGGAGTAGTCATAGCCCTATTTGCAAAGGAGATTACTAGTCTTTTAAGGGAGATCCAATACAATGAACAACAGATGGTATTAGATTGAAAGTTAGAAAACAGTCAAATAATAGTAAAAGGACAACACTGAGAAGAATTATTGAAGATATTCATTAGCACAATTTGCAATTAAAATATTATCATGGATGAGCAACTTCAAGTCAATAAGTAGTGAGATGCTATCCTCCATAAGATCAAGCGACAATGTTTAATACATTAAGTGTGACAATGAATGGAGCAATCATTTCACAACCCAAATGACAATCAAAAGGTGCATTCACTAGTCATCTCCGAAAGAGGTTACTAATGAGGAAATATAGGTTTCATAGTTGTAAGTCATAGTGAGGCATGTAAGACACCTTTAAGAAAATGCAGTAATAGTGACATAGATGAGGGCATGATATGAATATCAAGGTGTGCACTTTTGTTGTGGATAGGTGAGGCCTTCTCATCATCTCTTGCAGATACACTTCTAACTATTAAAAGCACATGATGACAATAGCTTCACAAATTACTGAGAGCAGTTCTGCAAAAAGAAAGGGATCACAGAGAGAAGCATATTAAGAACAAACCCAATGCTACAACTTAAAAGACAAGGTTATATCATTATGCATAATACACAATCTATAGCAGTTTTTGAGCAGGGAATAAGGTATTCATTACAGATATTTCTATGGTCACATAACAATCAAAGGAAGAAAATATTATCAGGCATAAACACTCACAAACTCAATGCAGTCATGAAAGACCTAAGGTAGTCTTTCCTTCATAGATATAGTAAATCAATAAGTCTCAATGAAGAACAAGTTCCAAATGATGATCTTATCATTCAAGGGGTAGTCCCATTGATATCCCGAAACGATATTCCAATGCCAGAAAATAGATAAGACAAACAATATTACTGCTGCAGCCCATCATGAAATATAGTGAGGCAGTCATAGGTATATGGAAGCATGCAAAAAATACAGGTGAATATGCTTCAGAATAGTAAAAGCTATAAAATTTCTTGATTCAGAAAATACCATGCATTTTCCAGTCATCAAAAGGATAGAGTATACACAACAAAGATCTCACCCAAATACAATATCTCAAGATTGATAGTAATAAAATTCACAAAAGGGGCAAATCTAGAATATGACCGCTTACCTCTTCTTCTCTGCAAGAATCTCCCAAATATTTTGTGGTTCATGGTTTCAACAAATGCATAGAGCTCGAACCCTAGTTATCCTTGGCAACAACTCTCTTTGTAAACAAGAAAATGGAATGAGGAGATAAGGTCTCATCTTTTTATTTTTGGTAGGTTTTCAAGCCCTAAATATGCCCAAGGAGAGTAAAAGGATTTTTGTCTTTGTTTTATAAAAGCTTTATTCATTTAAAAGGCCATGGTTTCCATTTTTTATTTTGTAATTCTTTTAAGTGTGTATTGACACTTATAAAAAATAAAAATGAATAAGCCTTTTAGGGTTGTACATAAATCATAATATTCTTTGCATCTGATCTCAAACTTGTAAAACTTTATTATAAATGATCATATAAATCATTTTTAATAAATGTTATTGTTCAATGCAAAAGAAGGTACGTTGAGTCTTTAAAGCTAAGTCAAAGTGGAGACTTAGTTGTTTTAGAGTTCTAGCATGACTCTAGGAGTTATCTTTGGCGTTATTTGTAAACGTAGAGTTAAAATTGGTGATTTGTCACCTAATAGGAACTTTAGCTTCATTTAGAGAGTCCTAGGGGGATGAGTTTTAGTCAAGGAGGGTTTTTAGGGGTTTGACTCTTTGTTCTGATTAATATGAAAAATAGGTTTTAAGGACCCGAAACCTTTAACATAGGAGCATAAAATAGTTCATCAAAAAGCATCCTGCTAGAAACAGCTTACAAAACGATTGGCAAAAAGGCCAGTAAATTGAATTGACAACAAAAGAAAGGAACATCAAAGCGGAACAACCAGAGAAAACACAAAACAACTATAAGGACTTAAGAAGGTCCGCCGCCTTATTGACCAACTGGTCATAGTTTGACTCTTTGTTTCTCTCAGTGACATCCCTAATTTTGAGGGATTTTTAGTTGCATTCGACCCCAAGAGATAGTCTTCATTTTGGCAACTCTTTTTGTAGTTTGGGAGGAGTTCACTCTCACTTAAGAGCCTTATTTTCAAGAAAGGTGACAACATATTCATTTTGGACCCAAAATTCAAATTTTAATTTCGGAAGGTATTTTGTATAAGTCATGCTTTCTCACTGAGATTTTTCTAGTTCTGGAGTTTGTACGTATTCATTAGCAGAGATCCTTGCACTTGTAACTCATTACTTATGATTATTTTCAGATTTTCATGAGCATCATTCAGATTTTGTAATGAGAAATACTCTATATTTTCAATAAACAAGTGGTTCCTTCTCTTATTTTGTGTGTTCTAAATGTTGTTGTGAATATTTTTGATGAATTAGTTGTGATTATTATCAAATAATCTTTCATTTTATCTCTTTTCCTCCAATGTTCAGTTCATGGTTAAGCATGCTATAGTGCAGATCAGTGATTGAGTTATACTATCTGGTAAATGGAGTTGTGAAAACTATCTTTGTTTTCCTTCATACAAATATCATAAAGATTGAACCTTTCATATGAGGCATTTATGAAAAGTATACAATTTTGAGTTGTGAATATTTTTCATTGTTGGATTATTGAGAGTTCCTTGTCATAACAAAGTCATTTTTAGTCATTGGTGGATTGCCTTTTTAGCAGTAGTTTAATTTTATGCATATCTTCCTCCCCCTTTTCTCAGAAGTTCAGTTAAGTTTTAGGTGATCAAATAGGAAGCTTGCCTATAATTTGGAGGTCTGCTCTCACAATAGGATACCCACAACTTGAGAGTGGTCCCATGTGTCATGGGATTGCAAGAATTTCAAGCTTGTATCGGGTACAAATCCCCATGACAATAGTTTTGGCATGCCCGGTGGGACTGTTGGACTTTACAATTCATAGAAGGCTACCGTATGCTGTCTTGGTGTGTGCAATAGTAAAATATATTTCACACCTAGCGAATCAAATATTTGGTTTTTTAGCAGTCTAACCTTCCTAGCTTTTGAGAAAATACCAGACTAGGTAGAGTACAACCCCAGTCAATCATGCCCAGCTATCACCCCCCAAAAGGAAGGCTAGGGTAGTCAGTAAAGTTTCAAATCCAGTAGTTGTTGTTTTGCCTATTATTCCTAATTCATATCCTATTGTTACAACTTATAACAACCTGTTGTTTGCAAGTTCTTCCAATCAATATACAACAAATACAACAAGTTCCAATAGTGCTACTACCTCAAACAATAACATGGCTCTTAATCAGCTCCCCAGGGTCCATCCATTTGTGCCTTTTAATCAAGGAAGTCCTTTAAATTTGGCTCAACATGATGATATACCAGCCACAACACTTAAGAGTGCCATTTTTCACTGGAGAAGATCATACTACAACCATTGAGCATATTAGAGATGTGGCTTCCTTGTGCAGAGTGCATCATATTGTTGTAGAGAATGTTGCTTTGAGGCTTTTGGAAGCCTCTTTTAAAGGGAAATCCCTTCAGTGGTTCAGGGGTCTGCATGTGAATTCAATAGCTACATGGGATGAGCTGGGACAGTGCTTGAATCAACATTTTGAGGACAAGTCAGATCATCTCTCATTGGTGGAGCAGCTCACTACCATCAAAAGAGCCCCACATGAGCATATGATGGACTTCAACTACCGGTTTCAAAGGACTTGGAATTAGATTCCTGCATCGGCAAAGCCTTCTAATGATTATGCTTTTCTTTTTTATTTGAAGGCTTTGAATAGTGATATTGCACTTATGATAAAGTCTATGGGGGGAAATAATTTACCAGCAACATTTGATGTTGTTGTTAGGGCTGAGAATAGTCTCATTCAAGCAAGAAAGATAGCACCTAGACCTCCCATGCCAATTTTTGCTGATATACAACCCATTACCCTTGTAGTTCCACCTATTGTAGTTGCCGTTCCTTCATTTCCAATATATAGTGGTCAAGTTGCATCTCAAGAAAATGTTGTCCCTAGTCATTTGCAGGAGTTAATGAGTATTAAAGAGCAAAATGCTAACATATAGAAGACTTTGCAGAATTTTGGTAATGAGCTAGTTAATATTGAGAAAGCCCAAACTTTGCCACCTTACCAAATTCCTTTCCAAGCTCCCTACCAAGCCCCATATCAACCTAACTCTCACAGTCAAAGGAGGAATTTTAACCAAAGGCCATTTTTGCAATATACTCCTAATACACCCAGCTCCTCAATGGATATTGTTACAGTCTAGAACAAATTAGTAGCTGATTATGAGTGGTGTTTTCCTTGTAACCAACTACATAACCAGGCTACATGATCCAATGGCATGTTAAATCTGGAATTGATGGTTCAAAATAGTGCCGCTGTTTCAAAAAATTCATCTCAAGAACTTAATGAAAAGCAATCTACACCCATGGAACAAGGTAGTACTGATGTTACCTTGATGAATTGGCAAGGTGAGAAGTTTTGTGGGATTAATCAGCCTCAAAGTCAGTCGTATACCCCAGTAGCAACCAACACAAGATCCAAGAAAAAGGGTTTTTGATATGGGGCAATAGACTGATAAAGACAATAATCAACCTTCTTCAAGTACTCAAGTAGCGGGGTCCACTTCTGCTCAAAATACTCAGATTCTTCAGAGATCATAGCCTGTGGTGACTAAAGATCAACCAAAGAGCCAACCTCAACCAACACAAGTTCAAAAAGACACTGCTATTACTAAGGGACAATAGAAGGTTAGTATGACTAATTTTAATATTTTGGATCAGTTGAGGAAGACTCATGTCAGTGTGTCAATGTGGGATTCCCTAGCTCTACCCGGGCAAAAGGACTTGTTACATGATATTTTGTCTAACCTTTCATTGTCTACTCAACCTTCCAATCAACAAGATTCTAAGGCCATTCTTACCAATAATCCTCAGCAAAAGAGTGAACAACAGTCACAACAATTCAAGGTAAATAAACCACCCCCCTTTTATGTCACTTTAATCATTGGCCAACACCTAGTACATAACTACATGATAGATTCAAGGGCAAGTAGCTCAGTCATGCCCAAGCAGTTAGCTGACTAGTTAAGACTGACCTATGAGCCATTGAATAAAGGAGCAGTTCAATTAGATGGTACTGCTATAAATACTGTGGGAGTTATTAAAAATCCAAGTCTAACACTCCATGCTTGCCCCAATTTTTCTATTCCATAAGATATATATTTGATAGACCTACCACCCTACTTTGCAATCTGCTTGTCAAGAGACTTTACAACCAAATTAGGGGGTTATTTGTCATCTAATTGGTCACATATGTTTTTTAGGACTAGGTATGGGACCAAATTTACCATTAAATCAGGAGCTTGAGCTAATGACCACATAGAACCCTATGTCCATAGTGTTGTTAATACCAATTTAGCCATCCATGAGCAAGAAGATTAGCCTATCCCACGTGATCTAAATACCCCTATTAATGACATCCCCGATATTATACTAGATGAGTGGGCAGCTGAAAATCTTGAGGAAGATCCCTTCAAGCATATGGATGAGGTAAACCTTGGAGTTTATATGTTTCATGAACAAGGTTCTGCTATCCCAAACTTGGTGAAGGATGCAAGACAACAAGATGATCAACAACAAAATGAGCTTTGGAAGCTCTATTTTGATGGCTTAAGGAGTAAGAATGGTGTTGGAGGTGGTTGCATGTTGATTTCCCCTAATGATGAAATGTATTATGCAAATTTTGGGTTCTCTTTGAGCTGCACCAATAATATAGTTGAGTATGAGGCCTTAATTCATGGCCTTTAGTGGGCAAGGAAGAGAGGAATTAACTCCTTGCAGGTATATGGTGATAGTGAATTGATTGTCAACTAGGTAAGAGGTCTCCATACTAATAAGAATGAACTTTTGAAATCTTATAAGCATAGGGCATGGGATCTCATAGAAGATTTTCAGGGTTTTCCATTCCTAGAAATTTGAATAAACATGCTGATAGACTAGCTATAGTTGGAGCACAATATGATATTCCTAGTGATATAAAAAATGTAAGAGAGAAGCAGTATGTGAAAGTAATTTTTAGGTCTTCTATTCCTAACAATATTGATCATTGGCAAATTTTTGATAGTGATGAATAGATTGTTAATTTTTTGAGGGAAGAGGCAAAGTTCTCAAATGCCAACCAAGAGAAGATCAAGCAATAGTATGATGATCAAATCATACAGTTGAAATCTAACAAGCTACCTAAAGGTTTGGTCATATTGGAATCAATTTTCAATGAGGATGCCCAAGTAAGAAAGGAAAAATCCAGCTTGCTGATGAAGGAGAAACATTATGAAAATGTTGAGATTTTCAAGGATAAGCTTTTAAAGCTTGGCAAGGTATGTACTTTAGAGGAAAGGCATGCATTTGTTTTACTTTGCCAAGAGTTTAGTGATATTTTTGCTTGGAAATATTCTGATTTGAAAGACTTTGACCCTAGAATTTCCCAGCATACTGTTAATATTCTTTCAGAGTGGTTCATGTGTGACATTTTGGTAAAGTTTCGGCCCCTTCATTTAATTTTTGGCTCGCTCTCTTGATTGTTTGTGTGCATGCCAAGTGGTGTCTTGGCGTTGCTCTAAGTGGCTCACTTTTCTTGCCCGGTGTTGAGAGAACACTGAGCTATCGCGTGGCACAGGTCTTTTCCTCGACATATGTTTCTCGACCCCACCATCTTCCATATGCTGGCAATGACACTTGGCGCCTCCGCGTTTCATGTTTCGGTTCCCTTTTTGTGTTTGACTTTGGGTCTCCCTCGAGTTTTCGCGTGTCTTCTTTGATGGTTCGTAAACCAGAATGTTGTTTGCACCATGATTTTTTTGTTTGGCAGGTGCAGGGGCGCCATGGTGTGATTGGAGTAACTATTAAGGATTTTTTTTGCTTGCATGTGTCTTTGTGAGCGCCACGTGGGGAGATTATTGATCGGGAGCGGCTGCTAGGATTTTTCTAATGCTTTCTTGCTATTTGTTGAAGGCCGAAGGCTATTTATAGGCCTTCTTTCTACTTTTTAGAGGTTCAGACTTTTGAGAATTTATTAGAGTTTGGATCATTGAAGAATCTTTCATGTTAATTAAATTTTGTGAAGGATAAACATGTCAGATTGTGCCTATGGACTTTATGGTTGTTTTGTTTGAAGCTTAATAGACTAACTTCTGTGCTATATTCGAATTCAGTAACTTCTATGATATCCGCTGTGAGACTCTACAGATTAAACTATGTTTTAGGACTTGTTATCTGTTGGATGAATGGTGAATTTCATATTATGTTGAATAAAATTTGGTTTAATTATCTTCTCAAATGGTGCTGAGCATGTAGATTGTTGAACAAGCCTTAAAAATGCACGTATTTGTGTTTTCTGTGCTACGAATATTCTAAAAATATTCTGGCGTATCGCCTAAGTAGTGTAGCTTTTTAAGTTTTCTCCTCCCCTTTTTCTCCCCCAATTGTATGAAGAGCCGACTTCTCAAACCTAGAGGTTATTTAGTGAATCTCATGCAAAAGGTCCCCCATCACTGAATTTCCCATAAGGCTGTTAGCGTTTAATGTAAAATTAGTAGTCAACAGTTCTTTTTTTGGCACACCTAGTGGGACCTAATTCTGAATAAGCCTAAGCAAGTTTATGAGCCATAGACCTATTACCAAGAGTCAAACAACATTAAATTCTGGTTTGCTTCTACCACCCTTGGTAAACGTCCATTCGTTCGCAGCTACTTCCCAGAATCCACTTGTTACCCCTGTGGTACCTGTTCCCATAGTCATGGCTCAAGTTCCTCCTAGGAATTTCATGACTTGGAATAGTGGTAGTCCTCTCATTCCTCCCATTCCACTTGCAGTATGGGGGCCAATTCTCACCTCCACACTAAAAGCTGTCCCTAAATTCATAGGAGAATATTTCAAGACGCCAGGGGAACACCTACAAGATGTGGCCGATGTTTGTACCATCTATAACATTACATAGCAAAATGTAGCTTTGAGATTGCTTGCAGCTTCATTTAAAGGAAGAGCTTTAGATTGATATAAATCTCTTGCTCCAAACTCTATAACTGATTGGGACCAGTTGGATGACCGTTTCTTTGAGAGATTTTCTGACAAGGCTGATAGATCATCTCTAATGCAGCAACTGATTACCATCAAAAGGGATCCTCAGGAAGCGGTGATGAAATTCAATATGAGGTTTCAGAGGACTTGGTAGAGGATACCATTGTCTTCCCATCCTCCTGCAGATATGGCGTTTTTTTTTTATTTGAAAGCCTTCAATTTGGATATATCTATGATGATTCAATCTCTCAGAGGAAATACTCTCTCGGATGCATATGACTTGGCGGTTCGAGCAGAAAATAATTTAATTGATGCTAGAAAGCTTGCACCTCGACCGCTCATGCCGGTCTTCCTTGAGTTATCAAATCAGGTTCCTGAACCAGTTGTGCCTAGCACGTCTGCACCCCAATCTATGTATGTGTATCCTGAATCACAACAAGCGAGTACGTCTTCCTCTTCATCTCTGGCTGCGAAAGTTAATGATATGAAAAATTTGTTGAGATCTTTGTCAAATGAAATCATTAATTTGAAAATATCTCAAATCCCCCCTGCCAGACCCCCTTCCAGCAAAATTTCCAAGGGAATAGACGCCCATATCAATAAAACCAATATGCGAATAACCGAGCTTCCTCAAGTTAGTTGAATGGCCAGATAGTTCCAGTGCCCAATCCTTTGCAAACTGTCTATCTTGGCACCAATAAAAAGTTGATTGTAGGATAACATAATCTAGTGGATGACACCAATTCTTGGTGTTTCCCATGTAACAATGCCCACGCCCCAAAAAACTGTCTAAAAGGCAATTTGCAACAAAAAATTGTAGATCAACGAAGTCAATGTGCTACCTTAGATGATTCAGTTTATGCTTCCCCTGGCATCGACAATACAACTCTCATCACTTGAATGCAAGGTATGTCAATAGAGCAAGAAACAATGATAGCTCCAGACCATGCTTTATTCTCTTGGATGGAAGACGAAGATGTCATCCTAAAAAATGATGCAATTGCATCAAACTTTGGAGCTCCCCAAGTGCAGTCATACTACAACCTCTGGTCAAAAAGATGGTTCATGGGAGAGCATGTAGGCATGCAAGGGAGGTTCATCTCGGATGAAGTTCTTGAACAACCCACAATTGTTACCACATATTAGAGGAAGGAGTTTATCACCTATAAGCCAAGAGAAGCAAAAGCATCGGTGCCATCAGTATTGGACGTGGTGGATTAGATAAAGAAAGCCCCGCCTAACGTCTCTTTATGGGACCTCCTCAACATCCCAAAGCAGACGAATCGGTTAAAAGAAGCTCTGGTAGAGGTGGAGGGACCTGCTGACAGGAAAGATCTGCGACCCCCACAACATAATCTCGCTTGCCAACCATGCTGATAAATGAGGCCACACCACCTAGATCCCAAGTGGAAAGTAAGCCTAAACCAAACCCGTTCTATTTGACCCTCATAGTAGGGGACAAGCTATTACAAGAGAAAAGCTCAATTTAGGATTAATTGAAAATAATTGAGAAATCAGGTTCAATTAACCTTGAGATAGATTCCAATTATAGTTTAATTGAAATACATTCAAATTAGAAGTCCAAGTTGCATTGGAAATAATAATAAATTAATTCCATGCATTTGTGATAAAAATAGATAATTCTTTTATTTATTCAAGAAAAGAGTCTTTTCAGTGCAACTGAACTTCTTTTTCTGAAAAGATTTGAGTTCCAATTTTAGAGAATAATTCAATAATTCAATTAAATTGCTTTTCTGATTTCAAGTTCTAAATTTAGAAAAAGAAATAATATCTCAAGTTTGATTTCTCTTTCAATTCAATTCTTTTTTTTTAATTTCAATTCAACTCTTGTTTTGTAATAAATTCCTATTTTGTAATAAATTAATTCTTTTTGCATGATTAAATGACAAATTTATTAATTAATTAAATATGCAAGGATATTTAATAAATTAAAATGGGATAATTGATCAAAATGATATTCTTGGAAATGATTCAATTAATTAAATAAATATTTAATTAATATTGAGTAATTGATTTGCCATGTGATTTTTGATGATTAAAGAATTAATAATGTGCTCAAGATTGATTTAATTGCCTTTGGTTAGGACCTTGGTGATGTTGTCGAGATTAGGGGCCCATGGTTTAGATGACCATTTTTAGGGTATTACACCCAAATCCCGTACCCACAAAAATTAGAAAGCATTTGCTAATATTTAGTGGGAAGAAATTAGAATCAACACATTTACATTTGAAATTTTTTTTTAGACTTGATGGGAGATTTTGAAGTTTGTCAAGAAGATGTGTGCATGAAATTATATGTCCAGTCACTGAAAGAGGATGCAAGCTTTTTTTTGCTAGGAAATTGTATTTCCTCATGGGATGAACTAACATCTGACTTTATAGCCCAATTAGCTGAAAAGGTGAGTGATTATGATATGCTGAGTGGATTCATGTACATACAAATCAAGGAAGATGAGTTGGTACCGGCATTTAATATCAGGTTTTCACAAACATTGTCTAAAATCTCCAGCAAGTATAAGTTTAATGATGAAGCATGCTTGGAGATTTACATGAGTGCTTTTGACAAGAAGATGAGTTTCCTATTAAGAGACAAGGAACCCAAAACTTTGCATGAAGATTTTAACACAACTAGGGACATAGAAAACAATTTAAGATTTGGGATCTCAAAGAAATTTTCATCTGCTACTGGTTCTTGTCAAAACATCTTCAATGGTGAAAATAAATGTGAAGCTAAGAAAAACATTCCTTGTCAAGGTGTGTCAAGCTTTGTTGTTCAAAATGGTCTTGCTGATATATGTGATTCAAATTTAAACGAGAGTCAAGAATCTTTGCTGTCAATGCCGGTTGTCTCTTACAGTACTGATGGAATGATCAGTGGGAAGTTTTGTGATAATGCTGTTACAAAGATATATATATATATATATATATATATATATATATATATATATATATATATATATATATATATATATATATATATATAAAGGATATGCACCATTTGATTTGTATGCCGGTTATGCGGATTATGTGGCTACAAATTATGAAGTTAATTATGCATCTCCTAGGGATAATGATAATGAAAACAATAATGGTGATGACCACTGGTCTTTACATGCTGCTAATGTATTTGATGTTGAAGTACCAAATATTGAGGTATCACCAAGTGTTGCTGATTATGTAAGTGAGGATGATAATGACACAATGTGTTCAAATAAGGAAGTTATCAATCAGCTCATGACTTTATCACAAAAATATGTGCAATGTGATGTAAGTCAGGATTCGATTGAGTTGGATAAAGCTGAAAATGAAATTGTGAATGATGCTAGTGGTGTTCTCAATACAAGCATACCCAGTGATGAATGTGTTTCCGAATAGAGTGATGCTGCTGATTATGACGACAATGAGTTTGATTTTCAGCACTTTGAAGATATACAAATGAACAATGAAGATCAATTTTAGAATAAGAGTGATCTTGACACAAGTTATTCCTTTTCTTGTGATCGGCAAATGAATGCTAGTCATGCAGCTGAGGTTACCTATGATAATTCTTATTATTCATCTCGTGAAGATGATATAGGAGGAGATCAAGTTATGTATCTCAGTCATGAATCTGAAAATAAAAGTATTTTTGAAGATAAAAACATATGTGAAAGTGCAGATAATGTTTTATTTTCAGATTTAAATGAACTTATATTTGAATGTTTTCAAGGTTTGACATACCATGAAGAGGATGTGAATGTTGATGGTATGCTTGAACCAGATATGGAGTTCTTTGCCTTTGATATAAATGTTCATAGTGCTGATGTCATTGATGAAATGCTGAAGTTTCCCCTTGTATTGAACAAGTTTTTGATGCTGATGAAGTTGCCAACAACAGTAGCATGTGTTGTGAAAAATTATTTCATGATGAAGATAAGAGGCATGGGCTGTGTGATGATTATTTCAGACCACAAATGGAAGTTTTTCAAGTGGATGTAAATCTGAATGAGAAAGACTTAGCTGAGGATTTGTTTCAGCCAGAAGTATGCATTCTTTTCCGTGATTGGGATATTAAGAATGTTGATGTATTGAGTTTGATGAACAAGGATAATATAAAGTGTGGTCAGCATAGTGAAGTACCACATATGGACCAAAATGTTTATGTTCCTCGTTTGTATCAATTGGTTATTAATGTCCCACATTCTATGAATCTAAATGATGACAAGGCATGTGCTAATGAGAACTAAAATGTTGAAAATGAATGTTTTATTTTTGAAATTCAGCATGATGATACCCTTGCAAAGGATAGAGTTGATTGGGATAGTGAAATGTATGACAACTTGTGGGAAGGCCTTTATAGCGATTTGTCTCATGATTTTACTTTTGTTGAAGTAGTGTGTGGCTATAAAGTTCAAAATCAGGCAAAAGGTGTGCACACCAGCTATTGTAGTAATGAGATGAAAAGGGTTGATTATAAGGATTACGCTCAGTTGTTGTTAAAAGGTGCCTTTGTTTGGATCATGATATTAGGTGATGAGAATCAAATTTTTGACATAGGTAAATGCTGAGATTGTTTGGGGTAGTTTATAATCAGTTGTAAGTATGTTTGTACATTTTGTATAGTCACTTTGCTTTCAGTTGTGTGGTTTTCAATAAAGTACCCTGCTGTTTGGGTATAATAAGGAACCCCTATTTTTTAGAAGAAGAGACGTGATCTATTTTTTGGGTGGTCTGCTCTATCAAAGATTCTAGATTCTTGTGTTGATCTTGCAATCAACCATCCCCAGTCAAAGCCACTGTAGGGACTCATAAAATTTGAGTATTTTGAGAGGCCCATTTCAAAATTTTGCATTTGCACTTTCAAATGACCACCTAATGAATCAACTTGAGAGGCCTACTTTAAGGGCATGTAAAATGGAGCCAATTGATTGTCATGAGAAAAAGCTCTTGAAACTTATTGTACACCTTTCATTTGGCCTATACAGTATTCTACAACTTTCAGATTTTAGTTTAGATCAGTTTGTCAAGTACCCATTTCAAGGGGTAAGCTGAAAGTTGTTCATAGGTGCAAATACATATTTTATCAAATGACCTACTTTGAGGCTTTGCATTTCATGACCAGTTGATTGTCATGTTGAAAGGAATATACCCCTAAATTGTATGCATATAGGTGATTCCACATACCAAATTTAAAGTTCCTATGAATCCATTTGCTCAGTTTGGTAAGCCCAATCTATTTGCAATTTGTGCTGTTTGCATAAGTCCCTGTTTTAACAGCTAGTAAGAGCCCCACTTTGCATATGTGTAAAAGATGCTCAGATGAATGTCATGTCAGAATATTTATTCCAGGGTACTACTAGTATGAAAGACAAGCTATGTTTCTAGTTGCAAGTCATAGCCAATCCGTTTGATCAGTTTTCTAAAGCCATTTCTTTTGCAAATTTTGAAAATCTGTAAGTTGTGTTCTTTTCAGAAAGGCTAAATGGTTAACTTCGAGCATTAAAATCTTTGTCCCAGTTGAGTTTCACGAAGAAATTCTTGTTTCCCTGTGTTTTGGACATATAAGACAACTTCCATCTGCATTTTGGAGCCTCGGTCAATCCATTTGACCTGTTTGCAAAGCCGAGTTTGAAAGAAATTTCTTTAGTTTCTTTGTGTGCAAGTTCAGAAATTGTCAAATGGTCATCTTTGACCATTAATATTTCTTCACCTGGGATTCATCACGAGGAGTGATTTTGCAGAGTGAATGCCAATATATCAAACAGTATGTCTTCCAGTGGGCGAGGTACATAAAGGTGGTTTGATTAGTTTTTGAAATGCTTTTTGAGGGTTATTTATGTGTTTGGGCACAGTTGCCAGTGAGTTGCAAAATTCAGTTTAATGATCGGATAATGGTGCAAATCAACTCTAGAAGCATGTTCAAGATGCCTGAAAGTATTTCAAGGGTCAGTGGAATGAAAACGAATTGTTTTTAGTCGGGCCCACTTCGGGGCCCGACCTGACTTGTAGCTTCACTATGCCTTTTGAGTCAAGGGTTCGAAGTTCAAAATTGTCCTCATAGAAGATAATCAGGATCTTAAAAATTTGGGTGTATATGAGTTATGTCAACTTGTCTATACCATAGAGGAAAGGAAACAAGCAAAGGGTGTCCAGATTTCATTCAGTTCCAAACAAGTTAATTTTTTTTTTAGGCAAATTCAATTGGCATGTGTAAAGCATCCTCCCTGCATGTAATTAAAGGTGGGGCTGCGTGGAGTGGAATGTGGAAGGCCATAAAAACTTCCAAGAAAATTCAATTCAATAGATTTTTCAGTCTTCCCTGCTGCATGGCATTGACAAGGCTAAAAATGGCTGAAAGGCATTTGAAACTTTCAGTAAATGTATGTTACCAGGCGTGAAACCAAGCTCCACGACCCTTTCCAGCCTCCTCCTTGTGTGGTATGGGTAAAGGGCATTGAAGATTCAAGAAGATTCTATTGACTGGCGTGAAGTCCAACCCTCCCACACATGATGTTGAAAAGTCCAAAGAAAACTTTTAGCAAATGCAATGGCAGGTGAAGCCAAATCCAATGTAGTGGGTGGCATGAGGATTTTAGAAAGCTTCAAACAAATGAAATGGGCATGCTTTGCCATTCCTCCCTGTGTGGTGTGTGTGAGGTGGAGTATGGAGCATTTTTAAAAACCTTCTAAGCAAAATGCAATGGCAGGCTTAAAACCAAGTCTCGCATGCCTCTCTAGCTATCCTCTGCATGGTATGGGTAAAGTGTTGAAAATGCCATTAATCTTCCAAGCAAAATGCAAATGACAGAGGAATGTGTAAAGACATTTGTCCCACATTGACAGTGAAGAAGGCATTTTTTGTATTTGAATACAAAGCCACACACATCTATAGTGTCAAGAGCTGGAAGGATTTTGGCAAGTGGAAGTTCAGCGCCCAGTGGACCCCATGCTCGTGCACACATTATGAGGTGCCCAAATTTTGCAACAAAATGAAGATTAACGAGTGTGCAGGTTGAAGATGATCCAATGGTGGTCGCTGATCCGCAAGGAAAAGTTGCTCGACAGTTACCCATCAAGACTTGGTGACAAGGCGGGCTTAGGTCCTGTGGCCGGTCTGGTGGTGTTGAGGTGGCAGACAGGTGGCAAGTTAGGCGGTGCCCAGGTGGATTCCAGGGAAATCAGATTGTGACATGTGGCACAGATGGATGTACATTAAAGGTTATAAAATTAAAATTAAATGTATAGCTCCAACTATAGTGCGAAAATTAAAAAATTTAAATGATTGTTGTGCAGAGAGAGGTTAATGGTTGAGGGATTATTTTTTACCCAAATATGCAAGTGTTATATGTCGTTGGAAAGCTTTCAGAACGAGGAGTTCATTTCTGCAATCAGTTTCAACACATGTCAGATAGTGTGAGAGAAGTTTCCACAAGCATAATGCAAAGAATTTTTTTCAGTTGGGGATAGAGGACACTGGAAATTTGTGATGCAGATCTGATCTTTTCCCTCTTCTTTATATTCTCAGTTCTTCTTATTTGTAAGGGTTCCTGAATTTTTGTGAGGAAGGTTCCATAATCCTGGTTTCCAGTTTTGAGTTTTTCTTCCAAGTTTGTACAGTGTAATGTCTTCTTTCAAATAATGGAGTATAATTCTTGTTGTAGGTGTTTCTAGTTGCAGGTTTTACTTGTGTAAGGCATGAGTAGATTTCACATAAAATTGTCTCTAAATATGTATTTCTTTGTTACAAATTAAATCCTCAAGGAGGCTAGAATTTGTCATCTCAAGGAGATTGTTGTGATTTTTTGTAGGCATTCTTTAGTGAAGAGTTTAAATTCTGTAATTAATCATAAATAATGGAATATATATTCAAGATCTAATGATTTTGTGAATGAGCCGAGTAATGCATTTATGTAAGACATTAATGCAGGAATATTCGATGATGAAGATGGATTTGTAGTAGAGGTTTTCATTTACAGTTTGATGTATGACTCCATGCCCTTGGATAAGGCACTGGTCTTGCAGATTCTGGGGTTTCTTAGAGATTTTTAAAAATCAAATATCCATTTACTTTTATGTTTGCAGTTATAGTTGGTTCCACCTATCTCATGCTCCAATTTAGTTGAGATGTCAATGTAGATCTAGCCCATCTACAGTAACCTCCTTGTTGTTGAGCCTTTTGAGATTCATCTGCTTTTTGTTGATGCTGTCTTGTGTGTAATGGGTTTGATTCATTGCATCAAAGGTACACCCACCTAGGTTTTGCAGAGCCTGAAGAGTAGAAGGATTTACATCCTTGTTATGTTGTCCAAGTCCTAAAGTTCTTCATAGATTGAAATTGGCTATTTCATAGATAAATTGCAGGTGAACTTTAGTTACTCATTTTTGAGAACAACACGGGGTTCCGAGGTTGTGATGGAAAAAACACAAGACTCTGGGATTCCGAATCCCAAAACTAGGGCATACGAAAACACCAACATGCAAAACAAGAAACATAAAAAGAAAAAAAGAAAAAGCCTAAGAAAATCTACACTAGAAAACTAGAAAATCTAAACAAGAAAAAACGAGATGGAAGAAATCCACTAACCTGACGAGAGAAAATACGCGAAATCTCAACAACACGGAGGCACGAAGTTGGGTGGTTAGAGCTGGAAAACTAGAAAGATTGAAAGGACAAATGAGCTTAGAAAATTTCATTCTCCCTATTTATATGCCCCTGATAAGCCATCCATACAATTACCTTAAACACGACCTCGAGAGTTTGGGGTTCTGGACTTTTGAGGTGACAAACAACAAAAACCACGAATACACCTCAGAACTTTAGGGTTCTGGGATTTGGCTCAACAACAAGCAGGGGAACCTCAGGACTTCGGGGTTCTAACGTGGAAAAAAAAAATAACTTCAGGATTTCAAGGACCCAGAATTTTGAATTTGACAAACAAACAAACGACAAAAAACAAAGAACTCAGAATTCTAGGATTTTGGGATTCTGAGGCTTCAACGAAAAAAGAACAAGGCAAGACCTTGGGATCTTGGCGTCCTAGGATTCCAAAGTCTAGACGAAAGATAGAAAACAAAGAGACTACCTCAAAACTCTCAGGTTCTGGGGTAGGTCTCAAAACAAAGCAAAGAACACCTCGAGACTTCGGGGTTCCGAGGTGTGAAGGCAAAAACTAAGGAAAACAAAAGTACAAAAAGCAAAAGAGAAGGGACCCATATTTTCAAGACAAGGAAACTAATGGGGTTAGGTATGCAGGGAATAACACAGTCCATTCCCTTTGTACTCTTGAATGGTTTTCTGTTTAGAAAGGATTTTCATGGTGTATTATTGAGATGCATAGAAGCTGATCAGGTTGATAAGGTTTTGCACAAGTTTCATGAAGGATCAACAGGAGGACATTTTTCAGCAAGAGCTACAACACTAAAAGTTATGAAAGGAGGCCATTAATGACCTAATTTATTCAGAGATGCACATTCCTGATTTATAAAATGTAAAGAATGTGCCATATTTGCAGGAAAAGAGAAGTTAGCAGCGTTGCCATTGCAACCTATTCAAGTAGAACAACCTTTTATGAAAAGGGGTTTGGACTTCATTGGAGTCATAAATCTGCCTTCAAGTGCTGGCCATAAGTGGGTGATCACAGCCAAATGATTATTTTACCAAATGGACTAAGGCTATGGCACTCAAAGAAGCAAATGAAAAAACTGTACTTAACGATTATGAAGAGCTGATAACTAGATTTGGTGTTCTTGAGTGTATAGTTTCAGATAATGCTCTTTCTATTATAGGGAGCATAATATCTAATTGGGCTACGAAGAATGGTGTTCATCTCAACACTTCATCTAATTATTACCCTCAGGGTAATGGACAAGTTGAGTCCACAAATAAGAACCTGTTAAGAATCATTAAGAGAACCATGGAAGGATATTAGAGAGCTTGGCATACCAAGCTGAAATCAGCCTTATGGGATAATAGAATCACACCAAAGAGATCCACTGGAATGTCACCATACATGCTTGTGTATGGGAAGGAAGCAAGGCAACCTATTTCCCTTGAGCTTCTAACCCTTGATCTGGCTAACCAGCTAGATATGATTGACGAAGAGCCTATGACAACAAGATTGGCTTAGCTGGTTGAGCTAGAAGAAGTTAGAAATGAAGCAATGAGAAAGATTGAGCATCACCAAGCTCAAACAAAAAGATTATTTGATAAGAGGGAAAATCCTAGAGTGTTCAAGGAAGGTGACATTGTCCTGAAATGGGATGAATTCAAGAGCAGACTTGTCAAGCATACAAAGTTTGATTCTTTTTGGAGTGGGACTTACATGATTTCTGAGTGCAAGTAGCACAATGCCTTCCAGCGGTCTAAGTTGGATGGTGAAGTTGAACCAATCTCAGTCAATGGGATTCACCTCAAGCATTGATTTTGAGCTATGCCTAAAATATGTACATATTTCAACAATTTTTGGTTGTTAATAAGTGCTTTTGCACATTAGGTCAGTTTGCAATTTTGTTTTCCCTAAGTGCCTAGTGCACAATTTTGTAGGAGTTATAAGGAGTTTTGTTTACTACTGTATTGCACTGTAGTTATTAAAGGTAAGTATTCATTATATGAAGCAGAAGAAAATGTGTATTCCCTACTACACATAGAAAATACCCCTTTAAATAGCTATATTGTGTTGCAACAATGTTTTTCAGAGTTATTTTGCTGTTACCCTGTCCTAGTTAATTTATTACAACCATATCATTCATGACAACAAGCTATTTCAGCTTACTATCACAAATGACATACTTGTAATCAATGAAATAGGACATGTTTTGAGAAGCTTTCAGAGTTCTTGCTGTGTTATAGGTTGCATTTTCAATTTTCTAGAAGTTTCAGTGACTCTGTGCCCAATGGAAGGCATACAACAGTTGGTCAAAATGTTTAGCAGGAAAACATATAGCAGATGTCACCAAAAATGTAACCTATTTTTACTACAAGATCAATCAGGTAGAGCTTTAGTGTTTTAACATATAGAGAGGCACATTTTATTTTGCTATTTTTACATTCATGTTCCTGAAGTGAGAAATGAAAGGATTACATTTCCAAGTTTTTAAAATTCAGAAGTAGGAGAATGCATATGTTTCTGAAAAAGAGTAATCTTTATTAAAATGAATGTACAATGTCTCACACAAGTCGTGAGACTAACTGGTGGTGCAGACAAGAGATAAATTAAACATAAAGAAAACATGTAGATAGGGAAGGGTGACTCGTCATTGCCTGAATGACAAGTCCTCTTTGATTTGTTTGAGCATTTGTAGTCCTTTCCATCCTATATTCAGCTATGCCTGCTTGCTTCCCTGAGTACCTGCATTTGAGAAGATAGTGTTGTTAGATCAATGAAATCCATCAATCCACATCTACATCTGCATCTATAAATTTATAACCTATTCCTCATATGCACCACAACTGTCAATATCTCATAAAAAAGAAATCAAATATGCACTATTTTGTCCAACTTGTTTTATTCATGTGCAGATACAAGAAAGTAACATGGTTGTTTATTAGCTAATCATGAGTGGTGTAAAATACGGCTCCCACAAGGGTTAAGCCCACCTCATAAAATCAGATATTACAAGTGAATCAGTTTGTGCTTGTATAATGGATGTGTGAAACTTTTCTTCAGTATTTTTATACTAGTACTAAAGAAAGTTCAGAAAACTCCATGCCATAAGGGTTTCCTGGACTTTCCTCAATACTAGTATGAGATACTTATTGTAACCAATAAGAGTTGCAAAATAAGTGAACAAAGTGAACATTGTCAACTTCAAACAACATGATTGTAGGCATATACGAAGATCAATCAATGAGTACAAGTGACATAGTTAATACGCTCTGAAAGCCAAATTGTGCAATGATAGAGTCTCAAAGAGCATCAATGATGAAGCCAACCATATAAGGCAATATAGTCATGTTCACTGTCAATAATAATTAGGAGCAGATCACATAGTATCATTGCATGTAAATGATAGGTCTAATACAAAGATAAGATACACAACATAGAACGTGTCTATGACAATGCTAAACGTATTCACATAAAAATGTCTATGAGCAAATCATCTGCAACCAAGAACAATGGAGTTAGGACACAATGAGACTTAAATAATGAAGGTAAAAATAATGTTTTTTATTTTATTAATCATTTCATGTAGTTTCATTGGTTGAGTTTGGTTTTCTTGTAGCATTTCCTTTGTATTTTGTGAAACTAACATGTTGCAGGTAGTATTGTGATGATGAAATTCAAGTCGACACATTTTGGCACCCACCATGGGGCTCGAGCCTCACATTAATCTTTCTAATATCATGTCTAGTTCTCACAAGAACAAGTTTAACACATTTGTGATCCAGATTCATGCCTGTGTGAGTTCTGACAACTATTTTATTTAATAGGTTAGCGCTTTTGTCTTGTAGGTTAGCACATTTGACATTTAGGTTAGAGCTTTTGTCAACAAATCAACGCATTTAATCCTTAGAATAGCACTTTTGTCTCACAAGTTAAGGCATGTGTCATTTTGGTTAGCGCTTTTGTCAGTGATTTCTCACTTTTTAGTCCATAGAGAAGCGCTTTTGTATCGCAGGTTCACGCTTTTGTCCTCTAGGTTAGCACTTTTGAGGTGAAAGACAACACATTTGTTAAGATAGCACTTCAATTTGCAACTAACAAACCTTTTCTACAAGTTCGAATGTCCAAGAACTAAAATTTTCAAACTACTGACATATCTATGTGTAGGATTGTTTGTAAGCAAATTTCATGCATTTCCTCACATTGTTAATTATAAGTTTTATTTTGGAAGGTAACACATCATATCTTTCTGATTTATCTTAACTAAGGGGATAAATTGACAACATGCAACTTGAATTTTGAGTGACTTCTTTAAAGTAGTTGCGCATAGATTGTAGAGGGATAAAATAAACTTGTGTTTTCCATGCTTGATGAAGTAGTAGGTAAGTATGTTCTCACCCTCATACGGTGATCAGAAAACTAGACCTACTTTCTTTTATGTGTAACCTTTAGAGATCCTGCCTTCCCGAGCTGCCTTGAGGGGCTAGTGAGAGGGGAACGACCCAAAGTGGAAACGGGCTAATACCGAGTCCTTCTGATCCACTCTAAATTAAAAGTGTTTGTGACGAAAGTCACAAGCAACATGTGCTGATAAGTTCATACTGACACTATGTTTCCCCATAAACCCTATGGAGCATAACCTCTATAGGTTCGAAACCTTGTATATTTACAGAGCTGAAAGTGCCACATGTATGGCCAGATGACCAAAAGCCTTTACTAAAAACCACTTGTACTAGTTGCCAAAATCCTTCTAATTTTTGGCGTAGGAGGTTAGACCTTTGAAGAATCTCACACACATATGGTTCTTAGTAGAGATATAAAGTTTTCCATGGGGAGTTCATGGAAACTGGTGCTTGGCTTCCCCGGAGAAGTGAGTGATGAGGGTGGAGCCAGTGGGGTCAAGCATCTAAATATCTGCTTTGAATAGCATAGCCTCGAGGAAAGTCATCATCTAAAAATAAGAAAAAATCCAACAACTTGCTGGAAAAATTGAAAAGAATCCTTAGAACATAGTCAGAGCAACGCTTTCAAGCAACAAAATAGCACTTTTGTCCCATGAGTTAGCACTTTTGACCAAAAAGTTAGCACAAATGCTTTCTCACATCTGAGACAAAGCATATCAAACCAAAATTTCAAAGTCAATATCAAAACACTTCTTGAGTAGAATTGTCTTTAAACTATCACACATTTTCAAACTAATTTGATAACTGGGTCACCAATCCAACATGCTATTTCCAAAAGGGTTTCCATAAGCATAAAACATTCAACAAGCTATTGATTCAAACATCTTAAGTGCGAAAATCAACATCATTATCAGTTTCTCATCAGGATATATTAAATCCTCTATCATGAAACTTGTTCAATCCACCTTGTGTTCATTATCTTGGATATATCTTTCCTATTTTGAACCTAGGTTATATCAAAATTAGAATTGCGCTCACATTGGAATCAAGCAAACTTGTAAACTATCATATGCTTATATGAATTTTAAGTATCGCCTTAAGAAAAGAAAACCCAGTTATAAAGCTACTCAGAAAAGGATAAGATTCTTGTATATCAATCGCAAGATCTTATTAAAACATAGGACATTCCTACACCATTTTCATCACTATTTACGTGGCTGTGGAATAGAATTTGATAGAGAAATTTTGCAAGGACGTGCTTTTCAACAAAGAGACACTTTATCACGAACAAACAACAGTGGTAAAATCAATAAAGCATACCTTCCTAAACCAATAATCACCTATTGAGTTGTCTTTAGAAAGCTTCAAAATTTTTGAAACAATGACATGCTAGTTTGGACTAGAGATCAGTACGAACAACTCATAAAACAACAAAAACAAATGGAAGAAGTAGATAATTCAATGTTCCAAACTTTTGGGTATACGATTGTTGATGAAGAAGCAATCAATAACGTTATTAGAGACCTTGAGAAAGATTTCAAATTTGATAGACTAATGGAAAAATTATTATCCAAGCAAAAAGAAAAATATCTTTTGATGTTGGCAAAATCAGGAGCTAAATTAAGACTTTAACATAGAAGGCTTGAAACAAGATGCAGAGACAAGTAACACTCAAAACACAGATGATCCAAATAACGAAGATATAAATAAAGAAAGCCATGAAGAAACAAGAAAAGAACATGATGACACAAGAAGAGAGCGTAGTGATAGAAGAACTTATGAAGAGACAAGGAGAAACCGTATGGATAATCCTTTGTTAAATCTCACTCAACAAATGCAAACTCTACAACAACAAATACAAGATATGCAAATGAACAAGCTCCAAGAAGTAATTATTGGAAGACATCTGCCCATATCCTTTTGATAAAAGTTTGAATATGATACCATTTCCACAACATTGCGAGTGTATGCATGTAAAATTCATCTTAATAACAATATATCAATTAGAATCAAAGGGAGATCATGAATCCCTATCTAATCAAAGAATATAACAAACAAGACAATGAAATAATGCAATATCAAATAGGAATTAAAATAATTCAATGAAATTCCCTATTCCAAGATTGCATATCGCTTCCATTTCTCTTCTCTTCTCTGTGGTATGATGGCTCTCAGATATTGCGCTAGTAACCTGCAAGTGACACAAAGATTCAAAGTTCGTGATTATTGAAAATGGAGATTAAATGATCAATTTATAGAAAATTGGAGAAGATTGATTGAAAGGTGGAACAAATTGATCAAGAGGTGGAACTTAGGTGAGCTCACATGAAAATTGATAGTTGAACTGCTGATTGTATGAGTGAAATTGAATAGATTGAATAGATTAATTGAGTCAACTGATTGAGAAAAAGCTGACTGAAGGAAGAAAAAGAATGATTGGAGAAAATAAAGAGGATGACAAAGAAAGCTTAGTTTAGAAAAAGCTAACTGAAAGATGGAAATAGAGACTGGAGAGATAAATGATTTAATTAATTAATTTAGCATGTGCTTGCATTTAGATTTAGATTTTCAATTTAATCTTTGCATGAGATTTATTCAAATAATTGAATTTATTTAATTCAATTTAGCATTTGAATATATTTAGAACTTGACTTTGATTTTCAATTTGGTTTTTGAAATCATGCACATGTATTTGAATTTGGAAGAAATTAGAAGAATATGAAATTAAATGAAATTAGAATTTGGAGAACTAGAAGAATCAATTAGTTAATTAAATAATTTAAAGAAACTATTTAATTATTTAGAAATAGAATTTAATTAAATAATAAAGATTATTTAATTTAAAGGATTAAATCATAATTAATTAAATAATTAATATTTAATTAATATTTAGAAAATGGTTGAATGATTAGATGATTAGAGATAGAAATTGAGAATTAATTTATTTAAATAATAAAGATGATTTAAATTGGGGAATTAATCAGAATTAATTAAATAATAAATATTTAATTAATATTAGAAAATGATTAAAATGATTAAATGATGATAGAATAAGAAATAGAATAATTAGTAAGATTATGAGGAAATGTGAAATTAGAAGAATAAGATTAATTAACTTAATTAAATAATTAAAGAATTATTTAATCAATTAGAGGAATAATTAGTACATGATCAATGAGATATTTTTAGGTGTCTGCATTTTCCCCTCTTTGAGACAAAGTCAGAATGACATTGTTTCAAAGAAAACGAAAAATTCTGCCCCAGTATGCCTCGGTACTGTTGTATAGTGTAAATATGCCCCCTTGGAAAAGGTGGTCGGAAAAGTCCAAAATTGAGACCATGTTTTTGATATTAGTTTAATGAGAAAGTGTGTAAAATTTCGTGCAATTTCGAGATCGTTTGGGTAGGCTACAAGGTGTCAAAAAACCCTAATTTTGAGCTATAAATAGAGATTTTTAGGTTTTCATTTGCTCCTTTGCAATTTGGGAATTCCTTGGTTTTCTCTGCAGTTTATGTGCATTTCTGAGTATTTGATCGTCATGGCTAGTTATAGAGCTTGATTGCACCTATCTGACCGAGTACGTTCATATTAGAGACCTCCTGGGACTGGCGGCATGGTATTTTTCCAATTTTTTTCCCCTGATATATGCCTGTTTTATGCTATTTTCCAAAAAAATTTCCATGATCAATTTTTGCATTGTGTCACGCAATCACTTGTCGATGTTTACGCATTCATTGTTAATGTGTCACAAATGCTTTTATTATTATGCATGCATCTTAAGTGTTACACATTAGCTTTAAACATGCCACATTGGTGTATAGCTTTACGCATAAGCGTTTATTGTTACACAAGAGCTCTTATCATTACGCATTAGCATCAAACATCACACAAGAGTCATAATTGTTCCGCATTAGTCATAACTATCACGCATTCATTGTAAATGTAATTTTTTGTCATGCATTTGAAAACATTTAAGTTTTTCGAGATCCGATATCTAATATTTTGGACATTTTCTCATTGCAGGAGAACATTGGAGTGTTATACTACCGACAGAGCAGACCTAATGGACTTGATCTTCAAGCTAACTTACAGGATGAGGAGATCGAGCATATCTGACAGCTTGGTCTATATCATGTTTTACATTTGCCAGAGGTTACGGCCAATAGGGCCATGATTACAACTTTGATAGAGCGGTGGCACTCTGAGACTTGTTCTTTCCATCTGCCGACTGGTGAGACATCCATCACCTTAGAGGATGTATGGCGTATACTCCGTATTCCTATTCATGGTGAGAGAGTTGTATATGACCATGATGATGGCATTGCTGGACCATGTGCACTTTTTGAGTGTGAGATATAGGACTTGCAGATCAGTGGCCATTATGACATCCCTTGGGCCTGATTAGACTATGATGACCTGACTATTATATTATGCAGTGTTGTTGGTGGTTTACTAATACTTGATAGACGAGGTCATGGATTTCTATTTGGATGGGGCAGAGTGCTCCATGATATGATTGTTCATCATTGACTATATGCGTGGGGTCCTTGTCTACTAGCCATGTTGTACTATCAGATGCATGGTATTGTGTATCTTGGATACCGTTCTATCAGTTGTGGTGTTACTTTGCTCCAAACATGGGCGTGGGAGAAAATTTCTATTTCTAGGCCTGTTATTCATGTTGATTTGCAGCCTAGTGAGCCTTATGCTTTCAGGTATACAACAGGTATCCGACATAGGGGTTCGGGGAACACCTTGTACTGGAGACATTAGTTTGATATATTGTAGCATTTTATTTGGAGACCATACTTGGATTGCCCCAGTTGGGAGGATGATGTAGTACACTTTCCATTCTGCTGACAACAAAGATATCTTATTGGTAGGACCTTTGAGACCCAGCAGATTATGGAGATGTATCTTCCAGGGCGAGTCTTGAGACAGTTCGGTGAGGTACAAGTGACACTAGTGATTACTGCTTATTTTGCTCATGTATCGCGAGAGGTATTTGATTGGGGTGTTTTCATATAGACACATGTTGCTTCTACTGAGTTTGATTCTCTATAGCCATTACTCTGGGGTTGGGGTAGAGGTGCAGCGGATCCAGGGACGACGGTGGAGTATGATGCATGGTTTGCTAGGCATAGGCCAATGCCTTTGACTGATCCTGCTGTTCTGATTACAGCACAACAGATTCACCATCCTAAAAAATAGTTGAGGATAGACGCAGGGGAGAGAGCCGGAGGAGGAGGAGAGGGTGGAGCTGAGAGAGGAGGTGAGGATGATGAGGGAGGCAATGAGGGAAATGAGGGAGATGAGGATGTAGACATTGATGGAGACACTGAGTCTATTAGAAGTGAGGATAGCGATGATTCTTCTTAGTCATCGAGTAGCGAGGATGGAGGTGATGATGAAGATATGTCAGAGCTAGAGGATATACCTGTCGCTAAGGGTGGAAGAGGACAGGCTGGTGAGGAGGATGAGCTGTAGACTCTTAGAGCACGGGTCCAGAGTTTGGAGGATGAGGTCACTAGACGAGATATCGAGCGAGAGACTTATCATGCAGATTATGGTGCCCTTGAGGCTGAGAGGGATTGTCTCCAAAGGGAGAGAGATGAGGCAGTGCGAAGATGTCAGATTACCATGGATGCCTTTGATCAATTTTTTTAGAGCAGGTACTGATGCGTGCGACCAGGCAGATAGGTATTTCACTACTGCACATGAGGCTATTTATTATAGACAGGCATATGAGCGAGCCATCCTTGAGGGTCAGAGAGAGCCTAGCTTCAGTGTGTTTATGGGGAGGAGATCGAGTAGATCTACTTCATGATGGACTAGAAGTGGTGGCATTATGGGACCACCTCGACATCCTGGGGCAGGATCTAGTGGACAGGATCCACTTGCTGATAGAGGCAGTGTTGGTTGATCATGTTATCTGAGCCTTCGAGCTTATTTATTGTATTCACACATATTATCATTTTTGAGTTATATATATATGATATGCAGGTTTTTGACAGTGATCTATTTATGTTTTGCTTCTCATGTATGCTTATATCATGCTATGAGTTTTATGATGCTTATCTATTTGATTCTATGCAATGGTAGTACATGTATGTATTAATGATGGTAATGGATTTTTAAATGAATGCAATGAAATCTATAATGAATGCTTAATGGAATCTATAATGAATGTAATGAAATCTACAATGAATGCAAATGAATGCTAAATGGAATCTATAATGAATGCGATGAAATCTATAATGAATGCAAATGAATTCTTAATGGAATCTATAATGAATGTTTTTTGTATGATAATGGTTGAACCAATTTTAACTCAGATGCACCTTGAAGAAATGTTAGTTAGATGATAGAAAGAAAAATTGAGGATAGAAAGAATGTTAGAAAGAATGTGATTTAGAAAGAAGATGAGAAATCAACGAACTATCAAGAAACGTATGAGATGAGAATGAAATTGAATGAATCACGAACCTGTGTCACATATTTTATTGCATTAAAATATATTCATCACTGAGCCTTATTATTGAACAATGAAGCTTAGCACATCAGGGTATAAGGAACCAAGATGCAAAGATATCTCATTGTAGAAATAAACACGTAGCAGACAAGGCGTGAACCCTCCATTCTGGGAATTACGCTAGGGGTCGAGGTATGTGTGGCATCCAATAGCTGGAAGCTCCTATCACAAACACCCACTAGAGAAATTTCCCTAGAATTTCATTGGTTCACACCACAAACAACAAACAAAGAAAAAGATAATGCCCATCATAGCTCCTCTAGTCACTTGTGGACATCCTTGAGTAGCATAGGAACAATATCTATCACCAAATGATAAAAAGATAAAGACTGACCTTGACAAAATTCAGCAGCTATATTGACCTTGTGCCTTCGTTCTCAGTTGCTTGATGTGATGGTTGATAAAGTCTGATCTTAGAAAGTTGCGAACCTCGTTTAAGACTGACCTGTGTGATTTCAAGTGTATCCTCTTCTATTTAAGACAAGATAATGATCACATTGATATGGATATGATACGATTGATAAGACAGTTTGATTAGTTGATTACAGATGTTTGACTAGATAGTCATATCCTTTGTTAACTTTGTGCGAAGTGTTTGTTGGATATCTGCTAGGGTATTTGTTTTTCACAAGACATTTTATTGCAAGTTTTTTTTGATTGATTGATTTTCAATTTTTAGTTCTTTTCCAAGAGCTTTTTCGATGTTTTTGGATTATGTGGATCGATATTTGAATGTTTTTGGTTGATTTTTTCATGACATTTTTCAGATATTTTTGGTTTTTGAAGGATTGTTGCGTAGATGTTTTCAGTTGTTATGTTTTCCATATTTGAATGTTTTTGATTGATTTTTTCAGGACTTTATTTGGATGTTTTTGGATTTTTTCAGGACATTTTATGGATGTTTTTGGATTTTTTCAGGACATTTTATGATTTTTTGGATTTTAAGTTTTTCACTATTTTTGAATTTTTAGTTTTTCATTGTTTTTGAATTTTTAGTTTTTCATTGTTTTTGAATTTTGAGTTTTTCATTGTTTTTGAATTTTTTCAGGACTTTATATGATTTTTTGGATTTTTTTTCAGGACTTTATATGATTTTTTGGATTTTTTCAGTTATGCCCCCAGTGCGTAGACTTGTATGACATGATGATCTGTAGAATGTTTGTGGAGACAAATGAATTTTTGACATGACCTATGTGAATGCAATATGCAGGATGAAGATGCATTTCCTATTCGAACAAGGTTGACTATGTTTGTTGTATCATTTGTAATACATCAATTGAAATAGAGATGCAAAACATTTCATAGATAAGCAGTCAATAGATACCTAAGGTCCCTTGGAACATTCATCTCAACACACTTAGTGACTAGGATTTATAAGTGGAGACACGGAAAACTTCCCCATTGGTTCTTGAAACTTTGATCTTCTTTTGCCCATGTGTGTGCAGATGAGTTAATTCCTGCTCTTGTGTTCACTAAAGATCCTTAGCATCCTATATGAATAGCTACATGGATTATTCTAACTTCAAAAGCATCCCGAATAGAGCCTCGTTGCTAGCAAGCCTTGAGAGTTTCGACGAGGTTATAGATTGTAATTTCTCAAATATTGCTCCATTGCCAGTAGGCGTTCATAGCCCTGATGGAGTTACTTGCATGTTCCCATAGTCAATCTTTTTATTACACTTGTATACATGATATTTCAGTTATATATCATTGCTCTTTTGCCTTGAGATGGATATTTGGCATAGCTCTTCTTTTTTCTTTTGATTTTCTTGCCTTGACTTGTAAGTAATGAAACCTACTTGGGCGTGATAATTATAGCGGTGCTGAAGTAGAATTTTAGATTTTTCACTAGTCATATGATCAACTAGGTGTCTAGAATGAATTAGAGATTTATTGTGTTTGAGATATAGCAATTGATAGATTTTGGGTTAACAAGTCTCAAATAGTGAAATCACTACCCAACCATAAGTAAAGCGTCGTCACAAGGTAATGTTGAAAATGAATGACCTTAGGACCTCAAAGACTTCATGTCCGAATATCTAAGAAAGGAGATGACCCTTACTTCTCTTAAATGTAAATGAATGATAAACTTGGACAATTGCCTTGTTTTATTGATGCTGCTATATAAAAATGCAAAAGCTTTTGAGAATGCAATGCATTTAAAAAAGAAACTATATGTAATGTAGTGTTTTAAATGATATGATATGCAATGCAGAAAGTAAAACCTAAACTACACAACCTTTAGGTATAATATTGCTTAAGGTGCATGCTGTTCATATGGTCAGAGAGTGGATCTGCCTCCATGGTAGCCAAATTATATGCTCCATTGCCTATGACCCTTGTTATAATGAAAGGACCTAGCCAGGTAGGTTCAAATTTTCCTGGCCTTTCTCGTTCCGCTAGGTTCCTTTGATTCTCTTTAAGTACTAGATCTCCTACTTGTAAAGTTCGTGGGCAGACCCGTTTATTATAACTCTGTCTCAGTCTGTTTTGATATCCTTGTAGGTGGTTGAACGCAGTTTGTCTTTTTTCATCAAGAGTTTTGAGTTCTTGTAACCTTTATACCCTGCAGTCTTCCTCTGATATGATGTTATGTAAGGAAACTCTTAGAGACAATATTTCTATTTCAATGGGGAGTATCGCTTCTGTCCCATAGACCAAGGAATATGGTGTTGCTCCTGTAGGTGTGCGTACTCCTATTCTATAAGCCCAAAGAGCAGGATTTAACTGGAGATGCCAGTCCCGTCCTGTGTCAGTGACTACTTTCTTAATAATTTTCAATATTTTTTTATTTATAGCCTCTGCTTGTCCATTACTTTGTGGATAATATGGTGTGGCAAATCTCTGTTGTATGTGAAATTTGTCATAGAACTCTTTCACTTCCTAGTTTTTAAATGAACGTCCATTATCTGTAACAAAGCACATTGGAACTCCGTATCTACATATAATATAGTTGAGCATGAATTTTGATATCTGCTTTCCAGTAGTGTATGTTAGAGGAATTGCCTCAACCCATTTGGTAAAGTACTTAGTGCCTATCAAGATAAACTCTTGCCCATTGGTAGAAGTAGGGTTGATTTTACCCACTAGATCTAATCCCCATTGTGAAAATGGCCATGGTGATGTAATGGGTTGAAGATCTTGTGCTGGTGCATGAATGAGGTCTCCATGCATTTGGCATTATTTACACTTCTATACATACTTGTAAGTATCTTTTTCCATAGTTGGCCAGTAATAACCTATTCTCAACAATTTGTTTGATAATGGCGGACCGCTTTGGTGAGCCCCACAGATTCCATCATGGACTTCTTTTAAAGCAAGGTGTGCTTCATTCTCATCCAGACATCAGAGAAGAGTTCCATCAAAACCCTTTCTATACAAAGTATCAGCTATACTGGTGTATCTAGATTCCTAACGAATAAATGTCTTCTTTTGATTCTTAGAGAGATCTGGTGATATGTATTGAGTATGTAAATATGTATATATTTCATTGTACCAAGGTGATTCTGGACCCACAATTGCACATACATATTCTGATAGGGGAGTCTCATATGCTGGTAGCATCAACTGTTCTATGATGAACTCAAACTAAGTTTCGTTAGTAGGCATATTCAGAAGAGATCCTATGGTAGCCATTGCATTTGCTGCCTTGTTTTGTATCCTTGGGATCTGTTCGAAGGTAATTTTGCTGAAGTGCTCCTTGTAATCTTCGACCAACTTCTTATAAGGCATGAGTTTGTCATCATTCATGTTGTAATCATCATTGACCTATAACTCTTGTATTTTCCATAGCTGTACGAAGCCCTATGAGGAGAGCTTCATATTTAGCTATATTGTTCGTGCATTGGAAATTGATCCTAAATGACTTAGGTATAACATCCCCTTGAGGAGTAATGAAGAGAATTCCTGCTCCGGATCTGTGACTTGTATATGACCCATCAAAGTATAATTTCCACATTACTGAGGTAGTTACTGTAAACACGAATTCATCTGGAAAGTCTATTAGCAACGGGTGACTGTCTTGTAAAGGAGCTTCTGCTAATAGATCTACTATAATTTGTCCTTTGATGGGTTTTCTATCTATGTATTCCATATCAAACTCGCTCAGGATCATAACGCACTTAGCCAATCACCCAGTCAATGTTGCTCTGCTCAATAGGTACTTGAGTGGGTCAAAGCGTGCAATGAGTTGTACCTTATGACTCAACATGTAATGTCTGAGATTTTAGGATGCAAAGATTACTGCTAAGCATGCTGCTCTATAGGGGTATAATTAAGCTCAAATCCAATCAGAGTCCTACTTATATAATAAATGGCTCTTTCTTTTCCATTTTTGTCATGCTGTGCCAATAGAGCTCCTAGAGCTGAGTTTGTTGCTGATATGTATATCAATAGAGGTTTTCCTGGAGTAGGAGATATTAACACTGGTGTGTTCAAAAGATAATCTTTCAAAGCTCGGAAAGCTTCCTAGAATTGTTCTGTCCATTTAAAAGTAACTCCTTTCCTGAGTAAATGTTGGAATGGGTGACACTTATATGCCAACTATGCTATGAATCTCCTTATGGATTGCAATCTTCCTTGTAACCCTTTGAGTTGTTTAAGTGTTGACGGAGGTTGCATATCAATGATTTCCTTGACCTTGGTAGGGTCTATTTCAATTCCTCTATTTGACACTATAAATCCTAACAGTTTACCTGTTGTTACGCCAAACACACACTTCTTCGGGTTTAATCTGAATTATACTATTCCAACCAATCAAATATCTGTGTATGAACTGCAAGGTGACTTTCTCTTGTTTGTGATTTAGCCAATATATCATCCACACAATCTTCCATTATGTTGTGGATCATGTCATGAAACAATGTTGTCATGGCTCTTTGGTATGTTGCTTCGGCATTTTTGAGACCAAATGGTATCACATTCCAACAGTATGTTCCCCATGGGCATGTAAAAGCCATTTTATGTTGATCTTCTGGTGCAACTTTAATCTGATTGTATCCTGAAAAACCATCCATTAAGGATAGCATCTCATTTCTAGCTATTAGGTCAACTATCATGTCAATATTAGGTAGCGGGAAGTCATCCTTAGGACAAGCTTTATTTAGATCCCAAAAATTAGTACAGATTCTTATGCCTCATGTGGGCTTAGTCACAGGTACCAGGTTGGATATCCATTCTACATAGTCAATAGGTCTAATAAAACCTACATCTAGCAACTTTTGTAGTTCTATTTTAACCAGTAATGTGATACTTGGATGCATTTTTTCAATTTTTTCTTGTAAGGTTTAACTCTCGGTATCAAAGGTAAGTGATGCAACACTAATTCAGAGTCTAAGCCTGGCATGTCTGAATAGGACCAAGAAAAGTTGATAGGTCATTTCTTGAAAAAATGAATGAATCTGTCTTTTTCTTCTTTTCTTAGTGATTTTGCCAGATGGATGTTATGTACAACCTCCCCTTCTGCTATGTTTACTTCTTTTGTTTCCTCTGTAAGTAATGCTGAACTTTCTCTTTTCATAGGAAGATTACCCAAGTCACACTTTTCATTATGGGTAGTTTGATCCTTATCTTCTATTACAGAAGTACTTTCTTCTCCAAAGTATGCCGTTCTATTCAGGTCTATAACCAACCCTACTTTATGATCACCTTGTGGAAATCCCTCTCTGACTCCTAGAAATTTTGAAATTGTTTCATCATTTTCAAACCAATCCAGTGTTGGTTTTCCTTCTTGCCCCCAATCAATCAAGTGTGAATGCACAAGGGGTAAATCATTACTCCCTTCTTTAGTAGACTCTGATAACATGAAGACTTGATTGTTTGACTGACTTTGTGTATCTTCATCTTGTATAAGCTTTATTTGATACCTTGATATTACACTTTCTGGTGGGCTAGAATCATGGAGTGATAAGAATTCATAGTCATGAGAGTCTGTCTCACTTTCAATATATGTTTCATCATATGAGCTATCATCACTTATTTCTTCTTGTTCCTGCCTCTAATTCTGGTGTAGATTGACTGGTCTTCTTTAGACATTAGTTACCCTTCTTAAGCCTGGTATAAGCCTTTGCAATCTTTCTTCATCCATTTCATTAGGTTGAGCCTGAGTTGTTTCTCAAGGTAGAAGTAGTGACAATAACCATGGATGGGATTCAAGTGGTGGTGGTAAACCTGCATCTGTTGCCACATTAGCCTATATTATTATGTCAATAACATCATCATTTTGTAACTCAGTGGTAGGTTCTTGCAGAAGCTACCTCATGTCTTCTCCATCTGATTCTGCACTAGGTGATGTGGGTACCTGATTACTTGTTTGAGATGAAGATGGGAGCGCCTGTGCAGACAAATCCATTTGTGGTATGTAGTCTGATGGTTTCCTTGGTCGATTTAATATGTCAAGGGTACGTTGTCTTGCTTCAGTGATATGTTGTACATGCTTATATCCCAATCCTTGATTCCCTGGATTATCATTAGCAACAATAGGTTCTAGTCTTCCTTGTTTCTGCAACCCAAGGCCTGTGGTACCATCATATCTATGTCTTTGGAGTATTTTGAATCCATTATCATACTGATATGTGGGCATTTTGGGTATCATCATGTGATCTTCTTCACTATATATCCAATGGTTAACATCTTCATTCAGGGATTCTTCTTGTAAGTCACCCCATCTAATGAAAGAGCATGAGTCTGTATATCTGACAATTTCTTTTCCTTTGTCTTGTTTTTGTACTGTATTGTGAGGTTTCCCAAAGGAATTAGGAGAAAGAGACAACTGTTTCCCACTTAAACTATTTGCAATAGAATACTCTCCACAACCCATATCTTTTATTTGTAAGGAGGATGTTGTAGGCATATCCTTTTTTGTTTTTGTGATCTTTAATGTTTCCAGTTGTGTAGTGAGAGGTGTGGCCTGATTGATAGGTACCTGATTATCCACACTGTCTTTCAGTTAATTGCAATGTTGGAATGGGTTTGGATCACCCTTTATGGTGATTTCAATACCATTGTATGGGAATTTGACACACTGACGAAATGTGGATGGTACCTCTTGCATGGTGTGGATCCATGGGCAGCCCAATAACATGTTATATCCTAGTTCTCTCTCCAAGACTTGAAAAGTGACCTCTGTCGTTATAGGTCCTACTTGTATAGGTAATGTTACAATGCCTTTTGATGGACCTTCTTCATCATCATAAGCCTTGATATTTATCCTATTGGAAGAATCAATGTGAAGTTCTGAATACCCTAGTGCTTTGACCAACTTTAAAGCACAATTGTTCAGACCGGCTCCCTGATCTATGAGTACTCTTCTGATCCTTCTCTTATGAATGTAAGCTTCCAAATGTAGTGGGTCGTTATGAAGCAGTCTATCACTAGGAATATCTTGTCTAGTGAATGCAATACATGTGCCTTGTGTCAGATTTACCACCATAGACTGGAAGTCATTTTCATCTATATCTCTGTCCACTAGCGAATCTTGAAGTGCTTTGTCTAGTATAGCTATATGAGTGGGTGAAATACACAATAGTTTGAATAATGATATTTGTGCTGGAGTTTTCTTAAGTTGCTCAACAACATTGTAAGTCCCTACTGCTGGTGGTTGATTTTCTGGTATTCCTTGTAAAGTTACCTTTGATCTGCGAGTAACTACTGCACAGTCTCTATCTCTGGGAGTTATGGTGATTGTAGCGACTGTATCATAGGCTATTTTATCAAGATTTATGTTAAATCCCTCTTCATAGTCTTTATGTGTGTGTTTTACATCCTCCCAACCCTACTTCTACCAATGGGCACAAGTTTATCTTGACCAAAACTTAGATTTTTCATTGTTGTTGGTGTTGCCATACTTAATAAGACCTTGTTCTACTAGTCACTTCTCACATTTGAGAACCTTTTCCATGATTTATTTGAATGTGGTTAAACATTGCATTTGTATCGGATATTTAATCTTAGGAATCAAATTTTCTGTGAACATATTCACTTGCTCTATTTCTGGGATAACTGTCTTGCACCTCCTATAGAGAGCTCTCCATCGTTGTATGAAGGATGCAAATGTTTCATTCTCATATTGTTTAGCGGCACACAAGTCCATCAAAGTAACTAGGGTGTCAATGTTGTGCGAGAAGTTTGCAATAAATTGTTCAGCTAATTCTACCCATGATGTGATGGCTGGTGGTAAATGTGAAAACCACTCTAAAGCCAGACCTCCTAGACTTTTAAGAAATAATCTCATTAGATAAGTATCTTCTGAGGCAACCTCTATACATGCCATAAAAAATTCTCTGATATGGTCTCTAGGATCACCCTTCCCTTGATATCTATCAAATTTAGGCATTGCAAAATGTTGTGGGAAAGGTGGCATGTATAATGTGTGATCGAATGGATAAGGATGTAAGTCCTGCATTGTGTAGCTCTTTTTATCGTTACCATTTTGCATGGTCATCATTTGTTGTTGTAAATTCTGTATTTGTTGTGTCAGAATATCCATTTGTGTCAAAGGTATACCTTGTGTTTGTGTATGTCCCACAAAAGGATTTGTGGTTGCATAACTAGGGGGTTGTTGGAAGGTACCAAGATTATAACCTTGTGTGTTGTGGATTCCTCTAGGTACTGTGAAATAGGTGATATGCGAACCCATGTTTGGTTGAGTTGTACTTGTTGTATTGGCAAGACCTATATTTGCATTTTGATGACTGTATGTGGATCCCATAGAATAGGAAACTGGAGGTTAAGTTGCACTTGTTGCTTGTGTTTGAATATGTGTTGAGACACTTGATATTATCGGTATGCTTTGTGATGGTATACTAGCATTGATCACCGAGGATGACACACTTGTTTGAAAGTATGCATTTGTGTTGAAATTTGTTTGGATAGGTACGTTTTGAGGAAAAATGGAGGTCATTGCTTGTATTTGTGTCAAGGGTGGTGTTTGACTGTTATCTTGACCTAAAGTTTTTCCTGGTGGTAAGATCTTTGTGACATCAAAATCCTTAGGTAGTTTTGCCCCATTTTGTATTAACAATGAAAGATACTTGTCCCTATTGCTATGTATAAGTGCATCTAGGATCATGAGGACATGTGGGTCTTGTTGAGTGGACTCAATTTATTCCTTTGTCAAATGCTATTGTAATTTGTTTAGGGTGGACATTGTCTATGTACCTGAGTGTTGACCTATTGACATGTCCATATTCCAAGTAGGGTTTACAAACTGTGTGTTGTTCGGGTCCATTATTCCTTTTGCTTTTTGTGACCTTGTGACGGGCATCTAAAATTTCTTATATGAGGGTGCTTCTATGCAAGACGATGACTTAACACTAAACTGTAGATGTAAATGCAAGGCTATACTAGACTCTTTATTGAGGATTTGTTGAGAATTTCTAGATTTCTCTAATGCAAGTCTTTCCATTTCTTGACTAAGTTGTTCTAAGTTGTTCAGCCTCGACCTCTCTATCAATTCTACGAGAAATCTTAGACTCAATGTTTATCTCGTGTATGACTCCTATATATTGAGGTGTGCTTCTTCTTAAGTCCCAAGCTAATTTAGCTAGACCATCAATGATTTCTCGTTGACCACCGTTTGGAACTAAATTAGGTTGCTCGAAGGGGAGCAAACCATCACCTAGGAGACCCATGAAGACACATGCTATGAATCTATAATTGACAATGAATGTAGACGTATATGAGGTCTAGATGGCGATGTATATGATAATGTAGGACTATGTAACTAATATGGATGATAATACAAAAGACTGGGGATGATAATGACGACGTAAGTGGGACTATCCAAAAGATGTAGGATGATAATGAGGATGTAAGTGGGACTATGTGAAAGATGTAGGATGATAATGAGGATGTAAGTGGGACTATGCAAAAGATGTAGGACGATAATGAGGATGTAAGTGGGACTATGCAAAAAGACGTATGCAAAAGACAGCCTAGGGTCACAAGTATGTAAGGACTTTTGAGTTTTGGTTTCAAAATGGACTTTGTTTTCTGTAACTTCATGTGTGGGACAATGTTTTTTAGTTTTCCAAATCTGAGAACAATTGATGGTAGGTATGTATAGCTGACTGACTCAATTTTCCTACAATCTAGAAAATTCAGAGATACGTGGGATAGGGCCTGAAATAGCCCAAGGGATTGACTCAATACTGGTCTAGCACAACGATACATAAAAAGCACAGAATACAATCTTAGGCTGGATAATGGAAACCATTCAATGAGGCCCTTACAAAATACTGAGACAAAATGAACAGATAGAGAGTTTGGCAGCACTAGCTCCACTTCATGATACACACTTCTTGGGCATGCCAGTCTCTCTTACCTTGAAGATCCGAAGATCTTATAGCCAAGGGATTTCTGTATCATAGTGTAAGGTACATGAAGGGTATCTATGGGGTATGATCCGCACTCTTGGAATCACTGAATGTAGGATTTTTGGCAACTAAATTGGTTCATAGTATTAGGTATCAAGGGGTCCCGATCCAGCGACGGATTCTCAGAGAAAGCCACTTAAGACTTTAGTTGAGCTTATCAGTGTAGGGAAGGTCCCCACATACGTTGAATTCACTCAACACTCTAGCCTCCTGACCAGTATATTTATATAGTAGCTCAAAAAACCCACTCGAGAGTACGCTAGGAGAGATGATATCCCCAATGCATCCCAATTCGAAGTACCTCTATGGGATGATGAAATCCCCAGTCAAAGATACCGCTCACTACGTAGAATAAAATAAAAAATTTGGATGTCGTTGTCACCTTCCTCCTTTCTCCCAAGACCCTGAAGGCGGGTGGAAAGTCAGTTAGTGCAGCAGTAGGTCCACCCCAGACACAATAAAAATTCTTTACCTTAAGAAAAAGAAAAATGATTTAATCTAATGCAGCCTGATTCATGTTCATTTTATAGCCCAAAATTAGGTGTTAGATACACATGTGCATGTCTATTTTAAACACCAAATCAAAATATGAAGGCATACATGTCAATTTTAACCATTTGTTGATTTTAAGCACCAAAAACCAAGTGTGAGATACATGCATGTCAATTTTAGCCCATATTCATTTTAAGCACCAACAACGAAGTGTGAAATTATCCATATATGTCCATTTTAATTGTTGTTTATTTTAAGCACCAAAAAGTGAAGTGTGAGGTGATGCATGCAAAAAATACTAATCTAATCCTCTCTGCAAATCCGCCACAGGCTGTAAACAAAAGATTAGTAGTAAAACCAAACTAACAGAAAATAGAAACAAATGCGTAATTTGACCTATGCGATTGCATGATACTTACAGAATGAATGTGTGAACCTGACAGAGCGAATGCATAATTATGATAGACCGAATGCGTGATGACATCTGATCACTTGCATAACACTAACAGGTTGATTGCATGACAGACATGAAGACAACAATAAAAGTTAAAAACTAAAAAATATAAGAAAACTAAACCCGATCAGGAACCTGCAAAACCAATTGTGAAGCCCTAGCTAAATCTCTCATTATCCATTCAATATTGATTAGATCATATTTAACTTGATAAGAAATAACTAAGCTATTATATCTATCAAAGGCCAGTTGCTCTTCCGAATCCTGTATCAATTTTTCTGCCTGGAGAACCTTTTGATAGCATTTGGCTTCTCTTCTTTGTTGTTTCGTCCTTCTTGCACCTGAAATCCTGAACTGAACTTTTCTTGCCATAAACTATTATAATCAAATCATGAAATAAAAGCAATTTGATCCTAGATTAACCCAATTTGAGACATAATTAGACAGACGAAATAATAGACGAAAGAAAAAATTGGACAACAATTAAACCTACGAATGTGTGATCCAGAAAGTGCGATTGTGTGATTTGAACAGGGTGATTGCATAACCCTGTCAGAGCTAATGTGTGACCCCGAGGGGTCGAATGCGTGATGCTGTTTATGCGATTGCGGGATGATGTAATCACGATTGCGTGATGGAATATCTGTTCTTGAAATCCATGCAAAATCTGTAAAAAAAAGAAACAAAAAACCATACGACCTGCAAAATTACACAGAGAACAAAGAAGGTAATTTAGCTGTGTTTCACGTCAGGTTCACCAAAATGTATGCATGTAAAATTCATCTTAATAACAATATATCAATTAGAATCAAAGGGAAATCACGAATCCCTATCTAATCAAAGAATCTAACAAACAAGACAATGAAATAATGCAATATCAAATAGGAATTAAAATAATTCAATGAAACTCCATATTGCAAGATTGCATATCGCTTCCATTGCTCTTCTCTTCTCTGTGGTATGATGGCTCTCAGATATTGCGTTGGTAACCTACAAGTGACACAAAGATTAAAAGTTCGTGATTATTGAAAATGGAGATTGAATGCTCAATTTATAGAAAATTGGAGAAGATTGATTGAAAGGTGGAACAAATTGATCAAGAGGTGGAACTCAGGTGAGCTCACATGAAAATTGATAGTTGAACTGTTGATTGCATGAGTGAAACTAAATAGATTGAATAGATTAATTGAGTCAACTGATTGAGAAAAAGCCGTCTGAAGGAAGAACAAGAATGATTGGAGAAAATAAAGAGGATGACAAAGAAAGCTTAATTTAGAAAAAGCTAACTGAAAGATGGAAATAGAGACTGGAGAGATAAATGATTTAATTAATTAATTTAGCATGTTCTTGCATTTAAATTTAGATTTTCAATTTAATCTTTGCATGAGATTTTTTCAAATAATTGAATTTATTTAATTCAATTTAGCATTTGAATATATTTAGAACTTGACTTTAATTTTCAATTTGGTTTTTGAAATCATGCACATGTATTTGAATTTGGAAGAAATTAGAAGAATATGAAATTAAATGAAATTAGAATTTGGAGAACTAGAAGAATCAATTAGTTAATTAAATAATTTAAAGAAACTATTTAATTATTTAGAAATAGAATTTAATTAAATAATAAAGATTATTTAATTTAAAGGATCAAATCATAATTAATTAAATAATAAATATTTAATTAATATTTAGAAAATGGTTGAATGACTAGATGATTAGAGATAGAAATTGAGAATTAATTTATTTAAATAATAAAGATTATTTAAATTGGGGAATTAATCGGAATTAATTAAATAATAAATATTTAATTAATACTAGAAAATGATTAAATGATGATAGAATAAGAAATAGAATAATTAGTAAGATTATGAGGAAATGTGAAATTAGAAGAATAAGATTAATTAACTTAATTAAATAATTAAATAATTATTTAATCAATTAGAGGAATAATTAGTACATGATCAATGAGACATTTTTAGGTGTCTACAGCGAGATCCCTAAATATGATAAATACGATGGGAAATATGATCCTCAAGATCACATTAGGGACTTTTGTACTATGAGTATGGAATTTGCACACGATGAAACTTACCTGATGCATCTATTCCCTAGGAGTTTAAATGGATAATCAATGGAATGGTTTTCAAGATTACCATCTAGAATCAAATCTTTTGAAGAACTCGTGAATAGGTTTATTTCACAGTACTCCTACAATGTGAGGAATGAGATAACAATGCTGGATTTATGCAATGTTAAACAAAAGAATGGTGAATCTTTCATGATCTTCTTGTAGCGATGGAAACAAATGTTTAGTAGGTATGCAAGAGATGTACCTAATCAAGAAAAAATGGACATATTCATTGATAATCTTATTAGTAAAATGAGTTATCGTCTAAAATGCAATGTCCTTCTTTCGCTAAGATGATTGAGAATGGTCTAAAAATAGAAGAGGCAATGGTAAAAAAAGGAGAGATAAAACTTTACAATAATTCTTACGACAACCACAACAACCACAACAAGAACAACAACAACAACAACAATGACAAACCCAAGTTCTGGTCAAAGAATAGGAATGTCATCAATGGAGAAAATGATGACAGTAATGCTATGAAACAACAACCAATCTTTAATCTATCGAGTCAAATCCCAAGCAACAACAATCAAGAAAACACAAAATCCAAGTCTTTCTTCTCCAATCCTCACAGGAAATTCACAAACATTGGAGAACCCTTGGAATCATCTTTGAAAACTCTTCTTGCAAACAAACTGGTTATTTTACCATAAATAAGAAGTTATGAACCACAAGTCAAACCAAATTGGTGGAACGATAATCATTTTTGCAATTACCATCGAAATAAAGGTCACCAAACTAATGATTGCCAAAGATTGAAACACCTTATCCAAGATTTAATCAATAATGGAACTATCACAGTGGATAGTCATAAGACAAATGAATCCCACCTAGCCTTCAAAAATCCACTTCCAAACTATGAAAAAGGTGAACAATCTAAATCAAAAGATGACAAAGGCAAAGCCAAAGTGAAATACACTTATACATATCATGATGTGGTAAATGTCATCATCGTTAAAGATAACACACCTTCAAAACCAATTAACTTTATTGCGAGAAGCAAATCAAAGGTCACATTTCTAGGTATAACAAATGAATCAACCTCCACTTCACGATAATATAGCTTAGTGGAACAATTGAAAAGAATACCTACTCAAATATCAATTCTTGAGCTTCTCAAAGTTTCACCTATACATAAGGAAATTTTGGAAAAAGCTCTAACAGAAACAACAATTTCAAAAGACTTGGATGTAGATCAGTTCCAAAACATGGTGGGGCACCTTATAGCCCCTCATTGCTTATCATTTTTTGAAAATGATGACACGTCCTTGCAACATCCTCACAATTCTCCCTTACATGTTGAAGTCACCATTAAAAAAACTCGTGTCAAACGCACACTCGTAGATGGTGGAGATGGCTTAAACATTTGCGCATTAAGTTTAATAAAGGCTTTGGGATATTCAAAAAATGCAGTAGATCAAAATAAGAAAATAACCATTAAGGCTTATGATAAAGAGGAGTGTTCTTCTAAAGGAACTATGATCTTACTAATCAAAATATGACCCGTGGAAAGGAATACATTATGTGAGGTTCTAGATTTGAATCTCTCTTATAACATTCTTCTGGGAAGGCCATGGATTCACAACATTCAAGCAGTTCCTTCTACATATCACCAATGTATAAAGTTTCCTTCATGAAGGAAAAGTGGTCACTATAATTGCAGACTCTAGCCAATATTGCAATAATCTGAAGCCAGCACAAGATACAAGAGTTCCACATAACAGAGAATCAGTATATCCTACCAAAGAAATTCAAGAAAATTTATGGAAAACTTTTGAGAAAAAGCTCAAATTAAATGACGAAGGAATGGGAAAATATTCTTTGCATAATTTTCCACTTGCACCTAAATCATACAGAAAGCCTACAAATATACAACCTCGAATCTCACATAAATAAAAAGAAATGTTTAATGGAGCATTTGTTAGAGCTGGAACACTTGCAGAAGAAAATGAAGACAAGGACATTCTTTGTTGGTTGTACAAAGATGAAAATGAAACTATAGCAACATTTGCAGAAGTCAATATTCTCATAGAGAAATATGGCAATAGTTATAAGATCATGCAAAAAATGGGATATGAAGGAAAAGGACCAATTGGTAAGCGACATCAAGGTATTTCAGAACCTATTTATCCTCACTCACAATCTAAAAAAGATAAATTAGGACTTGGATATCCAAAATCAAATCAAAAGCAACATAATTATCAATAGCCAAAGTGGAGAAAGAAATCAGTCCCTAAAGAAGAACAATGGCAAAAAAAGCTACATCAAGCAGCAAAAATAGTAGCTAATAAGCAAAAACAAGAAGAATATGAGAAACAACAAGAAGAACTTACAATCAAAAGAGAAGAAGAATCTTGTAAACAAGTTCAAGAAATACGAGAAAATGCTAAATCTAAACAAGATATTATAGAAGTAGTAAAAGAAGAGATGACATAAATCAAAGAACTATTTTCACCATACACTATTCCTGTATGGTACAGTGGTGTAATCCTAGACAACGGTTCAAAGACAGATTCAAATAAATATGAATGGGGTCCAGATGTATCATCTAGTGTATCAAGTGAAGAAAAAAATGAAGAGCAAGCAACTATCACAAATGAAGAATTGTCTTTTACAAAACAAAGGATAGAGCTAGAAAGAAGACAAGAAGAACTCACAATGCAAAGAAAAGAGGCATATACAAGACAACAAAAGAAAGAGGATGAAAAAGACCAAGATGTAATGCCACAAGAAGCACAAATAGATATTGATCAAGTATCAGGAAATATCAGATTTCTATCAAATGAGGAGCAAGATGTACCAAGGTATGGAAGAACCATATAAGAACTAAGAGATAGTCAAGTAGGATTGACTATTAGTCCAGAAGAAGCTGAGTTTGAGAGAAGACAAAAGCTAGCAAAATAATCCTCTATATCATGTGCACAAGTATCTCAACTTCAAAATATAAATGAATCTATTGAAATTAATCAAGAAGGAACTTGCAGTATTAAAGATGTGTGTGTTGATATAATCCATTTGTTTGAGGGACAAATGTCAGATGAAGAGTCACTTGAGTGTAAACCACAAAATACTAATACTAATTTTGTTAGAACTGATTGGAGAACACTTGGGAGAGACTATCCTCAAGAGTGTTCTATCTATGATATTACCTACTCTATGCCAAATTATGACTATTATGTCATGAACCTTGAAGCACCTAACAATGACGATGACTATGACTTACACCTTCTTCATCCATAACTAATTGATTGGGATAACCTAGAAAACCTTGAATTGGATGTCTTTTCCAATGACCATGACTTAGCTGTGTATCTTAATGCTATCGAACCCATAACACCTAAGAAATTTTCCATCATGGAATCAAGTAACATTTCTTGCAGTCAGGAGAATGCCAAACTTTCCAGTCGCAAAATTGAAATAAAACAAGGAAAAAGACCTAGTGCTGAAAACCCTTTCATGGCAACACTAGATCAATCAAGAGGAAAAATAAAAGACGTATCTGATGGTGAAAACCTCTTTGAGGTGCTAGAAGATGGAAAGTTTGACATACTCCCTACATATGTTTAGGAGAGATCTTCTATTCTAATAGAACCAACAGAAGCAATAAATATTGACACACCAAAGGATCCCAAGATACTTCCTTCTACTGCATCATTATTAGATAAAGAGAGGAAAGAATACATAGAATTATTCAGACAAAGATAGATAAATTTTGCTTGGTCCTATGCAAACATGCTGGGACTTAATCCAGATCTTATCATGCATCATCTCAATGTGGAACTAAAAGCAAAACCAGTTAAATAAAATCTAAGGAAGATGCATCTACACATCGCTCCCCTTGTAAAAGCTGAGCTAAAGAAACTATTAGATGTGGGTTTCATTAGACCTGTTGCCTATCCAGAATGGGTTTCAAGCATTGTGCCAGTGTCAAAGCCAGATTAAAGCATAAGAGTCTGCACCAATTTCAGAGATTTGAATAAGGCATGTCCCAAAGATGATTTCCCACTACCCAACATTGATATAATTGTGGACTTATCAACATGCCATGAGATGTTTTCATTAATGGATGGATTCTCAGGATACAATCAAATAAGAATCACCCCTGAAGATCAAGAAAAGATAAAATTCATCTGTGCATGGGGTACTTACTGCTGGAATGTTATGCCACTTGGGCTTAAGAATGCAGGAGCAACTTATCAAAGAGATATGACAATAATTTGATATGATATGATGCATACATTTATGGAAGATTATGTAGATGATATACTTGCAAAATATCATACAAGAAAAGAAAATTTGAACATCTTGGGAAAGATCTTTGATAGGCTTGAAAGATATCAGTTAAGATTAAATCCAAAGAAATGTGCATTTGGAGTAACCTCTGGAAAAATTATTGGGTACATTATATCAGCTCGTAGAATTGAAGTAGATCCAGAAAAGGTCAAAGCTATAATGGAAATGGAGTCACCTAGGAACATAAGTCAATTGTGTTCTTTACAAGGAAGATTGCAATCGATAAGAATATTTGTCTCTCAATTAGCAGATAGATGTCATCCATTCACTCATCTTTTACATAAGAACATTCCATTATGAGAAGTGTGAAGAGGCTTTTATGCAAATCAAAGAATATCTCATGAATCCTCCAGTAATTGTATCACCAATCAAAGGGAAACCATTGTTACTTTCTATCTCAACGACAAATGTATCATTAAGAGCTCTCCTAGCACAACATGATGAAGAAGGAAAAGAAAGAGCATTGTATTACATTAGTAGATCACGTGTTGGCTATGAATTGAATTATACATCAATAGAGAAGACATGCCTAGCAGTTGTATTTGCAACTCAGAAGCTGCGACATTATATGCTGACTCATTATGTGAAATTGATAGCAAAAATCGATCCACTAAAGTATTTATTGAACAAGTCAACTTTGATAGGCAGATTGGCAAAGTGGGTTATGGTACTAAGTGAGTTTGATATAGAATATATTGATCAAAAAGCTATCAAAGGATAGGTCATTGCTATCTATTAGTTGAGGCACCTTTACAAGATGATATATCATTGCACATTGAATTTATTGATGCAAACATTTTGACAATAAGTACAAAATTTTAGGAGTTGTACTTTGATGGTTCTTATACACAATATGGATCAGGCGTAGGTATTTTTTCATCACACTTCTGGGACACACAATTCCAAAATCATATAGACTGCGATTTCCATGCACAAACAATACTGTAGAATATGAAGCATTGACTATTGGTCTCAAATGGCTATTGAATGAAATATCAAGGAATTACATGTCTATGGTGATTCACAGCTTATCATCAACCAAATAAATGATGATTATCAAACTAAGGATGACAAGCTCATGCCCTACAAACAGTTAGTAGAAGAGCTTAAAGAACACTTTGAAGAAGTATCATTCACTCAGATCCCAAGAAATGAGAATAAAGCAATAGATGCAATGGCTACGATATCATCTCTCTTGTAGAATCAGGAGGATCAACAACGTTATAAATTTTTGGTGGAAGATATCTTAACCCCTACCATTCAATCCCAGCATACCTACATGATTTTCCATATATCGGGAACCAATCAATCCTTATACAACCAAACTTATCAATACTTAAAAGAGAATATCCTTCCTCCCAACCTATCCTGCAATCAAAGAAGAAATTTTATCCATCAGTCATCCCACTATACTATTATTGCTGATACCTTATATAGGCAATGTCTAGATAACACTTTATTGAGATGTCTTGAACAAGAAGAATCTGAGAAGGTTCTTAACAAAGTTCACATAGGTATTTGTGGCACACACTCAAGTGGATTAACATTGATTAAGAAAATTCTTTGTATAGGTTACTATTGGCCTACTATGGAGAGAGATTCTATCACATATGCCAATAAATGAAAACATTGTTAGATCCATGGGAATCTCATCCACACACCAACACAAGAATTACATCCTATAGCAGGATCATGGCCATTTTCTCAATGGGGCCTTGATTTGGTAGGTAAGATAAATCCTTCATCCTCTAATGGACATAAGTTCATTATGACTGCTACTGAATATTTCACTAAATGGATTGAAGCAGTACCTTTGACAAAAGTGACAAGAAAACAAATATCATCATTCATCTTGAATTATATAATCTGTCGCTATGGAGTTCCTATGACCATTATCACTGATAATGGATGACCATTTAAGAATCAAGATGTGAAGGAACTATGTGAGAAATTCCATATCCAACATATGTTTTCTACTCCATATTATCCACAAGGAAATGGTCAAGCTGAGGCATCAAACAAGACTATCTTGAAAATCTTGAAGAAAATAGTCAATGAGTCTGGAAAAGACTGACACATTCAACTAAATCCTGCTCTTTGGGAATACTGAACCAACATCCACACACCAATGAGGGCAACTTCATATTTCTTAGTCTATGAATCAGAATCCATATTACCAATAGAAGTAGAGACACCTTCTCTACGAGTTTCCTTGAAAGGTCTTATACCAGAAGAAGAAGAACGAGTCTCTAGACTTCAAGAACTTGAGCTAATTTAGGAATGTCCCCAATATGCAATAGATAATTTGAAGGTATATCAACAAAGAATGGAAAGAATTTATAATCACAGAGTCAAGCCATGCATTTTTTCAAATTGGAGATATAGTTCTAAGGGTTCTTCGAGAAATCAACAAGACCGAGAAAAGAAGGGTAAATTTGAACCAAATTGGTTAGGTCCTTTTGTCATAGTAGCAACATATGGCTTAGGAGCATACAAGTTATCTACTCCTGAAGGTGATTGCTTTGATGAACCTATCAATTCTATCCATCTCAAGAAATTCTATGCTTGAGATATAAATTCCTGAAAAAAAAATCAATAAAAAGCATATAAAGCCCTGAAGAAATTAGTAAAAATCAGAAGAGCAGAAAATCCCTAAAAAAAATAAAAATCATAAAACAACGAAAACAGAAAAGAAACAAAATAAAAATAAAAAATAAAAAAATGGAAAAAATGCAATAAATTTAGATAGTGAAAACCTAGTAAACATGTGCTATCTAAAAGTGAGTCCTTCCATCTATGGGATCACTTTGCACACCTATCCTATCCATCCTATCGCATCTATCGCTTCCATCTATCCTAGCTCATCCATTTCATCTTTCACATTCATTGCTCTAAACCATTTAGCAGGAAATATGCAGCTTACCAACAATTATCAATCTTTGACATACTTGTCATAGTCACTGTCTTAGATTTTATCAGAATCAATCAATCTGCATTTTTATCCCACCATGATTTGGATCTTGATCAATTCATACATCCATAATAAAGTTTTGTTTCCGCTAGGGGAAAAATCCTAATTCCTTTTGCTAAGGCGATCATTTGAATATTTGAAAATCCAAAACATTCAGAAAACTTAGAAAAACTAAAAACACCTAGGATTTTGAAACAGATAACAAGTAACAAAGCAATGAAGATCAATGCATTTTGTAACAATTGAATTGTGAAACTTAGAAGACAAAAAAATCAACTAGCAAGTAATAAAGGATTATCAATGATCATTCATCAAGATGATTATAATAGTTAATGACAATGAGAACATGTGAATGACATACAAGATTCAGTGTTTATATCTTGATTTTATTGCTAATCATTTACTCTATGCGACTCAAGGATGTCCATGACTAGAGAAGCTATGATGGGGCATGATTATTTTCTTTTGATTGCTATCTATGGTTTATCTCTTATTAAGGTATGTACTTGTCTAAGGATATGATTGACAAAAGATCAAGGAGGACGTTCCAAGTCATACATGAAAGGGGATAATCCTTGTCTGTTCTACAAGAAATACTTAGGTCTTCTTGATTCATTATATCAATTTGTTTGTATTAACTTGATATATCAAAATCCATGTAACAAATACTCAAGTCAGCTTGAATCATTATGTCAAGTTGCTTGTATTTTCTTACAACATTTTAAAAAGCTCAATGATGAAATCAAGCATTGTTAAAAGACAACATATGAAGAATGGAAGTATCATTTTAGTTAGATCATTTTTTGAGATTAGCTCATTATTCGTCTACATTATAAGCAATCATTGTTAGTTGCATTATAAGCATTTAATTTAGTTGATAGATCAACGGTCATAAATAAAGATTGAGTATACTTGGACAAACAAAAATAATTTGCATTTGATCATTGTAGGTGCATTAATCTTTAGAATCATTTAAATTATCATTATTCATTTTATTTAGTTGCATTTCAATCATTGCATTAGTTTGCATTCCATTAATTGCATTTCATGTAGTATATCATCATTATTATTTGCATTAGGATCATTATCATTATAGTTCTTTTTATCCATTCAGATCATTTAGTTGCATCTTTGCACTTAGATTCATAATCATCATAAGAATTATCATTCATTTCATTTAATTGCATTTTAAAATCATCAAAATAAAAAACATTTGAATTACATATTAAATCATTCATTTGCATTCCCATATAGATCATTGCATTTGCATCATTTAAGTAAAACACATCATTTAAAGTTAGTAATCATTTTCATTTGTATCCATGATCATCAAAATAAAAAATCAAAAGAATTTTCATTGCATCATCATATAGAACATCATCATCATGAAAAGTAAAAGAAAGAAAAAATCGATGCATATAGATCATCATCATATTGAATAACATGCATAATAAAAGATCATCATATAGACTCCATGTCTGCATATAGATCATCATAAAACAATAAAAAGTCCAAGTATACAATGATATCAGATCAAAAATACAAGTGCCTCATCAATATAAATCAAGTCAAGGCTGTCCTATGCCACTACCACCTAACTCTGTCCATCTCTGTGGTTGTGGGTGAGAAAATCCTCCAGATGCCCGTCTCACATGATCACCACTCCTCTGAGGAGGTCCCATGACTCCACCACTGCTAGTAGCCATCCTCATAGTGGTATGATAGCTACCTTCCCTTTGGTTCTCTGTGACTAAATCCTCATATAATCATCGCCAATGTGATATCTCCTTCTCGACCCGAAATAGTGCTCTAACAGTATCAGCTGAGAGAGTGCCCGATCCAACCTACTGAATGTGATCAAGAAGACCTTGAGTATCCTGCTACCTCCTAATAACCTTGTCTCTCTTTGTCATGAGTGTATGTACCTATGCTCTAAGCTAATCTATATGTGCTTTGAGACTCTCCAAGGTATCCTGCTGAGGAACATGACCCTGAATCCCTTAATCTCCACCTTCCTGTCCACTTGCTGGAATCTCAACTCGAGTAGCTCTCAGAAATCATCATCTAATAAGAGGAACATGATCCTCTAGATCCTCCTCCTCTCCACCACGAGCTGCAATAACCCTAGGGTCTGGCCAAATCTAACCAAAATCAATGCCTCTCCCGCAACCCCCATCCAGTCCAGTAATCCCGCCTCCTCCCGTAGAGGGTAACCCTCTCATTGATCTCATACCTACCTTACCAATATCCCTCCCAACCATCCTGCCTCTCTCCCATCCATGGGAAGTGGTCTCCCAATCCTATCAACCGGTCCAAAAGGTCCTCCACGGACTCTCAATCGACCTCATCTCTGTCTAGGTCTCCTATGGCCTCTGCCTCCATTACCTCCCTCATCTCCATCACCTCTAACCTCCTGAGCATCTCTAAGCTCTCATCTCCATCTTCATCTCCTAATGATGGGATCATCTGAATCATCCTCCTCATCTCTTGAGTTGGGAGGAGGGTCTACTGGATCGGTAATTCAAGGAAACGGGTGTGCAAGCATGTACTGAGCATAATCTACAGTCACCCCAGGATATAGAATGTGTAATCTAAAATCATAAGACACCCTAGGAGTAGCCATAAACTCTGTGCAAGATATCTCAAAAGACAAAGACGCTCCCCAACCTCACCTATCCTTGTACCGTCATGCATATATAGTAACACCAGTAGGCATGTGCTGAATGATACCAAACTATCTCAAAATTGGACTAATCAACTACCGCTCAATAATGTATGGAGTCCAACCAATGAGATATCTACTCTACATAATCTATGGTAATGTCTGTGCATCATCCATCCATGGTTCACAGTCGATATAAGGTCTCCAAATAACACTATCCAATGAATCTAGAACCCAATGCCAATACTCCATCTTACCCAACTTATGTTGAGTAAGGATACCTGCATATAAATAGACATATGGATGCCTCTCACCATGAACTCTATGATGGATAGGCCGAGTAATAGAAATGTGCTCCCAACACCAGATCTGTAAAAGCATGCATCTTGTAGACAAACTAGTGCTCTCATAAAAAAACAACCTAATGAAGATCATGATACAAATGAGAAAGCATGCAAACACCCCACACATATTGAGTCTGATGCTGCATCATGCTTTGAAGAATCTCACCCCAACTAACTGCAAAACCTTAAGATCTCCTGTCTAGATAGATAAATTCACCAATCAAACCTGCAAGAATCACTGGGAGAGTCTCGTAATACATAATCATATCCTCTGGAAATGCTCTCATCACCAAATACGGCTCTGCAAGCCTCTGTCCCTCCATGATACTGAAAATCATATTGGACTAACTCACCAGTCCCGGGGATGTGGAGAATCCTATAGACCTCCTCAAGTGTCACACTAATCTCGCCAGTGGGTAGGTGGAAAGTGTTATGCTTTCTATGCAATCTCTCTGCTAAGGTAGTCAACAATCCTCTATTATGGGTAATATCAGGCATATATAACAAATGGTGTAATCCACACACATCTATATGTCTAATCTCAGCCTATGTAAGCTCTGGCACTAAGTGGTGCATAGCTGGTAATTTCTTCCGAAAGTGGAGAACATTGAGTTTCTCTTGTTTAACAAGAGAATTTGATCTCTATCAATCATCACTCATCTATCTATCAAATCAAAGAGATCGCTAATCTATCACATCAACAATTGTTAAATATTTTCAAATGAAACAAATTAGGCTATCAAATCAATCTAAACCTATCAATCATGGTTTTATATAAATCAATGAGTTCAATCAAACTCTCTTATGCTCTTCATCAGAAACTAAATCAGTTTCTTAGAGCTAATCTATCAATTTACCAATCAAATCAAATCAATCAATCAATCATTTATCCTATCAATCAACATTATCAAATTTATATCAATCAAGACATCAATTGAATACCTATCAATCACAATTGCACATCAAAATGTATCAATCACATCATCAAAATGATATTAACATCAAACAAATTTATCTGAAAAAAAAGCACTAACATACATCATAAAGGCGTGAATAAAACAAACAAATGCGCTAAAACAATCAAAAGTGTTAACATCCAATGCATATGCACTAACATAACAAACAAAAGCGTTAAATCATAAAGCCTAAAAATCAAAAAAATTCAAAATAGCCTCACACACGCTGAAAAACAAGGAAAATCGTACGACAAGTTACAAAAATCTCGGGATAAGGTACATACTAGATAACCATAGTTAGGAGATTGCTGATATTGTTGAACGCGCTCAAATCGATGGTTCTCGAACGGAATCACCATTTTGCCACCTCAATAACAAAAATTATCTCCACAAGCTGACACAGATGCAAATGAGATTAAAATTAACTTTGGTTAATTTTATATTTACCATTTGGAAGGGTAATTAATGCTTTTAAATGGGGCAATTTTATTTATTTTTCATAAATGAATTTAATTGAAGGACCTTTTCAATTATCATGAGATCAATCGCTTATCCAAAATTTTCAACAATTTCACGATCAATCTCCCAAGGGGGCACACAATCAGGATTTTTTTTATCTCCATCAAGCATACTCAAGACTTGATTTAATCTTTGAAATAATTTTGTCTCGACATCATTTCAAAGAGGGGCAAAATGAATACACATAGAATATGGCTATAATCAATTAAATAAATATTTATATTTATTTAATATTTATTCTTCTATTAAATAGATAATTTGAAAAGATTAATTTATTTAATTCATTTTATGTCCTTCCATTAATTAATTTAATTAAAATATTTTATTAATTAATTCATCTATCCTTTTCTTCTAATCAATTAATTAAATATCTAATATTCAATTATTCCTCTAATCAATTAAATATAAAATATTTAATTATTCCTTCAATCAATTAAATATCTAATATTTAATGGTTATTCTTCTATCCTATAGTCTCAAATATTAAATAATTCTTAAATTATTTAAACCCCTTTTCCAACTCACCTTCCATCTCCACTTCATCTTTCCTTTGCCAGCTCATCCATCATGTGGCTAAATTAATTCAACAAAATTAAAATAAATAAACATTTACTAGCCACTTATCTCCAACTTCCAAAATAAATGAAATATTGTGTACGTACACATATTTCTTAACCTTCTTTTGTATTCTCTCCAACATCCCTATATCTTACAAAGGACTTGAGTCCACTTGTCCTCTCATGCCTAAATATTCTCCAACCATCGCTAGATTTCCTCAGTCAACAACCCAGTCAAGGTGAGATGAGTGACACTTGTCTTCTCCTTCCCCCTTTCTCTCAACCTTCACCTTTGCTCACAACCATCCAAATTTGCAGATCTGATCACGACTGTTGATCTAGGACACATCATCTTATCCTCTCAAAGTCTATAAATGTGGGAGTTTGAGTTGAGAAAGAATTAGTCTTCAGGTGAGTTTTCAAGTTAATAATTTGTGAAAACTTATGCATCAGTGAGTTTTTATCTTGAAGCAATTAGCAATTAGCATAATCATTTAACATAATCATTTAGCTTTAAATCATTTGCATTGCATATCATAGCATCAGTTAACTATTAGGTATCGGTACATTCTTCATATGCCATCTTGAAAGCTATCAATGCTTGTCTGAGAGCAAATCATCTGCAACCAAGAACAGTGGAGTTAGGACACAATGAGACTTAAATCATGAAGGTAAAAATAATGTTTTTTATTTTAATATTCATTTCATGTAGTTTCATTGGTTGAGTTTGGATTTCATGTAGCATTTCCTTTGTATTTTGTGAAACTAACATGTTGTAGGTAGTATTCTGATGATGAAATTCAAGTCGACACATTTTGGCGCCCATCATGGGGCCTAAGCCTCGCATATATCTTTCCAATATCTTGTCTAGTTATCACAAGAATAAGTTTAACACATTTGGAATCCAGATTCACACCTGTGTGATTTTTGACAATGCTTTTATTTAATTGGTTAGCTCTTTTGTCTTGCAGGTTAGCGCATTTGACATTTAGGTTAGTACTTTTGTCAGCAAATCAACACATTTAATCCTTAGAATAGTGGTTTTGTCTCATAGGTTAACACATGTATAATTTTGGTTAGCGCTTTTGTCAGTGATTTCTTTCTTTTTAGTTCGCAGAGTAGCGCTTTTGTATCACAGGTTCACACTTTTATCCTCTAGGTTAGCACTTTTGAGGTGAAAGACAACGCATTTGTTAGGATAGCGCTTTTATTTGCAACTAACAAACTTTTTTTGCAGGTCTGAATGTCCAAGAACTAAAATTTTCAAACTACTGACATATCTATGTACAGGATTGTTTTTAAGAAAATTTCATGCATTTCCTCACGTAGTTAATTAAGAGTTTTATTTTGGAAAGTAACACATCATATCTTTCGCATTTATCTTAACTAAGGGGATAAATTGACAACATGCAACTTGCATTTTGAGTGACCTCTTTAAAGTAGTTGCACATAGATTGTAGAGGGCTAAAATAAACTTGTGTTTTCCATGCTTGATGAAGTAGTAGGTAAGTATGCTCTCACCCTCATACGGTGATCAGAAAACCAAACCTACTTTCTTTTATGTGTAACCTTTAGAGGGTCTGCCTTCTCGAGCTTCCTTGAGGGGGCCGGTGAGAGGGGAATGACCCAAAGTGGAAACACGCTAATATCGAGTCCTTCCGATCCACTAAATAAATTGTGTTTTTGATGAAAGTCATAAGAAACATGTGCTGATAAGTTCATACCGACACTATGTTTCCCCATAAACCCTATGGAGCGTAACCTCTATAGGCTGGGAACCTTCTGTATTTACAGAGATAAAAGTGCCACATGTATGGCCACATGACCAGCAGCCTTTACTAAAAACCACTTGTACTAGTTTCCAAAATCCTACTAATTGTTGGTGCAGGAGGTCGGACCTCTGAAGTGGCTCACACACATACGGTTCTTAGTAGAGATATAAAGTTTGCCATGGGGAGTTTTCATGGAAGTTGGTGCTTGGCTGCCCCAGAGAAGTGAGTGCCGAGGGTGGAGCTAGTGGGGTCAAGCATCTAAATATTTTCTTTGAATAGCGTAGCCTCAGGGCAAACCCCATGTGAGATTCAACAATTATTGTCTCAGCCTGCCATAAGATTTGTACTTGCTTGTGCATTTTTCTTTTCAAACATTGTGTCTTCTATGTCTATAACATGCTCAGAATGGTAAAAAATTGAAGAAAGTCATCATCTAAAAATGAGCAAAATCCAACAACTTGCAGGGAAAATTGAAAACAATCCTTAGAACATAGTCAAAGCAACGCTTTCAAGAAAAAAAATAGCGCTTTTGTCCCATGAGTTAGCACTTTTGACCAAAAAGCTAGCACAAATGCTTTCTCACATCCGAGACAAAGCATATCAAACCAAAATTTCAAAGTCAGTATCAAAACACTTCTTGAGTAAAATTGTCTTTAAACTATCACATATTTTCAAACTAGTTCGATAACTGGGTCACCAATCCAACAGGCTATTTCCAAAAAGGTTTCCTAAAGCATAAAACATTCAACAAGCTATTGATTCAAACATTATAAGTGAAAAAATCAACATCATTATCAGTTTCTCATAATGATATATCAAATCCTCTATCACGAAATTTGATCAATCCACCTCGTGTTCATTATCTTGGATATATCTTTCATATTTTGAACCTAGGTTATATCAAAATCAGAATTGCGCTCACATTGGAATCAAACAAACTTGTAAACTATCATATGCTTATATGACTTTTATGTATCGCCTTAAGAAAAGAAAACCCATTTATAAAGCTACTTAGAAAAGGATAAGATTCTTGTATATCAATCACAAGATCTTATTAAAATATAGGACATTCCTACACCGTTTTCATCACTATTTACATGGCTACGGAAAATAATTTGATGGAGAAATTTTTCAAGGACGTACTTTTCAACAAAGAGACGCTTTACCACGACAAACAAACAACAATGGTACCAGATCGGAAGTTAGAAAATAGTCAAAAAATAGTAAAAGGACAACAATGAGATGAATTATTGAAGATATTAATTAACACAATTTGCAATTAAAAGATTATAATGGATGAGAAAATTCAAGTCAATAAGTAGTAAGATGCTATAAGCCATAAGATCAAGTGACAATGTTCAATACATTAAGTGTGACAATGAATAGAGCAATCATTTCACAGCCCAAATGACAATCAAAAGGTGCACTTGCTAGTCATCTCCAAAAGAGGTTACTAATGAGGAAATATAGGTTTCATAGTTGTAAGTCACATGAGGCATGTAAGACACCTTTTAGAAAATGTAGTAATAGTGACAGAGATGAGGGCATGATATGAATATCAAGGTGTGCACTTTTTTTGTGGACAGGTGAGGCCTGCTTATCATCTCCTGTAGATGCACTTCTAACTATTAAAAGAACATGATAAAATTCCCCAAAAGAGAAGTCCATATCATGGAATAGAGTATAAGTTCATGGCCCTATTACATCTACAATAGCTTCACAAGTTACTAAGAGCAGTTCTGCAAAAAGATAGGGATCACAGAGAGAAGCATATTAAGAACAAACCCAATGCTACAGCTTAAAAGACATGGTTATATTAGTTATGCAGAATACACAATCTATAGTAGTTGTGAGCAGGGAATAAGGTATTCATAACAGATATTTCCATGGTCATATAACAATCAAAGGAAGCAAATATTATCACGCATAAACACTCACAAACTCAATGCAGTCATGAAAGACCTAAGGTAGTCTTTCCTTCATAGAGATAGTAAATCAATAAGTCCCAATGAAGAACAAGTTCCAAATGATGTTCTTATCATTCAAGGGGGTAGTCGCAATGACATCCTGAAACAAGATTCCAATGCCAAGAAATAGATAAGACAAACAATGTTACATGTTGCAACCCATCATGAAATAAAGTGAGGCAGTCATAGGTATATGGAAGCATGCAAAAATATAGGAGAATACGCTTCAAAATAGTAAAAGCTATTAAATTTCTTGATTCACAAAATACCATGCATTTTCCAGTTATCAAAAGGATAGGGTATATGCAGCAAAGATCTCACCCAAATACAATATCTCAAGATTGATAGTAGTAAAATTCACAAAAGGGGAAAATCCAGAATATGGCCGCTTACCTCTTCTTCTCTTCAAGAATCTCCCAAATCATATGTGGATTATGGCTTTAGCAAATGCACAAAGCTCGAAGCCTAGTTCTCCTTTGTGGCAACTCTCTTTGCGAGCACCAAAATGGAATAAGGAGAAAAGCTCTCATCTTTTGCTTTTTGTTAGGGTTTCAAGCTCTAAATATGCTCATGGAGAGTAAAAGGATTTTTGCCTTTATTTTATTAAAGCTTTATTCATTTAAAAGGCCATGGTTTCCATTTTTTATTTTGTAATTCTTTTAAGTGTGCATTGACACTTATAAAGAAAAAATCCAATGAATAAGCCTTTTAGGGTTGTACATAAATCATAATATTCTTTGCATCTAATCTCAAACCTATAAAAATTTATTATAAATGATCATATAAATCATTTTTAATAAATGTTATTGTTCAATGCAAAAGAAGGTACGTTGAGTCTTTGAAGCTAAGTCAAAGTGGAGACTTAGTTGTTTTGGAGTTCTAACATGACTCTAGGAGTTACCTTTGGTGTTATTTCTAAAAATGGAGTTAAAATTGGCGATTTGTCACCTAATAGGTGTTGGCAATTGACACTCATTGGATTCATTTTGTTGTCATTGATGGCAACAAGATCAAATGGAAGTCATATATCATCACTAGGAGGCATATACTGACAGATACCGACTTTGGAGCATTCAAGGCTATATCGACACCGGCACCGGCACCGACATCAATACTTCATTGGAAGCCAACATCAAGGAAGATTTACTTAATAAATCATTTTGTAAATATTGTCAAGGCCAACATTGAATATATTTTGTAAATGTATTGCAAATTGACGTAAGGCATATTATTTGTAATAGGTATATAGGTTAGTCTGCTAGGTTATTTTGTGATATAGAGAGAAGATATGAAGTGTGTGGATATAGGAAAATATAGCAGAACTGTATGATGTGAAATATAAGTTATCATGATAATTTTGTATGTGAATGTTATATCCTGCAATGATCTGTAGATAGCTTGGAAAGATTCTTGGAGGAGAAGAAATACCGATAGTAGTTCAAGGTTTATGAACTGGTACAGAGCAGAGACAAAACTAGAACTCTATTTGGCATAGCATATGCATTCTTGAGTTCATTTTTAGTAATTTACTTTAGTGAAATCTTGTAGTCAGTGAGGCTCTTTAGTGATGAGTAGTATGCTCTAGGTAATGTGCCTTCCTGCATGTGCATGCCCCTATTATATGCAATATCTTTTCATATGGCCAGTGAACATATATTGTGGGTCACAAATCCGACCGTGGTTTTTCCTCATTGAGGTTTCCCACGTATAAATTCTCTATGTTATGGTGTTCATTTATGTGGATGGTTTATTTGCTTCTTGTTATATGTTTACTTGTTTACCAATTTATATGTGTATGGTATAAAAGGTTAAAAATTGTTCATACTGGTAGAACACTGATTCACCCCCTCTCTCAGTGTTCTCAGATCCCAACAATTGGTATCATATCTTGGTACCTTAGAAGAAGTTTAATAGCTTGAGGAAGATCCTGAAACCGAAATATTTGAACATGGCTATGGAGAAGCAACTTGAGATGGCTCTTGAGGATTATGATGCTGAAAGAATGAAGAATTTGAAATTGCAAGAAGAATTGAATTCTTCAAATGAATTCATTCTTATCCTGCAAGAAAGGTAATCATCTGCTCAAGCCAAGAGAAAAGAACTTTTGCAAAAATTGGATGATGAGGAGAAGAATGCTCTTAAGGAACAATGTCAGAAACTAAGTCAAGCAAACATGCTCATGATGAATGAAATGCAAGATCTGACTATGAGGTTATCAAAATATATTGAGGATAGAAAGAAGAAGGAAGATAATCTTGTTATATCTCTGAAGAACAAATTTGATGAATGTGGCAGATTGACTCATGAGAAAATTTGTTGAGAACTGATTTGGCACACTCCCAGAATAATGAACAAGAACTTGAAAGACAAATAACTACTTTGAGAGATGATCTAACTATTGCAAGTGAGTATAAAGAAAAGTTTAGGATTAGTGATGCATAGTTGGATGACTTATTGAAAAGACAAATACATATTGATGATTCTAGAGGACTTGGATTTATACAAGGTGAAAGCTCCGGTACTGCAAATGAAGATCAGACAACTGGTATGCAAAACTCATCAGAACAGAGGAAACTAGTAAAGCAATCTAATGCTTATAAATTAAATGGTAGATGTTTTGTTTGCAATAAATTTGGGCACATGGCTAAACAATGTAGAAATAAGGCAAATCAAAACTACAATTCTATCCCCGGTCAATGCACAAACTGCAAGAAATATGGTCATAGATCTGAAGATTGCAGAATGAATGTTAAATGTCATGCATGTGGAAAGTTTGGACATTTTTCTAATCATTGTAGGTCAAGAAATGATACCGGATATGTCAAAGAAATTCAGAAGAACAATGTTACATGTTATGCATGCAACAAAATAGGTCATATTGCTAATTATTGCACAAGCAAGGCTCAACCGGTGAATAATGATAAAGGAAACCAGAAGGTAGATGAAATACAATAGATCACACCAAGAGATGGGTTAGAAAATATGAAGATCCAAGTGGAGATGGATCTACACTGGTAACTCCATTGGTAGAACATGGTATTCCTCCACCGACAGGAAATTCCACCTTTAACTGAGGCATAAGCCTTAGGGGATGGCAAAGTCATTACTAAATTTTGAATATTACCCCGAAAGAGATCTAAGGAGATCTAGAAGAGATCTGGAGAGTTGTGTTCATCATTGATGAAGGTTCACCTGACAGATGACTGTGAAATTGGCATCCGTAGGGTTGTTGGCAAAGCATTTATTATAGAGAAATATTAGGTTTTTATTTGCTGATAAAAGGGGGTAAGTGAAATTATTTTCACTCACCAAGCATTCAAGCATTTAGAGCGAAGAAAAGGCGAGTTAAGAGTGAGTAAAAGCATTATGAAAGGATTTCGAGAAGTTATCTAAAGTACTCAATCTTCCACCGACATTCACTTTCAGGTATTTTTCAAAATGACATCTGGATCTTCAACTCCTACATTCATTGCAAATCCCACCATTGTCAAAGTCAAGGATAGGTTAAGGCTAGTATTTATGAAGGTTCCCAAAATCGCTAAAAGGGAAGACTATGCGGGATCATTTTCTAGGGTTCCTGATGGCGTAATGTATGTTGAATATGTGAGGGTATACATTCACTGCACCCTGGAGGATTTGGGCACAAAGGACATCAAAAGTATGTATCAATCCATGATACTGGGAGACTCTAGAACCATTAACCGGAATACAAAGTTATTGAGGATCTAGTGTTAGCTGGTATTCTATACATACTAGAATTCAAAGATGAGGTTATCAAACATTTTCTGAGCAGGGATAACAAATTTATTTGGCTAGATAGGCCTTACAAGATCACAAAGGAGGTTATTCAAGCAGTCACCGGCTTAGCCAAGGTTGGACAAGAACCAGGCAAGAAAATTTCCAACACAAAGGTCGAGAAACTCACCGGTGCAATGTTTGATAGCAGATCAATGAGGATAAGCACAATCACTGACATAGATATAAAGTCTGCAAGCATGATAATAGGTTACAAGGTAACTCAATCCAACCAATTGAATTATGTTGCTAGTTCATGCAATCATGCTGCATATTAGATGCTAAGGAAAAATGTGAAGTATGATTTATGTGAATGGATGAGGAGTGAATTAATTTTGAACCTTTGTAAGATCAAAGGAATAAAGAAAGGCACTTTTAGATATGAAAATTTGATTGTTTTTTTAATGCTTTACTTCCTGAATGAGCTACCCAGTCTAGGGAAGAAGCATTAGGATCATGACATACCGGTAGGTATGCAGATCAAGGAAGCAATCACTGATCTTGGTACCAACAAAGATGAGAAAATTTGGGGGCATTTTAAGACATTCCAAGAAAACATGAGGCAAAGGGAGAGAATATCAAAGAGCATTATGGAGAAGTATTCCACTGATATCTGTTTCATGGTAAAAACTGATGAAACTCTTACAGAAGCAGTTGAACCAAGGAAAATATGGATTACTAAGCTTGGATATGAGGTGGATGATAGCATTTTTGAACTCTATGCAAAAATGTTGTTAGATGACCCATTAGATGATAAGATAGAAAATTTTGGTATAACAGGAGAGAAGGCTCTTGAAGTGAAAACCAGTTTTAATAGGAAGAGAAGAGAGAAGAAAATAGAAAAGATGTCTACATATGTACACGATGTAATTTATAAGATAAACAGTCAATTGGGTTCAAAATCCAAACAGGCAATTAAATCGAAAAAGGTTGGTACTGCACAAGTGAAGAAGCCACAAGTTCACATCTCCCCTATCACTTCTAATTTTGAGGATAATGAACCTCTGGCTTTCAGAAGGGTACAAAGGAAGAATATGGTAAAACCACCCGTAGAGCAGAAGAAGGAAAAGCCTAGGAGGAGACTTGTTAGAAATGCAACTAAGCCTACTACACCTCCACCACCGGCAAGGAAGCCTATGCAAAAGAGGAAACCAGTAACATCGACAACCACAAGCAAAAAGAAGAAGGGTGATGTTACTAAAACCGGTAAGACCACAATGACCTGTGCTGAGCTTATTGATGAAATTACAATAGATGGAATATTGAAAAATGTATCAAAGTATTATGAAGATTTAAAAGAGAATGAGCAAAATGAATTAGAAGAGGCTATTTTGTTTTGTATATAGACATTTATAAGAAAGAATTAGTTGAAATTTTGAAGGAGATACCTTTATCCTTATATAATAAACTTGAGGCTAGGAGACTTTATGTTGTCACGAGGGATAGGGAGATCAAGGAAGTAGCACTTTTGGAATTATGTGGTGTTGTAAATAATGAAGAAATGAAAAGATGTATAGATACTGCAAATAGGATAATTTTCAGTAGTAAACCCCGACAGATAAGGCTTATGATGGGGAGAGTGAATGAGGTGATAAATGAGACTAGTAAGGGATGGAAAAAATTCTTTCAGAAAAACCCAGACTTTCTCACATCTCAAGAAGAATTTGCAAGGGAAACATCTTCCACCATTCCTGACAAATCAAAAGGGAAAGGTATTTTGGGTAGTTCAACTCCAATTTTGACACAACCGACAGTAACTATAGATATTCAGACACAACCGATAGTTAAGGAGAGTGTACAGTCTGTACAAGCACAGACAATTTTTGAGCAACGAAATGTACAAGACACTATAAATACTGTGGATAATACTCCATTGGCAGTAACTGACACTGCACCAAGTGGTGAAGCCACCGATGCAAAAGAGGTGGAGATGGATAAGGTAAAAGCAACTGAGTCCATATCGGCAGGCAAAATTGATTCCCTAGCAAAGGTATTGGCAATTGACACTTCTCAGGTTGAGAAGAAATCAGTCTCTGAGTTGAGTCTAACTGAATTAATGATGATGAATACTCAGAAATTACTGAAGGAAGGTACTATAGATAAAGGAATAATTGATCAATCAGTCACAATGTTGCACAGATTAATACCTGACTATCAGATTGAAGATGGAGAAAGCCCTTCCGGCAAGCTCAAGACTCTAACAAAGCATATCTCTAAAATTTTTTAATCTCTGAGGCAGATTGCAGACCGACAGGCTTTGTATAAATTCACAATAGCTAAAAGAATAGCTTTTGATCAGATTATAGAAACATAGAAGAAGAAAATTGAGGACAAACTTATTTCTATTGAGGTTTGCTTAAAACAATGTACACATATCTAGAGAGTGTGTTGTAACATAGAAAGTCTTATGGCTAATGTAGATAGAAGATTGAAGGAGTTATATGATAAGATAGCTAAAATTGCTAACTCTTTTGATGGATTGATTGCACTGATCACATCTATTGATGGACAAATTTTGTCCTTGGAGAACCAAATTTTTTCTTTTGAGAAGGAGAGAGATAAAATCATGCAAAGAGTAATAAGTCTAAGAGGACTGGTAAGTCCTAGATTAGATTCATTGGGTGTTCATAAGCGAGAGTGCATGGATATGATAGCTAAACCCACACTAACAGATGTTCAAGAGAAGGAAACACATGCCCACTTACTAAGTGGAATAGCATCTATTTTAGATACTTTCAAAACCGGCTCTAAATATGCCCGCGGAGAGTAAAAGGATTTTTGCCTTTGTTTTATAAAATCTTTATTCATTTAAAAGGCCATGGTTTCCATTTTTTATTTTGTAATTATTTTAAGTGTGTATTGACACTTACAAAGAAAAAATCCAATGAATAAGCCTTTTAGGGTTATACATAAATCATAATATTCTTTGCATCTGATCTCAAACCTGTAAAACTTTATTATAAATGATCATATAAATAATTTTTAATAAATATTATTTTTCAATGCAAAAGAAGGTACGTTGAGTCTTTGAAGCTAAGACAAAGTGGAGGCTTAGTTGTTTTGGAGTTCTAGCATGACTCTAGGAGTTATCTTTGGTGTTATTTATAAAAATACAGTTAAAATTGGCGATTTGTCACCTAATAGGTGTTGCCAATTGACACTCATTGGATTCATTTTGTTGTCATTGATGGCAACAAGATTAGATGGAAGTTATATATTGGCACTAGGAGGCATATACCGACAGATACCGATAGATACCGACTTTGGAGCATTCAGGGCTACACCGACACTGACACCGACACCGACATCGACACCGACATCAATACTTCATTGGAAGACAAAATCAAGGAGGACTTACTTAATAAATCATTTTGTAAATATTGTCAAGGCCGACATTGAATATCTTTTGTAAATGTATTGTAAGCTGACATAAGGCATATTATTTATAATAGGTATATAGGTCAGTCTACTAGGTTATTTTGTGATATAGAGAGAAGATATGAAGTGTGTGGATATGGAAAAATATAACAAAATTGTATGATGCAAAATATATGTATGAAGATCATTTTGTATGCGAATGTTATATCCTGCAATGATCTGTAGATAGCTTGGAAAGAATTCTTGGAGGAGAAGAGAGATACCGATAGTAGTTCAAGGTTTATGAATCGGTACAGAGCAGAGACAAAACTAGAACTCTATTTGCAATAACAGATGCATTCTTGAGTTCATTTTTAGTAATTTACTTTAGCAGAAAGCTTGTAGTCAGTGAGGCTCTTTAGTGATGAGTAGTATGCTCTAGGCAGTGTGCCTTCCTGCATATGTAGGCCCCTATTATATGTAATATCTTTTCATATGGCCAATGAACTGATATTGTGGGTCACAAATCCCACCGTGGTTTTTCCTCATTGAGGTTTTCCACGTATAAATTCTCTGTGTTATGGTGTTCATTTATGTGGATGGTTTATTTGCTTCTTGTTATATATTTACTTGTTTACTAATTTATATGTGTATGACATAAAAGGTTAAAAACTGCTCATACCGGCATGACACTGATTCATCCCCCCCCTTAGTGTTCTTTGATCCCAACAACAGGCACTTTAGCTTTAGTTAGAGAGTCCTAGGGGGATGAGTTTCAGTCAAGGAGGTTTTTAGGGGTTTGACTTTTTGTTTCTCTTAGTTACATCCCTAATTTTTAGGGATTTTTAGTTGCATTCGACCCCAAGAGATTGTCTTCTTTTTGGCAACTCTTTTTGCAGTTTAGGAGTTCACTCTTAGTTAAGATCCCAATTTTCAAGAAAGGTGACATCATTTTAATTTTGGAGCCAAAATTAAAATTTGAATTTTGGAAGGGATTTTCTATAAGGCATGCTTTCTCACTCAGATTTCTCTAGTTCTAGAGTTTGTACTTGTTCAGCAGCAAAGATCCTTGCTCTTGTAACTCATTAGTTATGAATATTTTCAGATTTTCATGAGCATCATTCAGATTTTGTAATGAGAAATACTCCTTATTTTCAATAAACAACTGGTTCCTTCTCTTATTTTTTGTGTTCTAAATGTTGTTGTGAATATTTTTGATGAATTAGTTGTGATTATTATCAAATAATCCTTCATTTTATCTCTTTTCCTTGAATGTTCAGTTCATGGTAAAACATGCTATAGTGCAGATCGGTGATTGAGTTATACTATCTAGTAAATGGAGTTGTGAAAACTATCTTTGTTTTCCTTCATACAAATATCAGAAAGATTGAACCTTTCATATGAGGCATTTATGCAAAGTATGCAGTTTTGAGTTGTGAACATTTTTTATTGTTGGATTATTGTGAGTTCCTTGTCATAACAAAGTCATTTTCAGTCATTGGTGGATCACTTTTTTAGCAGTAGTTTAATTTTATGCATATCTTCCCCTTTTCTCAAAAGTTCAGTTAAGTTTTAGGTGATCAAATAGGAAACTAACCTATAATCCAGAGGTCTACTCTCACAATATGATACCCACAATCTGAGAGTGGTCCCATGTGTCATGGGATTGCAGGTATTTCAAGCTTGTATCAGGTGCAAATCCCCGTGACAACAATAATATAATATTGTAGACACCTAAAAATAGTCTGAAGATAATTAATTAAATAAGCAATTATTTAATTAATCCCCCTTCCTAATTTAATTGAATTCATTAAGCAATTTGATTAAATTCCCCCTTTCATCTACTTATTAATAAATCTAAGGATTTATTTAATAGGTTCATTTTCACAATCCCCTTTGATTAATTAATTTAAATTAATTAATTCTCCCCCCATCTTCAATTAATTCTTCTAATCTTCTAATTAATTAAAATGAATCAATTTATGAGTTGTTGAGAATTAATTAGTCTTATTTAAATTTTAAATTCAAATTTACCACATGCCTCCTAACTTCTAACCACCTAACCTAACCCCTTCCATCTAACCCGGGGTTTAATTAAACCTACCTTAGCTTTCATATCCTAACTTCCTTATCCTAACCTCCTATGAGACACATGGCATTCTTGGGCCACATGTTCCCTTTCCTTAGACACTTGCTCTCTCATGAGCAAAGCTTCTTGACACTTGTCACCATAGAGATGACAAATGTTCCCTTTTATCCAACCTCTCTTGAAAGCCTCTTGACACTTGTCACCATAGAGATTATAATGTTCCCTTTTATCCAACCTCTTTTCCAACCTCCTCCAATTTCACCATTGATATCTTCAGACTCAATCTTAACCATTGATTCTTGCCACCTCACCCCTGGCCTTGGAAATCTTATAAATATCCCCCATTTTGGAGTAATAATCATCCCATCTCATTTGCATCTTATGCATTATTACTATAGGCATATATCTCTTAGCATATCATTTGAGCATTGTTATTATAGGCAACTGCATCTTAGATCTAGCTAATTTGATCATTTTCTAGCATAATTGTTGAATCATGTAGCTTAATCATTCTCTTTTCTATCTTAATTTCATCATTATCATTTCAAATCCTCCATCTAGATGTAGTAAAGTCACTAGAATTTGCTTATCCAGATCTGAGAGCAAGTCCACACTCGCATCTCTTAGGAGGCGATAGATCGCTTTGCCATGGTTTAATATTTCTTTGTTTTAAATTTGCTAACCATGCTTGTAAAGATCTATTGAGTGTTTTGTGTTGTAGCTGTAGGTATCACACTTCACAGGTATGACATTTTGGTGCTCACCGTGGGGCCAGAATTATCATTTTTGGCCTTTCAAGCTTCATCAACATTAATCTCAGCTTGGGTCTGGTTCAAAAATTCATACGAGCTCCTTTTCTGGCTCATACGAACTTCTTTGTGAGTTGGCATGATAATCCTTTCCTACTCGTATAAGCTCATTTCTGTGTCATACGAGCCCATTTCTGCATTCTCACAAGATCTAAAGTTTTATCGTACGAGCTGGTAAAATGTGTCATATGACTTTCTGCTTCTATTTTCTTTAAATAGACTGCATTTTAGGGTTTTCAGGTTTTAAATCCGATCATTATTAACGCTAACCCTGGTTTGTTTATGAGATTTTTGGCAGTCTAACTAGTTTTGCAGGACGATTGTCGAAGATACGCTAGCCAAAGAATTATTTCAACCAAGCACATCATGATTACTAATGGATCTATTTTGCAGGTTGCCTAAGAAGAATTCAACAAAACTTTGTGTATTTCTTAAATTTTATAGGCACACTTGTCTTTTGCTAAAGGAATGAACAATCATGTATATTGTGTTTTTGATGATAGGCGAGTATGGTCTCACCTTTCTTAGGTGATAAAAAAGGTAGACTCATCTTTTAGTTTCATTAGTGCATATCTTTAGCGGACTTTCCCTCCCGAGGAGCTAATAACTCTTAGCCATTAAGGTCGGTGAGAGGGGAACGACCTAAGTGGGAATGACTAACACCAAGTAATCCAACCCACTATAAAATAAATGTGATTTGATGAAAATCAAGTCAATGACAGTGCTTGGGAATAGCTCTCCTCTGTACCTTCGGGTATAGAAAACCTTGGTTTTCAAGGCTGGGAGACCTCTTAATTGAGTATTATACCCCGACATGCCGAACGGATCCCTTACTAGTTCCGGTTAAACTAGATGCTACCTGATTCACCTCCAAAAGGGTGATAATCTTTGTGCAAGTAAGATAGTAACTCTCCCAAGGCACTTGCCATATTGTGCCCCCATTAGCGTTTGGAATCAGATAATACGACGTTGAGAATCCATTGCATGAGACTCAGCGGCCGTATTCTGATTAGCTATTGGGTGTGTACCTAAGCTTGCGAGAAAAGGTTTTCTCTCTCAGCCAATTTCCTTAGGGTTTAGCATGCTTGAGGTCACTTATCATATCACGTGTTTTTTGTGTATTCATCCCTAAATAAAAAAACCAGACATCTAAAACTGGAAAACATAAGAAAAACATCAAAATTCATTGATCAAAATTTGACCAAACAAACACATTTACCTCTATTTTGTTATCTGTCGTACGAGGCATTTATCTTGTTGTATGGTTCATAAACGTTTGTCGTACTGACTGGTCATTTGTCATATGAGATTAATCTTTAGTCATATGGTTCAGAAAAGTTTATCGTACGAGCCTGTTCTTTTTCACATGAAAATCCTAGTTTGTCGTATTGTCTTGTATCTTTTGTCGTTCAAGGCTATATAGTTTGTCGTATGAATCTCTATCTTTAGTAGTCCAGAGCTATGTCCTGCATGCCTTTTTTAGATCTATCATTTTTGCTTGATCAATTTGCAGTAATCATAAACACTTGGTATCTGTCGCTCTGTGCTTGGATTGTCTCCTTTGTTCGCTTGGTCAAGTTATCATCCATCAAAATCAGATTTTAGAACATAAACAACTCAATATTTTCAAGTGGTCATCCTCAACAAGTTCAAGATCTAAACATCTTAAAGTGCATTATCACCCTATTTGATAAACTGATCACTCAAACATAGTTTCTCATCAGGATCTATCATCCTTTATCACGAAACTGAAATGTTTGGTTAGGATAACCTTTTCCCACATTGTAGGATATATCATTCCTACTGGACTTGGTTTTTATCAAATCATCATTATTGCACTCCAAAACTGAAGATCAAAAAACTTGCAAACTTTTAAACACTTGAATCATCTTTTCGTGTCATATCGCTTGATCACATTTACATTGACAGTTGATCACTTATCAAAACAACTTTTGGACTATTGAACCCCTGAAACAGAAACAAAAACATTTGAAATAGCTGAAAATCATACCAACATGACATACCAAAGAAAAACACAAGAAGAAAACATGACAAACCAATATATCAGAGAAATCAAACAAGTTCAAAATCAAAATCCAACTATGTTAAAACCTCACAAGGATTCAAATACATCTCAAAAGAAAGGTGGCTCTTTTATGAAACTCTTAAAGATATCCCTAAAGGATTTGGCTGAGAAAGATCAAAATCACACACCTATGTCTAGCAAAGGTTCATCCACCCATAAGCAAATTGACTCTCCAAAGGCATTTATTCCTACACGTCCTGAAAACTTGCAAGAATTTTTCATAGCATCATCACCAAACAATACACCCAAAGATGAAGTTCCCCAAGTGATATCCAGGATTTCCATGAAACCTATTTCAGAGGATCCTATTCAAAGCTCATCTCCTTCATATCCAAGCATTAATTCATTACAACATCCCCATAACGCTCCCTTGCAAATTGAAGTCCTCATTCATAGAATGCTTGTTAAATGTGTCCTAATAGATGAGGGAGCTAGCTTAAAATTTTTCTCTTTGAGTCTTGTCTGTTCTCTAGGTTATTCAGAAGATGCAGTTGATCCCTAGAAAAGGATAAAAATCAAAGCATATGGTGAAGACGAACATTACTCTAAAGGAATTGTGATTTTACCCATCAGCGTGGGACCTTTGCAAAAAGACACAGCATGCCAAGTTTTTGACTTGGACCTACCATACAACATGCTCTTAGGAAGACCATAGATACAAGACATACAAGCTATTACATTAACATGTCATCAGTGCCTGAAATTTCCATACAATGGGCAGGAAATCACGATCTCAGCAGACTCAAATCCATTGCAGTGTTATAGTAATCTTAAATCAGCCCAAGAGGTCATTGCTTCGCATAACAGAGAGGCAACATCTTCAAGCACACAATCCAAAGAATAATCATTTGTATCAATTTTGTCAAGCATGACAAAACAAATGTAGCTAAAAGATCGAGGGAATGGAGAATATTTGCTATCATAGAAAAACAAACAAGAGCATCTTGAAATTGAAAGGGAAGAAGCAGATGTAGGTGTCAATGTAGTTCACACGTATGCAAGACAAATGTTAGGAACTATCCCACTTGAATCAGAATCACATTCGAATGACTTGGATGTAATCAAGGACAATCAGGAGCTACTTGCAAGAGGACATTCTGATGAGAGTATCATTCTAGACATGGAAATACATACTGAAAGCCTTGACATCTCTATCATGATCCCTAATATCTTTGACATAATTCAACATGAGGATCCTTTATCCTTAATTCATCCTGAACCTATGGACTGGGAAAATGAAGGACATACAGCCATTGATACCCTTCCAAATGACCATGCCATATCTATATATCTTAATAAAATCGAACCTACAACAACTTTCACCAAGAATTTCAGCAACGTATCTTCCAATCAAGTGGGTGCCAAATCTCCTAGTCGCAAAAGTGAACATAAAGAAAACAATATTAGGTCTAATGCTGAAAACCATTTCTTGGCAACATTAGACCGTGAAAAGTAAAAAGAAAGGATGCATCTAATGGTGGAAACCTCCTCGAGGCACCGGAAGATGGGAGATTTGACACCTTACCTGAATTTTATCAAGAGAGGTCATTTATCCTAATAGAACTAGCAAAGGCAACTATCATTGACATAATTGATCTATATCCAACAACTTCTCTATTAGAACTAGCAAGGCAAGAATATTTGGAACCCTTCAAAAGATGGCAAATCAATTTTACCTAGTCATTTACAAACATTCTAGGGTTTGATCCATATATTAAAATGCATCACCCAAATATCAATCCAGGAGCAGACATCAATAATGGAACACAACATGGATCAGGATCAGGCATTCTATTCATTACACCACAAGGTCGTACAATTCCAAAAACATACAAATTAAGCTTTCCATGCACCAACAACATACCAGAGTATGAAGCTTTGATTATAGGTATCAAAATGGCTATAGAATGGAACATTACACAACATCAAGTCTTTGGAGACTCTCAGCTCATCATCAATCAAATTAATGATGATTATCAAACAAAGGATGAAAAGTTAATTCCTTATAAAAAGATGGTTGATGATATCAAGAAATACTTTGTAGAAATAAATTTTCAGCAGATTCCAAGGAATGACAACAAAGCAGTAGATGTCATGGCTACATTTGCTTCTCTCCTTCAGACATAGGAAAACCAACAACATTATGAATTCCTGGTAGAAGAGTTGTTTTACCCTGCTCATAATTGTCCTGATTCCCAAACTATCTGTCACCTGGTTGGGCATGATTCCTCCCGTTACGGTCAAAATTACATATACTTGAAAGATAACACCTTACCTCCTGACTTATCGAAAAACCAAAAGAGAAACTTTATTCGCCAATCCTCCCATTTTACTCTTGTCACGGATACCCTATTTAAACAAGGTCTAGACGGTACTCTTTTAAGATGTCTCAAACAAGAAGAATCTGAGAAGGCCTTACATGAAGTCCATAATGACATTTGTGGCACTCATTCAAGTGGTCTTACCCTTTCAAAAAAACTTATAGGCTTGGGCTATTATTGGTTGACTATGGAACGAGATTCTTTTCAGATAGCTAGAACATGCAAACAATGTCAGATCCATGGGAATTTGATTCATGCACTAGCACAAGAACTTCATGCTTTGGCAATATCTTGGCCTTTCTGTCAATGGGGTCTTGATTTAGTAGGAAAGATAAATCCTTCTTCATCTAATGGTCACAAATTCATCCTTGTAGCTACAAAATATTTCACAAAATGGATTGAAGTAGTACCTCTCACAAATATCACAGGAAAACAAATTGCTAAATTTATCCTGAATTACATCATTTGTCGCTATGGAATACCCATGACCATTATCACTGATAATGGGTGACCACTCAAGAATCAAGATGTACAAGAGCTATGTGAGAAATTTAAGATCCAACATAGATTCTCCACACCCTACTATCCATAGGGAAATGGGCAAGCAGAAGCATCAAACAAAACTATCTTGAAAATCCTCAAAAAGATAGTGAATGATGCTGGAAGAGATTGACATATTCAATTGAATCCTACTCTATGGGCCTACCATACCAGTATCCGTACACCAATAGGTGCCACACCTTTCTCTCTTGTTTACGGATCAGAAGCAATACTGCTAATAGAAGTAGAGATATCTTCTCTACGAGTATCATTAAAAAGTCTCATCCTAGATGAAGACCAACGAGTATCTAGATTACAAGAGTTAGAATTGATCCGTGAACGAAGACAAAATTCCTTTGATCATTTAAAGGTATATTAGCAAAGAATGTGCCGGAGTTATAATCACAGGGTCAAACCACAAACATTTAAAGTAGGGGAACTAGTACTAAAAAGAAAATCCACACAACTAGGTAGATTGAGAAAAGAAAGGAAAATTTGAACCAAACTGGTTAGGTCCATTTGTGATCACAACAATATTTGGATCAGGAGCATATAATCTTGAAGAACCCATCAATAGAATGCATATGAAGAAGTTCTATGTTTGAAAAAGCAGAAAAAATAAAAAACAATGAAAAAGCAGAAAAATAAAAAATAGTGAAAAAGCAAAAAAATCAAAAAAAGAAAAAGAAAAGAAAAAAAAGAAATAAAAAACAGTGAAAATACAAAAAAAAAAAAATGAAAAAGAAGAAAATCCAAAAAAAAAAACCAAATATGAGAAAAAGTGCAATGAAAACAGATGGTGAAAACCTGGCAAACAGGCGCTATCTGTCCGCTATCTCTTCCATCTATTAGTTCATGCATCCTTCCGCTTGCATTCTTTTCCATCAGTGCTATTCATATGCATAATAAAGCCTTTGTACATATGCAGGCATCCCAAGTGGCTTCTTGCCATGGTTTGGATCATTGAGTATATAATAACGAATTTGTTTCTAGGCTTGGGGCAAAATCCCGCACCTAGCTAGGGGAAAAATTCTTGATCATTTTGAGCTTAATCAAACATGTAGAACAAACAGTTAGACAACCCTTATCAAGCAAAAACTGAGACACATCCAATATTGAACATGAGATCAAATTGTCAACCATCAAACTATCACAAAGTCGGTTTAAACGCATGGATGATATCTTTTGAATAATGATTTTAACATGATTGGTCAACTTTTTTTTTTCTATATTGATTTTCTCTATCATGATTTCTGAGTGACTCGAGGATGTCTTTGACTAGAGAAACAAGGAAGAAACATGATATTTTTCTTGTTTGCTGTTTGTAAATTAATCATTAATATGTGCAAATATGTCTCAGGACATGATCATCAGAGTATCATCAAAGACATTTCTGATTTGCATATTGAAATGGTTAATACTGCCTGTTTTATGCAAGCAACACTCAGGTCATCTCAGTTTAATTATACCTCGATGCTTGTGCTAACTTTCCATATCAAAATCTAGGAAAGCGGTGCTCAGGTCATCATGGTTTAATTATACCATCAATGTTTTCACTCACTTCCCACATTTTAAAAAGCTCAATGATGACAAAACGCAATAATCTAGTGATTGGTCTGATCTTATCTTTGCATTTCATATGCATTTGCATTTGCATTTAGCTTGCATTTCATTCTTGCATGGGATCCCGCATGCTCCTTTTATCCAAGGTTAAATCTATCGCAAGAATCATCAAGGTATCATCACAAGTGTATACGCAATCAAACTGATGACTCATATCTCTCTAGATATTGTTGACCTAGTGAAAATCTTATGCTATCCTCTCAACAAAACCAACATCAGCATATCTAAATCTTTCTACAACTTGATATCAACAAACTGTCAGTTCTTTTCCAATCAACCTTATCAATTCTATCAATCAAACCTAATCAACTCTATCATGTCTTATACAGGATGTATCTTTCCTCAAACCAGATGTTTTGATCATGTCTTATACATGATATATCGTTCCTATTACTAGACACTTTGATCATCTTTGTCTTATATAGGAGGTGTCATTCATGAAACCAGACTGAATCTCAATCTTATCAATCAAATCAATCAAGCTTTATCAATAATCAAGAACCACATCACCGTGATCATAGAACTTGCACTTTCATCAACCACAGTTGCAGAATTCAAATCATTTCTAATCGGGATATCAATTTCATGAAAATTCGCAAGACTCCAAAGATAACTTATCTCAATTGATCTCCCGAGGGGGCATCATCATATCACAATCTATCAATCAATAGCTGGGGCATCCTATAGAACCAATATCATCATCAAAATGAGATTATTCTTTGAATCAACACATCATCACACCTTGCTTCAAAGAGGGGCAAAATGTATACACCTAAAAATGGTCTGAAGATAATTAATTAAATAAGCAATTATTTAATTAATCCCCCTTCCTAATTTAATTTAATTCATTAAGCAATTTGATTAAATTCCCCCTTTCATCTACTTATTAATAAATCTAAGGATTTATTAAATAGGTTCATTTTCACAACCCCCTTTGAATAATTAATTCAAATTAATTAATTCTCCCCCCATATTCAATTAATTCTTCTAATCTTCTAATTAATTAAAACAAATCAATTTATGAGTTATTGAGAATTAATTAGTCTTATTTGAATTTTAAATTTAAATTACCCACATGCCTCCTAACTTCTAACCACCTAACCTAACCCCTTCCATCTAACCTGGGGTTCAATTAAAACTACCTTAGCTTGCACATCCTAACTTCCTTATCCTAACCTCCTATGAGACACATGGAACTCTTGGGCCACATGTCCCCTTTCCTTAGACACTTTCTCTCTCATGAGAAAAGCTTCTTGACACTCGTCACCATAGAGATGACAAATGTTCCCTTTTATCCGACCTCTCTTGAAAGCCTCTTGACACTTGTCACCATAGAGATGGCAAATGTTCCCTTTTATCCAACCTCTTTTCCAACCTCCTCCAATTTCACTATTGATATCTTCAGACTCAATCTTGACCGTTGATTCCTGCCACCTCACCCTTGGCCTTGGAAATCCTATAAATATCCCCCATTTTGGAGCAATAATCATCCCATATGATTTGCATCTTATGAATTGTTACTATAGGCATATATATTAGCATATCATTTGAGCATTTTTATTATAGGCAATTGCATCTTAGATCTAGCTAATTTGATCATTTTCTAGCATAATTGTTGAATCATGTAGCTTAATCATTCTCTTTTCTAGCTTAATTGCATCATTATCATTTCAAATCCTCCATCTAGATGTAGTCAAGTCACTGGAATTTTCTTATCCAGATCTGAGAGCAAATCCACACTCGCATCTCTTAGGAGGTGATAGATCGCTTTGCCATGGTTTTATCTTTCTTTGTTTTAAATTTTCTAACCATGCTTGTAATGATCTATTGAGTGTTTTTTGTTGTAGCTAAAGGTATCACACTTCACAGGCACGACAAATATCAAAACAAATAATTATTATATATATTATATATAATATATACCCCAAAATTATATAATTTCATTTGAAATTTAATTTTATATGAAATTATTGTTAATCTTAGAGGATCTGATTAATACGGAGAGGGGGGGGGGTGAATCAATATTAACAATAATTTAAAATAATACACTTAGACTCATAAAACCTTTACCAAATCAAACATAAACAAACATTAGAGTCATTTACTAGTACTGGTATCTACTGGTAAACATCTGCTAAATTGATATATCAATGCTGCACATTAAGTGTTCATTAACCATGCATAAATTGAAAGTAAAGCATACCATCACATCAAAAACATTTACCATATGAACACCATGATTTTCACGTGGAAACCCAAATAGGGAAAAAAGCACGGTGGGAATTGGTGCCCACAAATATTTTGCACTCTTTCGGAATATGCCCTGTTAGGAGCCAAGCCTGGTTAGAAGCTTACAATGATGCCTTGTTAGGAGCAGACCCTATTAGGAGTTACCTGGTTAAGGGATTTACCCCAGCCTTGTTAGGAGCTTTGATGTGTTAGGATCAACCTCGCAAGAGGATTTAGAACTCACATATTGAGTCACTTTGTTAGGGGATTTTACAATGTGAGGCCTGTTAGGACCTACCCGGTTAAGGGATTTTAGCTGTTGTAATTGTTAGAGAACAATAGTGAATGATCTGTGTATAACACTCAATTGCTTTCTTGATCAGATCCAATTAAGTTATAAGTCTACAACACTTAGGCAAATCTTCTCACACCCTGGTTCGGCTTCACACACTTCTCAAAATCACCGACACAACAAACATAAATTGTATCAAGATAAATAAGCTTTACAACTAGGTCGACATCAAATCCCTAAGACTTACAACATAGATCATCACGGATCTTTACAACTCATTACAGATCATCAAATGTATCATTACAATTAATTACAAATCAATATCAACCGTTGAATGATCATAAGTCATCACAACAAGTCAATCTAATACAAAGTCAAACCCTTAGCTCATCCCACTAAGCACTTTGCACATTCCCAAGAAATTCACTCTCCAAACGCACCAAAACATCTTTCAAATACTTCACACAGTTTATGCCTCGTTATCATCAACACATGAAATTTATGTAGATCACTGCCAAACCAAAAATCATTAATAGTCAAGAGAATTCTCTACTGGTCCTAAAACCCTTCTTAAACCTTTTCAAAACTTAACAAAAATTATAAACTCAACTTCCATTTGTCACAACATGATGTGGTTCCGGTCAGATACATATTACAATGATAAAAAATGACATTCAAAACCACAAAGCCTCAATCATCACCAATCATCATATATGATGAGAATATTTCCTCATTTACCAGCTAAGGTCCTAATTCCCAGTTTCTTGATTCTTTACTAGTAAGCTCTCTCCGGTAGACCAAAATATTTAGATGACATAATACAACATAAGTAAACATCAATAGAAATGAATAAACATTAGTTTCCATCAATGAAAACACAAATAATTGATTAGAGTCATTCATCATGCAATCTTAATCTCTTCATCACAAATAGACTTCTATCATTTACCGATGAATTCATCCAACTTCAACTGCATCACTTGTATCTGTATCAGTTATGCCGAATGCAAACAATCTCGCCCTTTGGCATTGATGGAAACACCAATCAGATATACAATCAGAGTAACATCATCATCTGCAACATGCTTGCCGGTATCACATCTCTGCCAGTTCTCCTCCTTTTGTCATCTCCCCCTTAACCAATGCTTCACTCAAAGTGATCTTCAACTTCTCACATGTCTTCCATATCTGATTTCTATTCTTCTCCCCCTTTGACAACAATTCCAAAGATGTAAATGCATCACCGATCATCAAATCTATTGCTGTTGTCTTCAACATGTCTGAAAACTCATCTAAGCTACTCCCCCTGCGAAGTATCCTGCATCTCATCAATCCAAAGTGAAAAATAGTCATTAATCCTACTGGATTGATGTGTCTTCTGCAACCCAGTTCTTTTTGAGTAGGGGTCTGACCCCTAATTTACCTTTAAGATATTCAAAGGTTGTCTTCGGCAATGGTTTAGTGAAAATGTCTGCTAGTTGCTCTTTGCTTGTCACATACTCCATTTTGACTTGTTTCTCCTATACTCTTTCCCTTAGAAAATGACATTTCAATTCTATATGCTTTGCTCTTGCATGTAACACAAGATTTTTTGAAATATTAATTGTACTAGTATTATCACAGTAAATAGTTACCTGTTCAAACATATCAAATTTGAATCCTTCAAGCACATGTCTCATCCAGATTACCTGCATGCAATTCATTGATGCTGCAACATGCTCTACCTCTGGCATTGACTGAGAAACACACATTTTCTTCTTACTTGTCCAAGCAACCAATCTACCTCCAAGAAGAAAAGCTCCACCAATAGTGCTTTTCCGGTCAACATTGCCTCTCCAATCAGCATCAATAAACACATTCAAAGAAAAAATTACTTTATAAGGATACCATAAACCATAATCTATTGTGCCTTTTAGGTACCAGAATATCCTTTTCACTGCTAGCAAGTGAGTCTCCTTGGGACCTTTTTGAAATCTAGCAACCAATCCAACAACATGTGCAATATCAGGTCTGCTATGAATGACACAATTTAATTTACCAATCATAGACCTATATTATTTCTCATCAATAGATGGTGAATCATCTTGTTTAGACAACTTGTAGCCTGTCACCATCAGAGTACCATCCGGTTTACAATCCTCCATGCCAAATGTTTTCAACACCTCTTTAACATACTTACTGTGACAGATAAATATTCCACCATCCAATTGCTAGACCTGTAACCCAATGAAAAATTTAATTTCACCAATAAGAGACATCTAGAATTCCCTTTTCATCTCCCCAGAAAAATCAAAGCATAGATCATCATTACCACCAAAAATTATGTCATCCACAAATACTTCAACTATCAATACTTTGTCTCCATTAGTCTTAAGATATATGTTACCGTCCTCACTAATACACTGGAATCCTATCTTGATTAGGTGTGCATGCAACCTTTCAAACCATGCTCTTGATGCTTGCTTCAATCCATATAGTGCCTTATGTAGTTTTCAAACCATATCTTTATCTTCAGACAAAGAAAATCCATCCGGTTGTTCTATGTACACTTCTTCTTCAAGGATTCTATGAAGAAAAGTTGATTCAACATCCATCTGACAGACTTTAAATGCTTTAAATGCAGTATAAGCAAGTAGCATTCTTACTCCTTCCAATCTCACCATAGGTGCAAAGGTTTCACCATAATCTTCTCCTTCTTCTTATGCATAGCGTTTGCAAACCAATCTTTCTTTATTTCTCACAACCATACCTTCTTCATTTAAGTTGTTTCTAAAGACCCATTTAGTGCCAATCACATTCTTGTCTTCTGGTCTGGGAACAAGTGTCCATGTTTTGTTCTTCTCTATCTGATCCAACTTCTCATTTATTGCATTAATCCAATCATCATTCTTTAATGCCTCTCTTACTGTTTTCGACTCAATAGTAGAAATCAGACAAGAATTTTCTCTGATTTTCCTCCTTCTTTGTACTCCAACAATTTTATGTCCAATTATTTGTTCTTCAGAGTGATTTAGCCTGACATACCTTGGTATTACCATTTCCGGTGCTATGCTTCCTACTTCATGTTCTTCATCTTCTTCATCGCTCTCTGCATTTACTGGTTGAGCACCTATTTTTGCAACATTTTGCTCATCAGTCTTCTACACTTCCAGTTCTATAAACACAAGTCTTTCTTCATCCTTCTCAGGCTCAGATTTGTTGGTCTTATCATATTTCTCAGAGAGTTCATCTATCTTCACATTAGCACTCTCAATGATCTTCTTGGTTCTCTTGTTATAACATTTATATGCCTTACTCTTTGTAGAGTAACCAAGAAAAATACCTTCATCACACTTAGCAACAAACTTTTCAGTGTAATCATCTCTCTAAATAAAACATTTACTCCTAAAAATTTTGAAATAACTTACAGTAGGAGTCTTTCCATGCCATAATTCATAAGGTGTTTTGTTAATACCTTTCTTGACAAGTACTCGGTTCAAAGTATAAACAATAGTACTAACTGCTTCTCTCCAAAATATCTTTGGTACTTCACCTTGAATTATCATGGTTCTAGTAGCTTCAACAACTCTACTATTCATCCTGTCTGCTATCCCATTCTATTGTGGAGTTCTAGGAGATGACATCTACCTCTTAATTCATCAAAAAAATTCACAAACTCATTAGAAGTAAATTCACCTCCCCGGTTAGATCTCAAACATTTTAGATTCTTCCCAGTATCTTTCTCAACAAGAGCTTTAAATGCTTTAAATTTACTGAATGCCTCAGACTTTTCTCTCAGAAAAGTTACCCATATCATTTTGGAAAAATCATCAGCAAAGATTATAAAATACATATCACCAAAATAACTCTTAGTCCTCATAGGACCACAAAGATCAGTATGAACCAAATAAAGAATATTCTCAGAAGAGAAAGACTTACTCTTAAAAGATACAGAGGTCATCTTACCCATCTGATAATCCTTGCATAACACATTGTCTAGTTTCACAAGCTGGGGAAAACCTCTCACAATACTTGCCTTACTAACTTTAATCAAATTGTCAAAATTGACATGAAAAAATCTCTTGTGCCACAACTAGTTGTCTTCAATATTCGCCACCAAACAATCATTTGTTAGCATTGCATGAAGATTGCATTGATGAAGTATAGTGTTGTCTTTAATCAGTAATGTAGTTGTATTGTAACTGGTAATGATGCACTAATGCAACCGGTAGTAGAGCAGTGAAGGAAACTGGTATTGGTATTTGAAGCAGAGTGATCAACCGGTAACCCTAACTAGTTGATATGCCAAACCCTAACCGATGGAGCTTGGTGAATCGATTATATTGATCTATGATAGAATGGTGATCAAAGATGGAGATGCCATGTATGCATGATGCACGTGATGAGTTTCAGAGTGGTTTTGGTGTGTGAAGATAACTGTTTATCTTGGGAATGAGCAAATGCATAGTATGAAGTGATAACCATGTGATGAGTTATAGGATTCGATGTGTGGTGATCTAGGAGTGGTTCAAGTTGTCTATAACAATGTGTAGTTGATTTCTATGTCATCCAATGGTCATGATTGAACCGATATGTTTGTAATCTCTATGAGAGTTATAGGTTTTGTGTTGTGTTACCAACCTATTGTATTTTCTTATAAGGTCAATGAGTTGTTTTGTAATTGTATTGGAAATTTGGTTAAGTGTGGTAGTATGATTGTTGTCGAACCAGAAGGAGTGTCTGTAGAATGTTTTGAAGGTAGATAGGAGCATAAAAGGATTTGATTAAGCAAGTTAGTGCTATTACCAGATCAGCAAAGAACCTGTTGTTCTCTAACCATTACAACAGTGAAATACCCTAATCGGGTAAACTTTAATAGGCTTAGTGTTGTCTAAATCCTCTAACCAGGTGATCCATTAGCTTGGATTTGAAATCCTCTACCGAGGTTACTCCTAATGGGGTATTGCCTTTAACAAGGTATTGTAGTTAATCCCTTAACTGGGTGGTCCCTAACCAAATCTGTTCTTAATAGGACATTATTGTATAAGCTTCTAACAAGGCTTGGCTCCTAATAGGGCAAACTTTAGAAGAGTTCAAAATACTTGTGGGTATTCATCCCCACCGTGGTTTTTCCCATTTGGGTTTCCATGTGAAAAATCATTGTGTCACATGGTGAATGATTTTGTGGATATGTTTTGATATGATTAACTAGTAAAGATACTTAGATATGATTAGATGACTAGAAGTGATCTTAAATGGGCTATTAATGATGTTAGTATAGTGATTTAATGTTTTGGTTAAATGGTATGTGAATTACAGATCTGTTACATTGTATCATTGATGTTTTGGTCAACCGGTAAAGTTTGACAATATAGTTGCAGTTTTTGGTACAATGTCTAAACCAGTTAGTTTAGCAAGTTGTTTTTGAGTTGGGATTAAGTTTTGTGAAAGTTTAGTTTGTTTTCTATCTACTGATTCACCTGCTCCTCTCTCGGTAGTTGACCAGATCCTTATTGTTTCATCATATTATCAATTGGTATCAGAGTGATTCAGATCCTCTTGTGTTTAAGCCTAATAGCTTGAGGAAAAGATCTAGGAGAACATGATGGAGAAAGAAGGTCCGAAATTCAATAGGGAAAACTACAAAATCTGGAGTGAGAGGATGAAGATTTATATCAAGAGCTTAGGAAGTCAATATTGGGAACATGTTGTTACTAAATATAACTTTCCTAATGGGATTTTGTTAGATGATCAAAAGAAGGAGATACATGAGAAAAATCAAGCATTGGAGGCCATTATTAGTTCCTTGTCTGATTCAGAGTATGTTGATGTCCATGGATTGGAGACTTCTTATGAAGTATGGAAGAAACTTGAGGATATCTATAATGGTGATGAACATGTTAAGATTGCCAAAGAAGAGAGTATGATAGGTAAATTTGATTATATGCGGATGGCTGAAGGAGAAAACATTCAATAGTATGGTCAGAGGATCAAGGAGATAGTCAGAGAGATCAAAAGTGCTGGTGGAATAGTGGAGGATACCGCAGTGGTTAGCAATGTGTTGAGAACCCTTCTACCAGTCTACGCTATTTGAGTTGCAGCCATTCAGGAATTCAAGTCTATTGATAAAACAAAGATAACTCTTGACTCCATCATTGGTAAATTAACTGCATTTGAATTAAATGATTTTGATGGAAGTGTTTAGAGATCGAAATCTACATTTAGAGCGTTAGTTTCAAACCCAATGGTAAGGAAAAGCAGAGAAGCTAGTAAAAGTCATGAGTCTAGATCCAACAAAGAGGTAGATGATGAAGACAATCTAATTGAGATTGAAGCATTGTTGGCCAAGTGGTTACTCAGAGGTACCGGTAAGTACAGAGGTAAATTAACTTTGAAGTGTTTTGCATGTAACTAGATTGGACATATTGCTGCTAACTGTCCAAATGGAGATAATGAGCAAAAACATGAGAAGTATAAGAAGTACATAGGCAAAGGTAAAAGAGATTGTCTCATTGTAGTGGATGGATGAATTACAGATGAGGAATCTGAAGAAAATGCAAATGAGGACATTGTATTTGTTGCTATTAAAGAAGAGACATCAGATCATAAGGCATTAGTCTCTCACATGGATAGTTCTGATGACTGGATTATAGACAGTGGTTGTTCACACCACAAGACCGGTGACTAGAATAAGTTTCTTACTTTGAGAGAGTTTAATGGAGGTGTTGTGAGATTTGGAAATGACTCACCCTACATGGTGAAAGAAAAGGGATCCATCTCTCTTAATGGTAAAAGTAGTGTAGATGATGTCTACTGGGTTGAAGGACTGAAACACAATCTTTTGAGTGTAGCTGAACTCAATGACAAAGGTTACCCATTGGAATTCAAGAATGGAGTGTGCAAGATTTATGGAAGCAAAGGTGAACTAATTGCAACTAGAAAATAGACCAGAGGTAACTTGTTTCATTTAAGTTCTAAACTCAACAATTGCTTAATTGCAACAGTAGAAGATAGTTGGCTTTGGCATCAGAGATTTTGTCATATAAATTTTGATAACTTTGTAAAAGTCAGTAAGTCCAAATCAGTAAGAGGTTTGCCACAGTTGGACAAATCGGTGAATGCTTTGTGCAAGGAATGTTAGTTAGGGAAGATGACATCTTCAACCTTCAAGAGAAAATCTTTCTCAGCAAAAAAATTGCTAGACTTAGTTCATACTATTAGCACATATTTTTACAAAATACTTTGTGCTATATATAGATGCCCTTTTTCTTATCATTCGAGCATTTACTGTAGGTGTTTTATATGCAAAAGCATACTGAAGAAAATAGAGCTGTCCAAAGATTAACTGGCATCACCAAGATCCCCAAAGCTGCGCATATAGAATAGTGGAAAAGGCTTTGGAAACTTTCAAGTGTGTTGCACTAGCAGAGGGAAAGCATTTATCCCACATTGTTTGTGGGATAAGCTCGTTTAACGTTTAAGTCCAAAGCGGCCCGTATGATAACTGATGAAATGGCAAGACATATCAGGTCCAGTGGCAGTCAAGGTGGATCTGCAGGTGAACCAAAAAGTGACATGCAACATGGATAGACAAAGAAAAGAGAGAGCCGCTCAGGCAGGGTTAAAGGCCAAGCAGATAAGGACGACTGGACAGATCAATCCAATGGTGGTCGCTATACCATGATCAGAAGGTGCTCGATGTGTATTCATCATGACTTGGAGACTAACCACTAGCGGCAGGCACTAGAGTGAGGTGTTTAAGGGAAATGGTTGAAGTGAAACAGTTTGGCAGTGTTGAGCTTATTGAACAAACGTAGGTTGTGATGGATTTTAAAACAAACTCACCGAAAGTGACAGTTTCATCGACATGAGGTTCATCAAAGAAATCAACAGTGGTCCCATAAAAAATAAAAGGTGTCAATGAAACTAAAGAATCGATAAAACCTGTGAACAACTCGCCGATGAGGAAGTTTGGCCGAAAGATAAAGGGTGATCCGCCAGCGAACCAAAAGAAGATATGTGGCACAAATGGATGTGCAGCAAAGGGGAAAATTCCTGAAAAATAATAAAAGGGAAGTATATTCTCTGCTTTACATTATTTAAAAGTGCATTAAAGATAAAATTTATTTATATTTGAATGAATGCCTTGAATAACATCTTAGGGTAAAGTATTATTTTTTATATCAATGGATGTTATATTCGCAGAATTATTTTCTTAAAATATAAATGCTTTGGTTTTACTGGACTATTTTAAATCAGTATTTATACAAAGATAATTGACTTTTGAAAATCTAAGGTGGAGTATACCTAATTTTCAAAATTAAGGAATTTGATTAGCTTATCTTGTGTGTAGGAAATAATGAGAAGATGATGAATATTTGCCAAAATTTTTTATCGAGACAGAGAATAGAAGACACATTATTAAAGACTCATTTAGTATTTTTAAAGGTTCTCATTTGTAATTTTTTATTAAACCAAAGGGTGTGTCCTTTGGAGGGAAACTGTCTGTGTATGAAAGGGTGTGTCCTTTCATATATGCCTTTTGATTCAGATACTTATAGGGAGTCATTTTTTATGTAAAAAGGGGGAATCAAAAAACAAGATATAATGCTATAGGGAATGAATATTATTTTGTATCAGAGAAGTCTATAGGAAGAAGAAGTATCATTTTGTGCAAACAATCTGTAATGAAGTATTTACAAGTGAAACTATTTCCTAAAGATTAATATATGAGCTTCATTGTCTCTTTTTCCAGATATTGTGCACACTTTTGTGTTGGTGAGTTATCTTTGTCCTCTTGATAAATCTATTTGTAGATTTGCTATGATGTGAATCACATGCCATTGCAATAAGTGAAAGATTGAGTTCTTATTGTTTGTGTAATGCATACTAAACCTTCATAGTTGATGAGAAATTGTCTCTTGAGTTGATAAGATATTTTGTCCACAGAGTGTCATATATATCCCCGGATAAAGGCACTGATCTGTTATTGATCTTTTGAGGTTTTGATCTGTATGCATTCAAGGTCTTTGATAGAGAAATGTTCTTCCCAAATCCTATATGAACTGATTGATTCAGATTTTATTTAAGTCCTGAAAGCAATCTCATTTTCAATATACATTCATAATCATTTCTTTTCAAAGCATAGTTGCAGAACAATAAATTGCTAGTTGTGTAAAATTTCTAAAAGGTTTAAATCCACTATAAATAACCTCTTTTGTGCTTGAGAGGAAAAGATACACCCACCTAGGTTCAGTGGAGCCTAAAGTACAGAGGGATTTGGTCTTCGACCATCCCTATTTGTTGGCCAAAGATGATTGGAGTACTTGAGGATTTGACAAGTCTTTTGGTTTTCCAATCTGTGGTTTTGGGCACCAACAAATTGGCGACTCTGCTGGGGAGTTGTCACATGAAGTTTTCAAAATATTTGGTAGTCTATTTCAGACTCTATTAGAGGAGAGATCTTAGAAGATCAGTTACGTTGGTAATATTTCCTCTTAGAAGGTGGCGACTCTACATTTTAATACATGAATAATAATTGCTATGTTGAGAAAATAAGAGAAACCCCTAGGAATTTGTCAATAAGATTTATGCAAGGGAGGAGGTCTTTGCACAAGGGACAAGAAGATTTTGTTCAGTTGAGTCCCAAGAAAAGGAACAAAGAGAAGAAATAAAACATGGCATTTGAAGGATATAATAGATTTCCTATTAGAGAGGAAGATTCTTCATCTGCTGGCAAATCTGAAAATAGGGAGGAGAATCCTTTCTATAAAATAAGTACAAAAGACAATAGACATAGTCATGATGAGGTCTTGACTGAGGAGGATAAGCAACTGGATGAAATCATTCTTAAAATGGCTGATTTAAATGGAGATGAATCCAAGATGGCAAAACCTCTTAAGAGACAACTGGATTGGGTGTTGCAAAAACTAGGAATAAATGGAGATACAATTCAAAGCCCTAAGCTAGAAGAAATAGAATACAAAAGTAAAGGTGAAGGAAATAGGTTAGCAATTCCTAAATATAGTCCCCTTGATATGAGAAGAATAGAGTAGCCTTTTGTAACTTATGATAACTCATTATTAAATGGAACTAGAAGATGGAGGGACATGCATATGGATCAAAGTGAAGAAAGGCAGGAGGATGGAAGAAGGAATGAAAATGGGGGAAATGATGGGAACTGGAACACAAATAGGGGTAACCATATAGGAAGTAATGGGTATGGCATCAATAAAAGTAATGGACATAATAGAGGTAACAACGACAATTATGGAAATGGTGATGGTGGAGATAGGAACAACAATAATGGCAATGGAGGTAATAATGGAAACAAAGGCAATAATAATGGTGGTGGAAATAGTAGGAACAATGGTAATTATGGCAACAATGGTGGATTCAATAGAGGAAGTATGAACAATCAAGGCAACCATCATGTTGGCAGATGGCCTATGATCATTGAAAGATACAGACAGTTGGATTTCACCGGCATTATTGGTTATCAGAATCAGATCACTTGTGATTTAAGATCAACAATCCCCAAATTCTCAGGAAATGGAACTGATTCAGTAGAACAACATGCAGTTAATGTAAAAAATATCATTGAAGAATTTGAGTTTCCTCATGAGGATGTATTCATGAAGTTGTTTCTTCAATATTTGACAAAAGATGTAGGGGAATGGTATAGGAACCTTCCTGATGGATGTATTGGCAGTTGGGATGAGTTTGCAACATTGTTCTTGGAAGAATTTGGAGATCACAATGATCCTTCATTTGCATCCCATGAATTAAGAAGTAAAAAGAAAAATCAGAATGAATCAGTTGTTGAGTTTAATAATAGATTTAATAAAGTATTAAATAGAATACCCAGATATGTTAGACCTATTGATTCTTTTCTGATTAATTTTTATTTGAGTGCTTTTAAAGCAAAACCCATTATGAGATTTTGTCTCGTAGACCTGATACTTTGCAACAAGCATTCAAGGTTTCTGCTACTATTGAGAACAATAGGAAGGTTGCTGGAAAAATTGCTAAAAGAGATGATCCAAAGTTATACTATCCTAGGGTTCCCAAGAAAGATGACCTTACTCAGATCATGGACATGCTTAAAAACATAAAAGGTAAACAAAATCTTAATGAAAAGCCACCATACAAAAATAATAAGCAAATGAATTTCAATAGGCCCAAACTCCATGATATGCCTTATAACACCAACTGGAAGGATGGGAAGCTAGTAAAACCAAATCCGAGTAAAGAAACTCCAGATCCACTGAAGAGAGCAAATAAATTTGTGGGAGATTTTCCATGGTGTGTGGTCTACAACCTTCCCCATGATGAAAATCAATGCATGATTGCATAGGGTCTGACAAAGGATTTGCATCAAGAAGAGGAATGTGAGCCTACAATTAATGTTCTATCATTGGATCCTATGTGGGGTAGAAATGAGGATTCATCTAAGGAAGAGAGACATTTAGATATGCAAAGAATGAGAAACCATCAGCAGTATAGCATACAACAAGTTTTTTCTGATGATGATGAATATACCCTTGCCTTGAGAAAACTGTTACAAGAGGAAGCAGTGCCTTCTTTGAGAAAATCGACTGAAGAGGAGAAGAGAGCATTCAAAGTGGCTGTTGTTTCCCATGCCAAGAGTAATTACCAACTGAGAAACAAAATAGTGAATCCTGAATAGGGGAGGCCTACAGGAATATTCGCAAAAGTGCCAAAACAAACTGTGAACAAGGAGGCAAATGACAAGAAAGGAAAAGAGGATCCAAGTGAACTAGCAAAGTAGATTGATGCTCCAAAGTTGGTCAAGCCTATGGAGAAAAAGAAAAATCAGTAAGCCTATTTCAAACTGTGGAACTTTTATGTCTCAAGCATTGTCTCAGGTAAAAATTTCTATGCCTTTGCTTGAAGTGATGAAATTTCCAAATTACAAGAATGAGACTTTGAAAACAATATCAAATGTGGGTGATGCCAATAAAGAAAATCCAAAATCAAAAGATGATCCTCATGTGGTATATTTAGGCATGTCCATTACCAAAAACTTCGCACAAGTGGATCCTTTTTATTTAACACTACTTATAAACAATAAGATGGTAAAAAACTGCATGATAGACTCAGGAGCAACGGTAAATATTATGCCAGAGGATGTCATGAGAGAGCTGGGAATGAAGGTAGATATCCCTTATTGAAATGTTATACAATGGATAATAGGCCAGTCCCAGTGGTCGGGTTCATGAAGGATATTGAGTTCAAGTTTCCAGCTTGTCCAAACACTGCTTATAAAATAGATGTAACAGTTGTACAAGTGCCTGCAAACTATGGAATGCTGCTATCCAGACAATGGTCGAACTTGCTAAGGTGGATATGTGCAATTAGATCTATCACATGCTAACATCCTAGTCAAAGGAGCAGAGGTAAGAATCAACAGAGAACCAATATCCCCCTACCTCATAGAGGAAGTTGATCTAGATCAAGTAACTTGCTTTTTCTATTCCGACATGGACAACTTTCAGGTAAGTATTTCTAAACCTTTAGAAGTTGAAAAAATTGCAGAGACTGTTAAACATGTTGGCATTTTTGATGTTTATGTTGTGATTGCCATTGATGGACACACACTTGCATTGAGATCCTCTTTATATGTATGAGTTAAAGCACAACCAGTATTTGTTCCAACTGGTATGTTGTATTATATTCTTTAGACTATTGATGTTTTGCAGAATGTGTTTCTCGGTCTGAAGCAACATGTTGACCTCAAGCGGTACGAGGGTTTTAAGCGGTATAACACATTTCTACCAGTCTTCATTTTTATCAATAGGCAACCGACACTTTGTAAGAACAGGTAATACTTTGTGATGAGTTACCCACCGATTGTTTGACAATGCCAATACTGTAGCGATGCTTTTTGTGACGTATTACCTAGTATGTCTAAGTTCATTGAACCTAGGAAATTATGATGTAATCCTATTGGACCGACATGAAATCAGTTTCCTTTATAAGGACATCATGTCTATGGTTTTAGGTTATTGTTGTTATTATTGTTGTGATAGTTGATATTGCGGCTAGGGTTTAAGGTGGTTGAGGAGTTAGAGAGATTATGAATGTGTAGAAGACTAAAGTAATGCAAGAGTGCATTAAGAACGAGCTATCAAGGATCTAACCGAGCAGTCAGTGCTATTAGCTAGATCAAACACTTGTTGATTACTCACATCTTTGACAAGTCTGTAGCCCTTAACCAGGTAGGCCCAAAAGCTTCTTGTAAATCCTCTAACAAGGTGGCTCACACCCGTGGATCTAAAATCCTATAGCAAGGTAGTCTTTAATAGGACTTGTCTCCTAACAGAGATTGAGATTCCTAATAGGATCTGTTCTGGTAAAGAACACTGTAAGACCTTAACCAGTCCGACCTTAACCGGTCTGGTTCCTATTCTGTAGATAGTGACTTGTGAGTTCCATCTCACTGTGGTTTTTCCCATTTGGGTTTCCACGTCAAAATATCTTGTGTTATGGTGTTTGTGCTTCTGTGGGTAAATGCATTATTAGCTATTTGGTTTGCATGTTTGTTAACTAGTTTGTCTGTTAAACCATTTTACCGGTTTACTGCTAGTCTTGCAAAGTGTTTAAGTGCAAAGGTTTTTGGCATACTAATTCAACCCCCCTCTTAGTATTCATCAATTGGTATCAGAGCCTACCTTTCTATAAGTTTAACCACTTGGAAAGAGATATGGGGGAATACACATTGAGGGAACTTACCCACCGGCTCACTTAGTTTGAGCAAGCCTATGATGATCTTATGGTCAAATACAAGGCATCTCAAGCAAAATGAAGAGAACATGCAGAAGAGCTGATGGAGCTATCTAAAAATAGTTCTTCAGATGAAGCAGACATGGAAGCCCTAATTGCTGAAGTAAATAAGTTGAATGAATCAAACTCCAACCTGAGAAAGGAGTTGGAAGGACTGACTATCCAGATGCGTCAAGAGCTTGAGAACCGGAGAAAAGCTGAAGACCTAGTGAAAAAAAGAGATCATGAGATCTCCAAGATGAAACAAGAGATGAGTGCCCTAAATGCTCAACTCCATGGAAGCAAGGTGGAAAAGGAACACATACAAGGAGAACTGAACACGGCCATCTCTGAGAATGAAAACCTGTTGGAAACAAATGCTGCTATTTCCAAAGAACTCTCTAAGTCAAAGGAAATACTTGCTAAGTTCAACAAGAGTACTGTCAAGCTAGAGAAAAAGCTTGAATCTGCCAAACCGGTCAAGAACACCAATGGACTTGGTTATTCCGATAATGAGGAAGATGAAACCTCTGGTACAAATGTTGGAACATCAAAGAAACAACCAACATCAATGGATAAAGGTAAGCAAAAGTTTAAACCTGTTTATTTCAACTATCTTAAAGAAGGACATATTGCAAATGTGTGTAGGAGTAAGGCTTACAACAATTTTCCTTATTTTCTAAATGATAAGCCTAGACCCTATAGATTTGATGGTAACTATTATGCATGCAACAAGTATGGGCATAGAGCATCTAAATGCAGGTCTGTTGTGAATAACACTAGAAGATATCCTCAGAGGACCCAAGGAGCTAGTCCTGAACCTTTTGTGAATCGGAATCACAATCGGTTTAATGTCTTCAATCATCAGCCAAGAAGCAGTGGTTATCAAGCAGCAATCGGATGGAGAGAAAATTGTATGATCTATCATAGTCATGGTCACACTGCTACAACATGCAAAGGGAAGAATGGAAACATGAACAATGGACCTTGGAGAGCACCTAGATTGGTCTGCTATCACTACAACAAATCGGGTCACATTGCCAGATTCTGTAGATCAAGAAAGGACATATCTGATGATATACCAGTCACTCCGGAAGGAGACATTGATGTTGACACTGTTCAAGCGGATATGAACAAAACCTGGAAGAAGAAACCAACGGTGTTACAAGAGGAATCGGGTTCTGCACCTAGTGTGGAAATCACGGAACCGACAAACTAAGCTTCATAAAAGCTTAGGGGGAGCAAACGGCAAAATGTTTCGAACCCTCGGTTTACACCGGTAAAAGAACTTAATCAGAATGTTATACCTATCATTTGGCAGAAGACTAGAAATGGTAAAAAGGGCAAATTAGGGTTTATGCCCTAATGAAGGAGCATTAATGATGGTAGGTGAGGAATATGTTTAAAAGCATTTTACAAATCATTTCTCACTATCAGTTTTCGAGCAAAGAAAAGTTTTTCAAAGAGTAGAGCGACGAAAAGGCGAGTTGAGCAGAGATTTTGAGAAATTGGGAAACCACAAAGGAGATTCAAATTCAAACTAGAAACGGGCAAGTGGAGAACACAAAGCGGTGATTTAGCAACAAATAGAGTGTGAAGTGAAGAAGAATCAGCAAGCCCTAATCCCACGTATTTCAAAAGGTATTTCTCAAGTTCTTAAGATTTCTATCATGGCTTCCACATCACATACCAGTTTTAGTGCATCTGTCGAGTCTACAATTTTTATTCAACGGAAGTCCAAGTATAATGCCCTATCACAAGTTTCGGCTGGTGTGGTAGTAGAAGAGGGAATTTCCGACTACATAGATTGAAAAATAGAAGACCTAGGGTCTCTAGCTATCCACACCGAGTTAGGTTTATTTTGCAGTAAAGATAAGAAGATCAAACTAGAGTTTAATATTTTGGAGAAGAAAAAGCTCCACAATGCTGTCTATTTCCTGGAAGATTTCACAGAAAATCACATAAGGATCATTCTGAGCAGAGTCCATGGTGATAATATGTACCTAGAGAGGACACATGACATCATGTTGCAGGCAATTCATGCAGTCACCAGATTCTACAATACAGGGGAAGTGCCAGCCCTAAGAATGGTAAGAAAAACTGAAATGGCCAAGCTCACTAGTTCAACGAGTGACTTACGAGGCATGATAGTAAATCCTATCAAGGATGATCTAGTGAAATATGCGTGTATGGTGATTGGATATCGGACATTCTCAGCTAGCAGGGTTAACTCTATATCTACTGTAGCGGTAAATGCCGCTTACCAGATGATAAAGGAGGATGCATCATTTGATCTATGCACTGGTATGTAGAGACAACTCCTATTGAATCTGAAGGTGATCAAACAAGATAATTCCCTTAGGTTTAAGTTTGGACAACTCCTGGTTGGGTTGTTCTTCTATTTCCAAGGCTACTTCCCAGGAGTAGGAGATGTTGAGTGGTCTGGTGACCAACTGGTAACCAAGCAAATCAAGGAAGGCATTGAAGCAATTGGAACCGGTTACCTTGATATTCTGAATAAGTATTTTGATGAGTTTAGAAGGAAAATGAGCCAAAGAGTGAGGAAATTAGGTGACATCATCAAGAAATATGAAGACGATATCTACTTCATCATCCAAGTAGACAAATGCATAATGGAGGTTGTTGAGCCTAGACAGGAAGAAGTGGAGCCAATGGGCTATGAGGTGATTTATGATATGCTGGAAGGGTATGCCTCTACCCTTATTGCCTCACCGCTTGACCCTAAGGTGAAGAGAACCGGCACCAACCTAGAAAGGATAGCACCGGTTGAGGAACCACCATCAATGAAAGAAAAGGAACTGACAAAGAAGAAGGCAAAGGCAGTGCCTGCAGCATCCACACTGGTTACTACTAGAACTTCAAAAGTGACCAAGTGGTCACCAGCCAAAAAGAAACCGGAAGCTGAACTGGCTAAAGTGTTCCAAAGAAAGAGGAAGACAAGGAACACCTCTCCAGACTCAGAAGAAACCTTGTCTAAGGAAAAGCCAAAGAAAACACATCAAGCAAAGAAGAAGACAAAGGATGAACCGACAGTATCTGCATTGGTAAATATTGATATCTCCTCATATAAACCTTTGACACATTGTCAAAGAACAATAAAGAATATTAGGAGAAAATTATTACATGATTTAGTAGACTACTATGATGGTTTCAGTGATGAGGAGAAAGAAGAAGTACTATAGGAAATTATTGTTTATTTGTGTACAAGTGACCGACCGCCATCAGAGATTAAATCTCAGACACCAGATTCTTTGTATAAGGCATTAGATAATAAATGGCGCATTGCCATAGAAAAGGAACAGGAAATTAAGGAGAAAGTTTTTGCTTAGTACTTTCCCGACTTATCAAATTCTAAATTATTTGATGTTATTGACCAAAATAAAGGGCTCTTCTTCACTAGAAGAAGAAGACTCTGGCTATTAGAAGGAAGAGTTGATGATGTTGAAAAGGACACTCATCAGTATATGATAACCACTGTCCAAACTCACAAAGCACATCTAGCCAACTGACAAGCTGAGAAAGAACCGGTTATATCCAAACCAGATGAAGCATTTGATGATGAAGGAAATCTAGTTGTTGAACCAATTGACACCATTGATGTCGATGCTTTGGATGCTGAGGATGTTACCCAGGAGATACCATCTGAGGCAATAGGACATGAGCATCAGGCTGAATAGGAGAAGAAAGTTGAGGACAGACAGGAAGCGGTGAAGGAAGAGGAAGAGAAGCGGAAAAAGGAAGAAGAAGAGAAGTGGAAGAAGGAAGAGGCAGAGAAGCGGAAAAAGGAAGAAGAAGAGAAGTGGAAGAAGGAAGAGGTAGAGAAGTGGAAAAAGGAAGAAGAAGAGAAGCGGAAAAAGGATGAAGAGGAAAAAAAGAAGAAAGATGAAGAGGAGAAGAAGAAGAAGGAAGAAGAAGAAAAGAAGAAAAAGGATGAAGAGGAGAAAAAGAAAAAGGATGAAGAAGATAAGGAACAGGAGAAGAAAAAGGAAGCAGAAAATAAAAAGGTTGAGGAAGACAAGGAAGCAGAGAAGACGAGAGAAGCAGAGAAGAAGAAAGAAGAAGATGACGAGGTAGGAGAAGCGGCGAAGAGCACCCAGATGGAGACTCTGAAGGCAACTGGGAGTCAAGCTAAACCAGCTGATCTCACCATTTCTATAGATCTCCAGTCTGCAAGTGAAATGGAGCCAATGTAGAGCATCAAGGTAGCTCAAGAGCGCCTTGAAATCATTTGACGGAAGAAGGAGCAGGATGTAATCCAAGTAGTTGTGGATATGCTTACCGGTTTGATACCTAGTACAAATCTTCAAAACACCGATTCATCACTAGCTAGACTTAAGCTCCTATGCACAGTAGTAGATGATCAGGTGTAGAGCCTTGAAGAGGCAGCAGAGGCTAATGTCAGGAAGGAGCATCAAAAATATCTTAATATAGCTCTGGTGAAGAAGTTGAATGTGCTCCAGACTGAACTGAAGAAAGGACAAAAGGATATAAGGGATGCTCTAGATGAGGGGAATTTGCTACTCAGCAAAATCTGCCAACCCCATCTATTCTATGATGATGTGCTTGCTCAGAAGCAAAAACTTGAAAAGGACTTGCAGTCCTACTTGAGCACATTCAGGCTGCCTTATGACTCCTTTACAATTTATGGGCAAACAGTTCACCGGTTTCACATCCAGTCAGCAAAAATGGAGCAAGACATCAACACTCGGTCTAGAGATTTGCAGGAGCTACAACTGGTTCTACTCCCATGATTGCAAATTCTTCAGAAGTGCTATTTGAACCTGGATGCCTTAATAGTTACATAGGAAATGAGCACAATTGATGCCATGGAAGAACAGGTCTCCCAGATGCAGACAGAGCAAGAAGTAGCCACCTCCCTACTTGATTCCTGGTCTTTGTCGATGAAACAATTCTTGCAGGACTTTAAATCTGTTTTTGAAAAGTATCATTCCTTGTTGTCATAAACTTTTATTATTTTTAATATCAAATGGAAACAAGGTTGTTCAGCTATACTTTGCCATTGTTGGAAAAGTGGGAGAAGAATTCTATTTGGAGAAGTATTTGGTAATCAAATTTTGATTATATGCTCTATAGATCTCAATGTTTATCCTCTTTATGCTCTTTATGCAAAATTGTTATACATTGTATTGTCAAAGGGATAGTGTATATGCTTAGGGGGAACAATTTTGCTAATGGCATGATTTTATTGTAAAACACTTAGATGTCAAAATTTTATTTTCCTAAGTGTTGCCATCAATGCCAAAGGGGGAGATTGTTGGCATTTTTGATGTTTATGTTGTGATTGTCATTGATAGATACACACTTGCATTGAGATCCTCTTTATATGTATGAGTTAAAGCACAACCGGTATTTGTTCCAACCGATATGTTATATTATAGTCTTTAGACTATTGATGTTTTGCAAAATGTGTTTCTCGGTCTGAAGTGGCATGTTGACCTCAAGTGATACGAGGGTTTAAAGCGGCATAACACATTTCTACCAGTCTTCATTTTTGTCGAACCGACAACCGACACTTTGTAAGAACTGGTAAAACTTTGTGATGAGTTACCCACTGATTGTTTGATGGTGCCAATACTATATCGATGCTTTTTGTGACGTATTACCTAGTATGTCTAGGTTCATTGAACCTAGGAAATTGTGATGTAATCCTATTGGACCGACATGAAATCAGTTTCCTTTATAAGGACATCATGTCTAGGGTTTTAGGTGGTTGTTGTTATTGTTGTTGCGATAGTTGATATTGCGGCTAGGGTTTAAGGTGGTTGAGGAGTTAGAGAGATTATGAATGTGTAGAAGACTAAAGTAATGCAAGAGTGCATTAAGAACGAGCTATCAAGGATCTAACCGAGCAGTCAGTGCTATTAGCTAGATAAAAACACTTGTTGATTACTCACATCTTTGACAAGTCTGTAGCCCTTAACCGGGTAGGCCCAAAAGCCTCTTATAAATCCTCTAACAAGGTGGTTCACACATGTGGATCTAAAATCCTCTAGCAAGGTAGTCTTTAATAGGACTTGTCTCCTAATAGAGATTGAGATTCCTAACAGGATTTGTTCTGGTAAAGAACACTGTAAGACCTTAACCGGTCTGGTTTCTATTCTGCAGATAGTGACTTGTGAGTTCCATCTCACCGTAGTTTTTCCAATTTGGGTTTCCACGTCAAAATATCTTGTGTTATGGTGTTTGTGCTTCTGTGAGTAAATGGATTATTAGCTATTTGGTTTGCATGTTTGTTAACTAGTTTGTCTGTTAAACTGTTTTACCGGTTTACTGCTAGTCTTGCAAAGTGTTTAAGTGCAAAGGTTTTTGGAATACTAATTCACCCCCCCTCTTAGTATTCATCAAAACACAATGAAAGTTTATTTTGGAATTGTATTTTGATGGTGTCTACAGTAAGGATGGAAATGGAGTAGGAGTTGTGTTTATTTCACCTAATGGAAAATCTTTTAAATACTCTTTCTCATTGGCTTTTGAATGTACTAATAATATTGTTGAATATGAAGCTCTCTTATTAGGACTTAAATTAGCAAACAGGCATGGCAATAAGTTACTAACAGTTTATGGTGATTCAAAATTAGTTGTTTCACAAATTAGAGACAAATTTGCTGCAAAAAATACAAAATTAAAAAGTTATAGGAATGAGGTTTGGGATTATATTGAACCTTTTGATGCTTTTCCATTAATTGGACTGAAAGGTCCAATAATATTTTGGTGGACTTTATGGCTAACCTAGTAGTTAAACATAATGATATCCCTTTTGATGATATTACACAAGTTGAAATTAAAACAAGACCATCTGTTCCTGATAATTTTAAGAGTTGACAAGTGTTTGATGATGACAAGGATCTACTAAGATTTCTCTTTTGTGAAGATCAGTATGCAAACCAACAAATTGATTGGAATGGACTTATAGAAGATAAGGATGGTACAAAAACAATACTTGGGTAGGAGGTATTGCAGCTGAAGTCAAATAAAATCCCAAAGGGAATGGTAGAGCTGGAAACAATGTTTGATGATAAAGAGATGTCCAGTTTTAGACCTAGTTCAGAAGGGTGTGAAGGTATTGAAAAATTAAACTATCTGGTCTAATTTATAACCAGAATTTATATATATATATATATACATATATATATATATTTATTTATTTATACATTATATATTAATCCATTAAAATTATCTTCCCAAGATTATAGTCACTTTGCCTTCCAACCCTAATTAGGGATTTAGTTTTTTTTTTTATATTTATATATATTAATAACTTCTAAACTATCATATTAATTTATTTCATTTACCCTAGCCCTACCCGGGCTAGGGTTTAATCCTTATTTTTGTTTACAGCCGAAGTCAAATAAAATCCCAAAGGGAATGGTAGAGGTGGAAACAATGTTTGATGATAAAGAGATGTCCAGTTTTAGACCTATTTCAGAAGGGTGTGAAGGTATTGAAAAATTAAATCTATCTGGTCTAATTTATAACCAGAATTCCAGAATTTATATATATATATATATATATATTTATACATTATATATTAATCCATTAAAATTATCTTCCCAAGATAATAGTCACTTTGCCTTCCAACCCTAATTAGGGATTTAGTTTTTTTTTTTTATATTTATATATATTAATAACTTCTAAACTATCATATTAATTTATTTCATTTACCCTAGCCCTACCCGGGCTAGGGTTTAATCCTTATTTTTGTTTACCACTGCATTTTTTTTACAGGGCCGAAACCCCAAGGCGGCGGCTTTTTTTTTGTTGCAGGTTCGAAGAAGGGCGACGGGAATGGGCCGAGGGCGCCACTGTGTGAACGCACAGTGGCGACGCGGCACCACTGTGCGTCCACACAGTGGGAGCCGCTAGCGGCTCTCACCACTGTGTGTCCACACAGTGGGAGCTGAAGCGGCCCACACTGTGTGTTCGCACAGTGCAAGCCACGTGGCCCACAGTGTGTGCACACACAGTGAGTCCGCGAGCAAACCCAAATTTCTCTTTTTTTTATATTATATATATATTTTTTAAATATATTTTATATGAATATATATATATATATATATATGTATATATATATATATATATGTATATATATAAATTTATAAATATAAGAGTTATAAGGGTGAAATTATAAAAATATATATATTTTTATAAGATTTACATGCAATTTTTTTTTTTTAAAAACAAATATAACAAGGAATAACATTATGTAAAAATCAAATTACATGCGCACACACACACACACACACACACACACACACACACATATATATATATATATATATTTGGTATATAATCTTAGGGCCTTTTTATGTAATTATTCTAATTGCTGATAAAAGAATGAAGCAAATCTATTGTTAAGCTTTTGTTCAACACTATTTAGAAATACAATTTAGGAAATACAATTTAGGAATTACTATTTAAAGATACAAATTACTTTTCTATAATAAATGCATTTATTAATTTTCCAACTAAATAAAAAAAAAATCAACTAATTTATTTACATGTAAATAGCATATCCAAATCATGATTTTTTTTTTTATATTACAAAAGAAGCTTTTGCATGCAAATCAAAGCAATCCCTTTACTTTTCAAAATGGAAATAGAAACATATCTGGCTTTTTACAACTCTTTCATTATTCTACAAATATTACAAGATACTTCATTATTTAACTACAATATTAAATCACATGTCCTATCTCAAAATTACAACTTGCTTCTCATTCAACGAACGAGGTATTTTTCTACTACAAATTTAAACAAATAACTACAAAATGGATTTAGGTATCTTCAACAATAATCTTCTGCATCTTTTCACTATTCCTATTCTCTTCTCCTGACTTTTTTTGCATAATAAAAACACAATATGACCACGGAGTGCAACTGGTAGCCACCCCCGAGCTCGGAGAACCAATTCCTAGACGGGTAACAAACAGGCAAACACATAGCAGGCAAAATACATACAGATTTTCAGACACACTCCCAACTTGGCTTCACAGCACCACACTTTGGTGATGATCTTTTCAAAGGGTGGTAGTGGACCAATACCCTGAGGAGAACTGCAAGTATGAAATAAACAAGTAGCCACCTCATGGCACAATAAATATATAAAGAATCTCAAACCCTTATTCCTTATGCCCCCCAAAGGCATTCTAGCCTTATATCCCTCCTTATGACCCCCATTGCACAAACAGGCCATGCAGCAAGGGTCACACAAAGATCCCTTGTGATTGCTCTCAAATGAGAGTCTCTCACTCGAGGGTTGTCACTGCTACCACCCACAAGATCCTCCTCTCTCCCAAGAGTAAGAGGTCTTGAGAAACTCCCAAAACACAACAAGTAAAATGAAGGATTTTCAAATGAAATTCTAAAACAAGCCATACACAAAAACACAGATTTCTTTCACCATTCATACACTCAAACACATGCAAGAAAATAACCATTTTAAGGAATGATCAAACCAACCTTAATCTGCCCAATGGTAGTTTTGAAATTTGAGGAAGAGCTGCCCAATCCACGAATCTTTTTCCTTCTACCCTTAGTTAAATTTTCTATTCCAACATTTTTTTTTTCTTTTACAAAATTTCTCTTGTCTCCAAAAATGGAGAGTGGGTGATTACCCTCCGATTCCCAAAAATCTTGCTTAAGAAGCTCATTCCCTGAGTTCTCACAAGTTTCTAAAAACCAAAAAGGAAAGAAAAGCAGAATGCAAAAAGACACTCATTCCAAAGGAAAAATCTCAATTAGATTTAAACTTCTAATTTTCAATTTTCGCACAACTCAAAAAAGCCAATTTTTAAAGCGTTAAAAAGATCATTAAAAAGTAGAAACTTGCCTAAAATTACCCCTAACCCCTAGGTATACCTTATGGGCGTTAGGAAACCCTATTAAACTACCTCTAGGTGTTCATTTAACCCATTTTAAACCCCTCTGAAGTTTATTTTCGGGTCAAACATATGTTGACCACCCCAATTATTATATTCCCAAAGTATTTATGACAACACATTATATTATTTAAGAAAAAACTATAGTTAAACACTTTCCCACCAAGAGACAAAAATAACACATTTAAATTTAAATCCACACATGTGTCAAGTGACACAATTAAAACACTTTTACAAAATAAAACATGAAATTGTCTCTTGTGGTTTTTACACATTAAATTTAAATAACACTTAACACTCATGCAGCATATACTGTTACGAATAAAATACAACACAAACGGGGTGTTGTCTCTCCAAATAGACAACCCCTGGCTTACGAACATACATAAGTCTAGGTTTGGTTCTCTGTAATTTTCCATGGTCACATGGTAAATTTCCTGCGCATCTCAATTTACACATTAGTACTTCCAAATATCCATATATAATATAATTCAATAATATAACAATACACATCATTACTTGCATACAATTTTCATCTGCACAGATTAAATACATCCTTCATCAAGCAAATTCATATAAGCAATTTCATCCCCAATTCACATAAACTAACCATACATCATAGTTCTATATTCATAGTAAAGTCCTGCAAATTCAATAATGACATCTATCATTGCAATATCATCCTATCTAACAATCATGTAGTGTTCTATCTCACAAAGCATATAAGTAATTCATCAAATCATAGCAATGTTATCCAAATCCTGAAATCATATAAGTTCTAAGTCTCAAAATGCATCAAAATAAAGTATCCATAATAGTCTAAATATAAAATCCTCTGAATGTCAGACTGAGTCGAGGTGAGGCCTCACATCCTCCCCCTCTAGGCATGAACTTCCTCCTAGAGTTCATCAAAGAGGTGGGGGTACTCTGATCTCATACGTGCTGCGTCCTCCCAAGAAGCCGTAACCTCATCATAACAATCCCACTGGACCCTAACTTGGTCTAGCTCTCAACCTCGAAGGGCCAATGTCCGGCGTGCCAAAATGTGAATGGGCTCCAAAGCTAGCTGCCCGTCCGACTCCACCTGCAAGGTATCCCAATCTAAAATGTGAGACTCATCATAGATATATTTTCTCAAAACTGAAACATGAAACACATCGTGGATGCGTGACAGGCTAGGTGGCAAAGCTAAATGGTAGGCAACTGGGCCTATCCTCTAAAGAATCTCAAAAGGTCCTACAAAGCGAGGTGCGAGCTTAGAACCCTTTCCGTAACGGATTGGACTCTTATGCGATCGCACTCTCAAGAAAACTCTGTCTCCAACCAAGTAACTACGATCTATCCTCTTTGCATCAGCATATTTCTTCTATCTATCCTGAGCCTCTCTGAGACGCTGCCTAATCAAATCCACCTACTGTTCCATATCCCAAACTAATTCAGGACCAATAGCAACTCTATCCTCTATGCGATCCCAACTCAAGGGCGTCCTGCAAGGCTTGCCGTATAATGCCTGATAGGGTGGCATCCCTAAAGAAGTGTGATGCCCATTATTATAGGCAAACTCCACTAAGGGAAGATACTCCTCCCACCGGGTCTGATGATCCATGACATACATGCGAAGCATATCCTCTAACACCTGATTGACCCTCTCTGTCTGACCATCTGTCTCTGGGTGATAGGCTGTACTGAAATTGAGCTTAGTGCCCATAGCTGCCTGCAATGACTTCCAAAAGGAAGAAGTGAAAAGAGAATCCTTGTCAGAAATAATCTTGCGGGGCACGACATGAAGTCTAACAATGTCTCGCAAGAACACCTGTGCTACTGCTGGAGCTGTGAATGTAGTACGAACTGGTGAAAAGTGAGCTACTTTGGTCAACTTGTCAACTGTCACCAAGATAGCATCATGGCGATGAGAAGACATAGGAAGACCAATGATGAAATCCATGGATATAGTATCCCACTTCCACTCTGGTATAGCATGAGACTGAAGCAACCCACCTGGATGGCGGTGCTCCGCCTTTACCCTCTAACACTCGAGGAATCGAGCGACTATCTCAGCAATGAGCTGCCACATTCCCGGCCAATGATACAACTGTCTCAAATCAGCATGCAACTTCTTAACCCCAGGATGCGCTGCATAAGGAGCTCTATGAGCCTCCGTGACAATGAACTCTTGCAACCCTCCGGAGGAAGGTACATAAATGCACCCTTTGTGGCGTAACAGTCCATCGGACTCCAAAGAATAATCCACATATTTCCGTTCTAGAGTAATCTGAGATCATATTACCTGACAAACCTCTGCATACCATCCATCCTCTGGCAAGTGCTGAAGTATACGGTCTCTCAAATCCGTGCCCATGGATATGGTTTAAACCTCATGACGTCTCCTACTCAAGGCATCTGCAACTACATTTTCCTCTCCCTTGATGTAGTGGACATCAAAATCATATTCACACAAGAACTCCATCCATCTCCTCTGATGTGCATTAAGGTTCGGCTGAGTGAAGATGTACTGAAGACTCTGATGATCTGAATGCAACTCGAAGTGATGACCTAAAAGGAAGTGTCTCCACCTCACAAGTGCATGCACTACTGCTGCGAGTTCAAGGTCGTGAGTGGGATAATTAAGTTCATGAGTCTTAAGTTTCCTAGACTCGAAAGCTATGGCCCTACCACCCTGCATAAGAACTGCCCCTAAACGCTCTAGTGAAGCATCTATACAAACCATGAAGTCCGCTGTAGGATCTGGTACAACAAGGATAGGAGTGCTAGTAAGTGCCTTCTTGAGTTCCTGAAAGGCCTTCTCGCACTTCTCTGTCCACTCAAATTTCTTCCCTTTATGCTGAAGAGAAGTAATAGGGTGTGCGACTCTGGAAAAACCTTCGACAAAACGTCGGTAATACCCTGCTAAGCCCATGAAACTCCTGACCTCTGTCACACTGGTAGGCGCTGGCCAATCCATAATAGCCCTAATCTTTGATGGGTCAACTAAGATCCCATCACCGGAAATAACATGCCCAAGGTACTTAACCTCAAACCGAAAGAAAGCACACTTCGATAGGCTGCCAAACAACTGATTATCCTGCAAACACTGCAATACCTGTTTCAGGTGCTCCTCATGCTCCTTCTCATTCTGATAATATATCAGAATATCATCGAGGAACACAACAACGAAACGATCCAAAAAGGTATGGAAAACCCCATTCATGAGGCTCATAAAAACTGCTGGGGCATTCGTAAGCCTGAATGGAACTACGGTAAACTCATAGTGACCATATCTAGTGCGAAATACGGTCTTGTGGATATCACTTTCCACTATTCTCAACTGATGGTATCCAGACTTCAGATCTATCTTGGAAAAGTCTTTGGCACCCTGAAGCTGGTCAAATAAATCATCAATTCTGGGCAAAGGATATCGGTTCTTGATGGTTACTTTATTTAGCTGTCGATAATCCATACACAATCGAAGAGATCCATCCTTCTTCTTAACGAAGATGACTGGTGCACCCCAAGGGGATACACTAGGTCGAATATGACCTTTCTCAAGGAGTTCCTCAAGCTGAATTTTAAGTTCATTTAACTCATTTGTGGTCATCCTATAAGGTGCTCTGGAAACTGGCTCGACTCCTGGTACTAGGTCTATATGAAAATCAATCTCTCTACGGGGAGGCATTCTCGATAACTCTGAAGGAAAAACATCTGAATATCCTTTAAGGATAGGATGGTCATCGAGCGATGTTTCTTTTTCTTCCTCTTCTCCTCTGTCACTGATAGTGATAGCAAAAAGCTGACATCCCTTCTGCATGCTCCACTTAAGCTGCATTGTGGAGATCATACGAAGAGACACGGGCCTCTGAATCCTGGCGATAACTATGGGTGAACCATGATCATCCTCACACTCGACCTTTTTCAGGCGGCAATCCATCTTGGCTCTGTGGGCATAAAGCCAATCCATGCCAAGTATGATACCGTAAGATCCAAGTGGAGTCACTCTAAGGTCTACTAAAGTGGTGGTCTTGCCAATCTGTAGCTGACAAGCTCTAACCTCTGATTCCACTGACATTCTAGCCCCTGAAGCTAATTCCACTTCCCAAGTGAGAGTATTAGGAACTAATCCGCATTTGTACTCTTCCTGTCTCCACCAAGTGCTGGCTGTCCCTCTCAGAAGATGAACTGCAACACATGCTTTCAAGTTGCTCTCATAAGAACGCAAAGCAAAGCACCTCTCAAGACTCAGAAGCCATGCCTTGGCCTCTACTCCATCTATAGACCCTCCGAAGGATGGTGGTTGGAGGCACATGACCTCCCTGATGAGATCCCCTGGATCTCGGCAAGCTCTCTCAAAATAAACTGGTTCCACCGCTGGAGGTGGTCCTGGCATATGCACAGACTCTGGCTTGTTACCACCCTGACTCTCTACAGGAATCGGAGCTGGGCTCCTGCTTCGTTCTCTATCAATAGATCTATGACTCCTAACCTGAGGGTTCTCTGCTGGGATCCTTTCCTGAACTATGCCAATAAGATTCTGAATGGCTGCTAAGAGGTCTTGGTTAGGTTCATTTGGCTTTTCGGGAGGTTCTCCTGGGTTCTCCTCTGGAACTGATGCCTCCCTCTCTACCTCTTCGCGTGCTATGCGCACACATCTAGGACCCCATCCGCGCTTGCGAGCTTGTCGAGTCGTCGGAGGCATCCTATGAGGAAAATAAGGCAAAGTAATTAATTAATTTCTTTTAGAATAATATTTAATTCAATTAAATTCAAAATTCTGATAAAATCAATTTAACAAAATAATTTAATTATTCAAGGCGAAACGTAAGTGAGTAAGGTTCCTAGTGTGGAAACCTTGCTCTGATACCAAAATGTCATGCCCAAAATTTAGGGCAAAAACGAAACGATTTTTTTTACAAAAATACTATTTAATTAACAAGTTTGCTCACACGACAAGCGTTAATAAATTTGCCATAATTATATTCGAGCTAATTCTGAAACGAACCAAGCATCGATTATTGTTTAATTATATTTGTGGAAATCTATCTCACAAAGCATATAAGTAATTCATCAAATCATAGCGATGTTATCCAAATCCTGAAATCATATAAGTTCTAAGTCTCAAAATGCATCAAAATAAAGTATCCATAATAGTCTAAATATAAAATCCTTTGAATGTCAGACTGAGTCGAGGTGAGGCCTCACATCCTCCCCCTCTAGGCATGAACTTCCTCCTGGAGTTCATCAAAGAGGTGGGGGTACTCTGATCTCATACGTGTTGCGTCCTCCCATGAAGCCGTAACCTCATCATAACAATCCCACTAGACCCTAACCTGGTCCAACTCTTGACCTCGAAGGGCCAATGTCCGGCATGCCAAAATACGAATGGGCTCCAAAGCTAGCTGCCCGTCCGACTCCACCTGCAAGGCATCCCAATCTAAAATGTGAGACTCATCATAGATATATTTTCTCAAAACTGAAACATGAAACACATCGTGGATGCGTGACAGGCCAGGTGGCAAAGCTAAACGGTAGGCAACTAGTCCTATCCTCTCAAGAATCTCGAAAGGTCCTACAAAGTGAGGTGCGAGCTTAGAATCCTTTCCATAATGGATTGGACTCTTATGTGGTCGCACTCTCAAGAAAACTCTGTCTCCAACCAAGTAACTACGATCTATCCTCTTTGCATCAGCATATTTCTTCTGTCTATCATGAGCCTCTCTGAGACGCTGCCTAATCAAATCCACGTGCTGTTCCATATCCCAAACTAACTCAGGACCAATAGCAACTCTATCCTCTATGCGATCCCAACTCAAGGGCGTCCTGCAAGGCCTGCCGTATAATGCCTGATAGGGTGGCATCCCTAAAGAAGTGTGATGCCCATTATTATAGGCAAACTCCACTAAGGGAAGATACTCCTCCCACCGGGTCTAATGATCCATGACATACATGCGAAGCATATCCTCTAACACCTGATTGACCCTCTCTGTCTGACCATCTATCTCCGGGTGATAGGCTGTACTGAAATTGAGCTTAGTGCCCATAGCTGCCTGCAATGACTTCCAAAAGGAAGAAGTGAAAAGAGAATCCCTGTCAGAAATAATCTTGCGGGGCACGCCATGAAGTCTAACAATGTCTCGCAAGAACACCTATGCTACTGCTGGAGCTGTGAATGTAGTACGAACTGGTGAAAAGTGAGCTACTTTGGTCAACTTGTCAACTGTCACCAAGATAGCATCATGGCGACGAGAAGACATAGGAAGACCAATGATGAAATCCATGGATATAGTATCCCACTTCCACTTTGGTATAGCATTAGACTGAAGCAACCCACCTGGATGGCGGTGCTCCGCCTTTACCCTCTGACACTCGAGGCATCGAGCGACTATCTCAGCAATGAGCTGCCGCATTCCTGGCCAATGATACAACTATCTCAAATCAACATGCAACTTCTTAACCCCAGGATGCGCTGCATAAGGAGATCTATGAGCCTCCATGACAATGAACTCTCGCAACCCTCCGGAGGAAGGTACATAAATGCGCCCTCTGTGGCGTAACAGTCCATCGGACTCCAAAGAATAATCCACATATTTCCCTTCTAGGGTAATCTGAGATCGTATTACCTGACAAACCTCTGCATACCATCCATCCTCTGGAAAGTACTGAAGTATACGGTCTCTCAAATCCGTGCCCATGGATATGGTGTAAACCTCGTGACGTCTCCTACTCAAGGCATCTGCAACTACATTTTCCTTTCCCTTGATGTAGTGGACATCAAAATCATATTCGCACAAGAACTCCATCCATCTCCTCTGACGTGCATTAAGGTTCGGCTGAGTGAAGATGTACTGAAGACTCTGATGATCTGAATGCAACTCGAAGTGATGACCTAAAAGGAAGTGTCTCCACCTCACAAGTGCATGCACTACTGCTGCGAGTTCAAGGTCGTGAGTGGGATAATTAAGTTCATGAGTCTTAAGTTTCCTAGACTCGAAAGCTATGGCCCTACCACCCTGCATGAGAACTGCCCCTAAACCCTCTAGTGAAGCATCTGTACAAACCATGAAGTCCGCTATAGGATCTTGTACAACAAGGATAGGAGCACTAGTAAGTGCCTTCTTGAGTTCCTGAAAGGCCTTCTCGCACTTCTCAGTTGATGGTATCCTGACTTCAGATCTATTTTGGAAAAGACTTTGGCACCCTGAAGCTGGTTAAATTAATCATCAATTCTGGGCAAAGGATATCGGTTCTTGATGGTTACTTTATTTAGCTGTCGATAATCCATACACAATCGGAGAGATCCATCCTTCTTCTTAACGAAGATGACTGGTGCACCCCAAGGGGATACACTAGGTTGAATATGACCTTTCTCAAGGAGTTCCTCAAGCTGAATTTTAAGTTCATTTAACTCATTTGTGGTCATCCTATAAGGTTCTCTGGAAACTGGCTCGGCTCCTGGTACTAGGTCTATATGAAAATCAATCTCTCTACGGGGAGGCATTCCTGGTAACTCTGAAGGAAAAACATCTGAGTATCCTTTAAGGATAGGATGGTCATCGAGCGATGTTTCTTTTTCTTCCTCTTCTCCTCTGTCACTGATAGTGATAGCAAAAAGATGACATCCCTTCTGCATGCTCCGCTTAAGCTGCATTGCGGAGATCATACGAAGAGACACGGGCCTCTGAATCTTGGTGATAACTATGGGCGAACCATGATCATCCTCACACTCGATCTTTTTCAGGCGGCAATCCATCTTGGCTCTGTGGGCATAAAGCCAATCCATGCCAAGTACAATACCGTAAGATCCAAGTGGAGTCACTCTAAGGTCTACTAAAGTGGTGGTCTTGCCAATCTATAGCTGACAAGCTCTAACCTCTGATTCCATTGACACTCTAGCCCCTAAAGCTAATTCCACTTCCCAACTGACACCCTATCTAGTTGCCACTAGCCCGCAACGCTCCACAACCAATGGAGATATAAAGGAGTCAGTAGCTCCTGAATCAAACAAAATAGATACATTGTTACCTTTGATTATACCTGAAGATTCGATAACCATGGCTTGATGCTCAGCCTAGTGGTTGTCGACCGCTGCAAATACTCTATGGGACCTGCCCATATCACCAACTGTCGGCTCTGAAGCGGCCATCCACTGACTCCCTGCTACCTGTCCCTGAGGGCAATCCCTCGCCATATGCCCCATGGCTCCACATGTAAAGCAAGCACCCCGTGCCTGAAAATGGGCACCCTAAGGCCTAGAGTATGCCTGACCTCCTGTCCTACTGGATCCGCTGTACCCACCCCTAGAGGACTGCTGAGTCCCCACCGGCTGTGTGTACTACCCCTATGCTCTCTGATCACGTTTCTATCCCTGAGTCTGCCACTGTTTGGGCTTGGAGCCCTGCTGATACTGTGGAGGCTTCTGCCTCTAGTTCTGTGGTGTCTGTTGTGGAGGAGGGGGTTTGGAGAACCCTTGAGAATTTCGGTTGTTTCCTTTCCAATGTGGTTTCTGGAATCCATAAGTCTGAGGTGCGGGATTTCGGTTCTGAAACCGATCCCTATTGTCCTGTGGTCTGACCTGGATTTCCTTAGCAATCAGTGCCTTCTCTACAGCAACCCGAAGACTCTTTGGAGCGGACATCCTAACAGGCCCGGCTATACCGGCATTTAATCCCCTGATGAAGCGGTTTACAAGAAGTTTCTCATCCTTTAGATAATCTACATAAGGCAACAACTCAAAGAATTTACTCTCATACTGGGTTACTGACAAGCCTTTTTGTTGGAGATCATGAAATTCGTCAATACGACGCTGCCTGAAGTGTTCTGATAGGTACCTCTCACAAAACCTCTCTGTGAATATCTCCCAAGTGAGAGTATCAGGAACTAATCCGCATTTGTACTCTTCCTGTCTCCACCAAGTGGAGGCTGTCCCTCTCAGGAGATGAACTGCAACACGTGCTTTCAAGTTGCTCTCATAAGAATGTAACACAAAGCACCTCTCAAGAATCAGAAGCCATGCCTCGGCCTCTACTCCATCTGTAGAACCTCTGAAGGATGGTGGTTGGAGGCACATGACCTCCCTGATGAGATCCCCTGGATCTCGATAACCTCTCTCAAAATAAACTGGTTCCACCGCTAGAGGTGGTCCTAGCATATGCACTGACTCTGGCTCATTACCACCCTGACTCTCTATAGGAATCAGAGCTGGGCTCCTGCTTCGCTCTCTATCAACAGATCTATGACTCCCAGAGTCATGACTCCTAACCTGAGGGTTCTCTGCTGGGATCCTTTCCTGAACTATGCCAATAAGATTCTGAATGGCTGCTAAGAGGTCTTGGTTAGGTTCATTTGGCTATTCGGGAGGTGCCTCTAGGTTCTCCTCTGGAACCGATGCCTCCCTCTCTACCTCCTCACGTGCTATGCGCACACGTCTAGGACCCCGTCCGCGCTTGCGAGCTTGTCGCGTCGTTGGAGGCATCCTAAGAGGAAAATAAGGCAAAACAATTAATTAATTTCTTTTAGAATAATATTTAATTCAATTAAATTCAAAAATCAATTTAACAAAATAATTTTAAATATTCTAAGGCGAAACGTAAGTGAGTAAGGTTCCTAGTGTGGAAACCTTGCTCTGATACCAAAATGTCATGCCCAAAATTTAGGGCAAAAACAGAACGATTTTTTTTAAAAAAATACTATTTAATTAACAAGTTTGCTCACACGACAAGCGTTAATAAATTTGCCATAATTATATTCGAGCTAATTCTGAAATGAACCAAGCATCGATTATTGTTTAATTATATTTGCGAAAATCTATCTCACAAAGCATATAAGTAATTCATCAAATCATAGCAATGTTATCCAAATCCTGAAATCATATAAGTTCTAAGTCTCAAAATGCATCAAAATAAAGTATCCATAATAGTCTAAATATAAAATCCTCTGAATGTCAGACTGAGTCGAGGTGAGGCCTCACAATATTGGAAAAAATATCACACCAAAGATTAGAACATAATTGATAAATTTATTGAGGAAGTATAGGCATGTCTTTGCTTGGTCATATGATGACCTTAAAGCATACATAGAAGACCCTTTTCAGCATGAGGCACCATTAAAACTGGATGCTAAACCTTTCAAGCAAAAGAAAAGGCCTATAAACCCGACCTTGGCTCCTAAGATGAAGGAGGAGTTAATTAAAATGAGAAATGCAGGGATTATTGAGCAACACTCAACATGGGTGTCAAACTTAGTACTAGTATGAAAGACAAATGGTGATATTAGGTTAGGTGTAGATTTCAGAAATCTAAATGTTTCATCTTTGAAGGATAACTATGCTTTTCCTAACATGGAAGCTCTTTTGCAGAAGGTTACAGGAAATGAATTGTTGTCTATGATGGATGGGTTTTTCAGGCTATAACCAAGTTAAGGTCAAGGAGTCAGAGAAATACAAGACACCCTTTACTACACCATGGGGGACTTATGTGTATGAAAGGATGCCTTTTGGGTTACGAAATGTAGGAGCTACATTCTAGAGGGCTATGGATGTAGCCTTTGAAGGGTTAATTGATCATATTTGAGCAGTGTACCAAGATGATATGACTGCTTATTCTAAAAATGCAGAAAATCATTGTAACGACTTAGAAATTTTTTTTATTAGAGCATTAGAATATGGCATATCTTTGAATCCTAAAAAATGTCACTTTGGGGTTACTGAAGGAAAGTTGTTAGGCCATATTATTTCAAAAGATGGTGTAAGAATTGATCCAGAAAGGATTGCTGCTATTGATAAAATTCAAACTCCAAAAATAGTTAAAGCAATTCAATCTTTTTTCGGTTAGATTAACTTTCTAAGAAGATTTGTTTCAAACTTCTCTGAGATTATAAAGCCTATTGCTAAAATGTTGAAAAAGGGTGCTGAAATAAAATGGACTAATGAGGCTCTTGAAGCTTTTGTAAATATCAAAAGAGCCATCAAAGAAGCCCCTGTATTAAAATCACTTGATTTCTCTAAACCCTTCCAAGTGTTTTCATTTGCTTCATTCCATACTATTGCTACTGTCATGTTACAAAAGAATGATGAAGGCCATGATCAACCAGTGGCATTTTTTAGCAAAACATTGTGAGCATCCGAGTTGAATTATGATTTAAATGAAAAACAAGCTTATGCTCTTGTGAAAGCTGTGAAATCTTTTAGACCCTATCTAGTTGGTGCCACTGTCATTGCCTATGTACCAAATGTTGTTGTTAAAGACATCTTCAGACAATCAGAAACTACTGGGAGGAGATGCAGATGGATAAATCAAATCCAAGAATTCAATATTGATTTACAAATCACAAAGTTGGTAAGGGGTCAAGGTTTGGCAAAGTTAATGGTAGAATCAAATTGTGAAGCAGCACAGGTAAATAAGGTAGAGTTGGAAAATGTACAAATTAGCATTGAGAGATGTCCTTGGTATACACATATTGTATATTACTTAATATACATGAAATGTTTGGATAGTTTAAATAATAGTCAGAAGAGGACTTTAAAGCTTCAAACATATAAGTATGTGTTACTTAATGGAGATCTATACTGGAAAAATAGAGATGGTATTCTTTTATTGTGTCTAGATGAGTGTCAGGCATCTGCTATTTTAAAAGACTTACATGAAGGTGTATGTGGAGGCCACTTCTCAGCCAAAACTATTGCTCATAAAATTCTAAATGCTGGTTATTATTGGCCCCAAATTTTTCAGAGATAGTCATGCTTATATCAGAAAATGTGAAGCATGTCAAAAGTTCTCAGGAAAACTTAAGTATAATGGAGCCATTCCTCTTAGACCCATGCATACAGAGGAACCATTCTAGATGTGGGGTATTGACTTCATAGGGGAAATAGAAAACAAATCTAGTGGTGGGCATAAATGGATTTTGGTAGCTACCGACTATTTTTCTATGTGGGTTGAAGCCATTCCTACAAGACAGGCTACCAGTAAAGTTGTGATAAAGTTTCTTTTGGAAAATATTCTTACTAGATTTGGGGTACCTCAGAAAATTGTGGTAGATAATGGGATGTGTTTTAGATCCAATGAGTTCTTTGATTTCTGTGAAAACTATGGCATTACTTTGTCCTATTCATCACCTTACCATCCCCAAGGAAATGGGCAAGCAAAATCCAACAATAAAAACTTGTTAAAAATTATTAAAAGGATGTTGGGTGATAATAAAAGGGCTTGGGATTCAAAATTGATATTAGCAATATGGGCTGATAGAGTGACAGTCAAGAAGTCCACAAGATTTTCTCCCTATGAGCTTGTGTATGGCAAAGAATCAAGATTACCTTTGAGTAATTTGCTCCCAATTTATAAATTTGTTACAGAGGCATTTTCAGAAGATTTAAACTTTATGGTAGATATATTGTTGGCTTTGGCTGAATTGGATGAATGTAGAAAAGAGGCTCAGGAAAGAAATATTGAAAAGCAACAGATGGTTAAGGCTTTACATGATAAAAGGGCTTGTGACATAAATTTGAGGAGGGAGAATGGGTACTATAATGGAATGCCAAAGACCAAGACAAAAGAAAACATGGAAAATTTGATGCACGCTGTCTAGGACCTTATATCATCTCTGCAAAAGGTGGAGAAAGATCATATTACTTGCAGGATACTGATGGAGAAGTGCTGGAATTTCCAGTTCATGCTCAATATCTTAAACATTTATTCTCTTGATGATCAGGGAGTATTTCTTGTATTATAGTAATATAGTTTTTTCTCTTGTTTTCTGTTATATAGTTTCAATTTTCATTTTGGTCTGCTTTCCAAAGATAACTAGGATCTTGCTATGTCCTTAAAGAGAACATACATCCCCTGAAAGAGCCACTGTTAGCACATATTTTTACAAAATACTTTGTGATATATATAGATGCCCTTTTTCTTATCATTTGAGTATTTATTGCCGGTGTTTTATATGTAGGAGCATATTGAATAAAATGGATCTATCCAAAGATTAACTTGCATCGCCAAGACCCCCAAACTTGCACATATAGAACGGTGGAAAAGGCTTTGGAAACTTTCAAGTGTGTTGCGCTAACAGAGGGAAAGCCTTTATCCCACATTGTTTGTGGATAAGCTCGTTTAACATTTAAGTCCAAAGCGGCCCATATGATAACTGTCGAAATATGAAAGGCTTTTGGCATAAAGAAGGCTGAAGCAAGTGGACCCTACGTGCACGTGTATCTTGAGGAAACCAAATAAGATTGATCAGACGATGATCACAGATGATCTGACAGCTATCGCTATGTCACAAGATAGAGATGCACACTAGTTTAAATCCGTGACTTGGCGACTAAGCACACACAGAAAAGGGGAGGTTAATGAGCACGCAAGTTCAAAGTGGATCAACGACCATCTCTATACTTCAAGATGAAGTTGCACGACCTATATCCCTCACGACATAGCGAATGCCAAGGTGGCAGATGAGGTGTCATCCAGGTAGATCTACAAGCAAGTCAAGATGTGCCACGTGGTGGAGTGCAGAAGAAGAAGCCAGGTCTAGTGGCAGATGAAATGGCAAGATAGACTGGGTCCAGTGGCAGTCAAGGTGGATATGCAGGCAAACCAAAAAGTGACATGTGGTACAGATAGACAAAGAAAAGAGAGAGCCGCTTAGGCAGGGTTAAAGGCTGAGTAGATAAGGATGATCGAACGGTTGGACGGATCGATCCAATGGTGGTCGCTATACCACAATCGAAAGGTGCTCGATGTGTATTCATCGTGACTTGGTGACTAACCACTAGCGACAGGTGATAGAGTGAGGTGGTTAAGGGAAATAGTTGAAGTGAAACAGTCCGGTGGTGCTAAGCTTAATGAACAAACTTAGGTTGCGATGGATTTCAAAACAGACTCACCAAAAGCGGTAGTTTCATCGACATGAGGTTCATCGAAGAAATTAGTAGCGGTCTCATAAAAAATAAAAGGTGTCAATGAAATTGAAGAATCGATAAGACCCGTGAAGAACTTGCCGATGAGGAAGTTTGGCCAAAAGATAAAGGGTGATCCGACAGCGAACTAGAAGAAGATACGTGGCACAAATGGATGCACAGCAAAGGGGAAAATTCCTGAAAATAATAATAAAAGGGAAGTATATTCTCTTCTTTACGTTATTTAAAAGTGCATTAAAGATAAAATTTATTTATATTTGAATGAATTCCTTGAATATGCATCTTAGGGTAAAGTATTATTTTTTATATAAATGGATGTTATATTCATAGAATTATTTTATTAAAATATAAATACTTTGGTTTTACTGGACTATTTAAAACTAGTATTTATACAAAGATAATTGACTTTTGAAAATCTAAGGTGGAGTATACCTAATTTTCAAAACTAAGGAATTTGATTGGCTTATCTTGTGTGCAGGAAATAATGAGAGGATGATGAATATTTTCCGAAGATTTTTATCTAGACGGAGAATAGAAGACACATTATTAAAGCATCATTTAGTTTTTTTAAAGGTTCTCATTTGTAATTTTTTATTAAACCAAATGGTGTATCCTTTGGATGGAAACTGTTTGTGTATGAAAGGGTGTGTCCTTTCATATATGCCTTTTAATTCAGATACTTATAGGGAGTCATTTTTTATGTAAAAAGGGGGAATAAAAAAACAAGATATAATGCTATAGGGATAGAATATCATTTTGTATTAGAGAAGTCTATAGGAAGAAGAAGTATCATTTTGTGCAAACAATCTGTAATGAAGTATTTACAAGTGCTGCTTATGTATGCAATTATTTCCTAAAGATTAATATATGAGGTTCATTGTCTCTTTTTCTAGATATGGTGTACACTTTTGTGTTGATGAGTTACCTTTGTCCTCTTTATAAATATATTTGTAGATTTGCTATGATGTGAATCACATGCCGTTGCATGAAGTGAAACATTGAGTTCTTATTGTTTGTGTAACGTATACTGAACCTTCATAGTTGATGAGAAATTGTCTCTTGAGTTGATAAGTATTTTGTCCACAAAGTATCATATATATCCCCAGATAGAGGCATTGGTCTGTTATTGATCTTTTGAGGTTTTGATCTATATGCATTCAAGGTCCTTGATAGAGAAACGTTCTTCCCAAATCCTATATGAACTGATCTATGCAGATTTTATTTAAGTCCTGAAAGCAATTTCATTTTCAATATACATTCACAATCATTTCTTTTCAAAGCATTTAGTTAAAGCACATAATAAATCATAGTTGTAGAACAATAAATTGCCAGTTGTGTAAACTTGCTAAAAGGTTTAAGTCCACTATAAATAACCTCTTTTGTGCTTGAGAGGAAAATGTACACCCACCTAGGTTCAGTGGAGCCTAAAGTGCAGAGAGATTTGGTCTTTGACCATCCCTGTTCATTGGCCAAAGCTAATTGGAATACTTGAGGATTTGGCAAGTCTTTTGTTTTTTCAATCTGTGGTTTTGGGCACCAACACATACTAGCCTTCTTGGAGCAATGAGGACTAAGAGTATTCAAGGTGATCGATATTTCATGATTTTTACTGATAACTGCTCAAGGATGATGTGGGTCACATTCTTGAAAGACAAGATGGAAGCCTTTAGCAAGTTCAAGACATTCAAAGCCTTAGTTGAAAATTGAAGTGGAAAGAAGATAAAGTGCTTACGAACTGATCAAGGTGGTGAATTTACTTCAGAGGAATTCACTAGTTACTGTGAAGACAATGGAATTAAGAGGCAATTTTCTGCACCTAGGACACCACAACAAAATGGTACTATAGAAAGGAACAACCAGTCAGTTGTTGAAGCTGCTAGGACTATGCTAATTCAAGGAGGTGTAGCTAAGACATTATGGAGAGAAGCTGCCAGCACAACTATTTACACAACGAACCAGATACTGGTTAAAAGAGGTAAGGCTAAAACTCCTTATGAGCACTGGTATGGTAGATCACCTAATGTTAGTTACTTTAAGAGTTTTGGTAGCATATATTTTATCAAGAGAGGTGACTATGTTGGTAAGTTTGATGCCAAGAGTGATGAAGGCATATTTCTTGGTTACTCCACCAAGAGAAAAGCTTACAATTTTTAAAAGAACCAGACCAAGAAGATCATTGAAAGTGTAAATGTCCGAGTTGATGAGTTTCCTAAGAAATTACTAGAAATTAGTGAGGAGAAGAAAGAAGAAGAACCTTACACACTATTTTTGGAACTGGAACCGGTGAAGCAAGAAGTTGGATAACATAATGCAGAAGCCCAAGTTCAACTGGAATAGGGAGGTCCAATAGAAGAAGAAGAAAGTGAAGAAGAAGAACCTAGAAATCAAGATCATGTCATTCCAAGGTATGTTAGACTCGATCATAGCCCCGATCAGATTATTGGAGACATGAATGTAGGTGTGCTAACTAGAATAAGGCTTAGAGAGAACTCTTGTATGATTTCTACCATTGAGCCTAGAACTATAAAAGAAGAATTTGTAGATGAAGACTGGATCAAGGAAATGAAAGAAGAAATTGACCAGATAGAGAAGAACAATACATGGTCATTGGTACCTAGACCGAAGAAAAAGAATGTTATAGGAACAAAATGGGTATTTAGGAATAAATTGAATGAAGATGGAGTAGTAGTTAGAAATAAAGCCAGTCTGGTATGTAAAGGATATGCACAAGAAGAAGGTGAAGACTATGGTGAGACATTTGCACTAGTTACGAGATTGGAAGGAGTAAGGACTCTACTTGCATTTGAAGCATATAGAGGATTAAAAGTATATCAGATGGATGTGAAGTCAACATTCCTAAATGGAATATTGGAAGAGGAAGTCTACATTGAACAACTAGATGGTTGTGCTTTAACTATAGAAAAGGACATGGTGTGCAAATTACATAAGGCATTATATGGACTGAAGCAAGCACCTAGAGCATGGTATGAAAGATTGCACTCTCACTTAGTGAAGATAGGTTTTCAGAGAACCAGTGAAGACAGTAACATATATCTCAAGTCAGAAGGTGACAAGATATTGGTAAGTGAGGTATTTGTTGATGATATCATTTTTGGAGGAAATGATGATATGTGCCATGACTTTGCTGATGTGATGAAGAATGAGTTTGAGATGTCATTGGTAGGTGAGATAAAATTCTTCACAGGTCTGCAAATCCAACAGATGAAGGAAGGTATTTTCATCACACAGTCCAAATATGTGAAAGAAGTATTGAAGACTTTTGGAATGGGAGACTGTAAACCAGTTGGAACACCAATGGTTACAGGCTGTAAATTGTCTAAGGAGGATGATTCTGCATCAGTGGATGAAAAGGAGTACAAGTCATTGATAGGTAAACTATAGTATGTTGTCCACAACATACCAGACATTGCTCATGTAGTAGGATTAGTTTCCAGATTTTAGAAAAGCCCGAAGGAGACACACATGGTAGCAACTAAAAGAATTTTCAGATATCTAAAAGGCACAATTGATTATGGATTATGGTATCCATATGTAGGTAAATTTGATTTTAAAGTCTCTATAGATGCAGACTGGGTAGGCAATGTTGATGACAAGAAGAGTAAAACCAGAGGAGCATTCTTTCTTGGAGGAAAGATAGTGTCTTGAAGCAACAAGAAACAAAGTTGTATATCACAATCAAATGCAAAAGATGAATATGTTGCAACATATATGAATTGTACCCAAGCAATCTGAATGAAGCACATTATAGAAGGTTTGAAGTTGAAGATTTTAGAATCAGTAAGAATTTTGTGTGATAACACCAGTGTAATAAATATTTTTAAGAACTCGGTGTTGCATGCTAGGACAAAGCATATTGAGCTGAAGTATCATTTCTTGAGAGAGAAAGTGCAAAGTAAAGATGTGTCACTAGAACATGTATCTACTAAGGAATAGCTAGCAGATATCTTTACTAAACCTTTACCTAAGGCTACTTTTGAGTATCTTAGAGGTAAGTTAGGGGTTGTACCCCTACATGAGGTCAATTAAGAAGATGTGGAAGACATCAGTCCTAGAGCTTATTGAAGATTTGGAAGAAGGATTGGTGTAAAGTGAAGCTACTCCATAGGGGGAGCAACTTGTTGTAGATCAGTGAAGCATGAAACTATATGGTTAAACTTCACTTTGACATTGCTGTCAAAGGGGGGAAGAATTATATGATTGATAGCCAGTTACCAGCTGAAGACATGGAGATACAGTTAAGGACATGAAAAATTGTAAACCAGGATTCGTATACCTGTGTATGTGCATTACTCTCAATCATCACAATCAAAGGGTATTTATATTTGTATTGCCATCAATGCCAAAGGGGGAGATTTTTGGCACTGCATGAAGATTGCATTGATGAAGTATAGTGTTTTCATTGATGTCAATAGTAACCGGTAATGGAGTTGTATTGCAATCAGTAATGATGTAGTAATGCAACCGATAGTAGAGCAGTGAAGGAAACCAGTATTGGTATTTGAAGCAGAGTGATCAATTGGTAACCCTAACCAGTTGATATGCCAAACCCTAACCGATGGAGCTTGGTGAATCGGTTATGTTGATCTATGATTGAATGGTGATTGGAGATGGAGATTCCATGTATGGATGATGCACGTGATGAGTTTCAAAGTGGTTTGGCGCATGAAGATAACTATTTATCTTGGGAATGAGCAAATACATAACATGAAGTGATAATTATGTGATGAGTTATATGATTCGATGTGCAGTGATCTAGGAGTGGTTCAAGTTGTCTAGAACAATGTGTAGTTGATTGCTATGTAATCTAATGGTCATGACTAAACCAATATGTTTGTAATCTCTATGAGAGTTGTAGGGTTTTTGCTGTGTTACCAACCTATTGTATTTGCTTATAAGGTCGATGGGTTGTTTAATAATTGTGTTGGCAATTTGGTTAAGTGTGGTAATATGATTGTTGCCAAACCAGAAGGAGTGTCCGTAGGAGCATAAAAGGATCTGATTAAGAAAGGTAGTGCTATTACCAGATTAGCAAAGACCATGTTTTTCTCTAACCATTACAATAGTGAAATCCCCTAACTGGGTAAGCTTTAACAGGCTTAGTGTTGTCTAAATCCTCTAACTAGGTGATCCATTAGCTTGGATTTAAAATACTATACCGAGGTTACTCCTAACAGGGTATTTCCTTTAACATGGTATTGTAGTCAATCCCTTAACCAGGTGGTCCCTAACTGGATCTGTTCTTAATAGGACATTATTGTATAAGCTTATAACAAGGCTTGGCTCCTAATAGGGTGAACTTTAGAAGAGTTCAAAATACTTGTGGGTATTCATCCCCACCATGGTTTTTCCCATTTGGGTTTCCACATGAAAAATCATTGTGTCAAGTGGTGAATGATTTTGTGGATATGTTTTGATATGATTAACTAGTAAATCTACTTAGATATGATTAGATGACCAGAAGTGATTTGAAATGAGCTATTACTGATGTTAGTAAAGTGGTTTAATGTTTTGGTTAAATGGTATGTGAATTACAGACCTCTTACATTGTATCATTGATGTTTTGGTCAACAGGTGAAGTTTGACACTGCAGTTGCACTTTTTGGTATAGTGTCCAAACTAGTTAGTTTAGCAAGTTGTTTATGAGTTGGGATTAAGTTTTGTGAAAGTTTAGTTTTTTTTCTATCTACTGATTCACCCCCCCCTTTGAGTAGTTGACTAGATCCTTATTGTTTAATCATATTATCATCATTTACAATAGTATTCAGATAAAATAGATTAGCTTTAGTCTGCTTTCCAATAACAATCAATTCTCCATTGTTTCCAAGAATCCTGCACACTCCACTTTTTAATTCAAGTAGATATCCCTTATCATTAAGGTATCCAACACTCAAGAGGTTATGTTTTAGTCCATCAACCCAAAAGACATCATCTGCATTACTCTTCCCATTTAATGAAATTGAACCTTTGCCTTTAAGCATGAAGGGAGAGTTATTACCAAACCTTACAACACCTCCATCAAACTCTTTAAGGGATAAGAGCTTACTTTTATCACCGAGCATGTGGTGTGAGAAACCACTATCTATTATCCATTCATCACTGTTATCTATGTGAGACACCAATGCCTTCTCATTAGTCAGATCCTCCTTCACAACAACAAATACTATCTCCTCATTGTCATCTTCTTTTGATTCATCATTGGTCACACCATCATCCACTGCAACATAACAATGTTTCTTTCCTTTTCCTTTGAATTTCCTAAACTTTTCTTTTTTATTAGTGTTAGGGCAATTAGAAACTATGTGTCCAATATTACTACAAGAGAAACACTTCAAGGGTAATTTACCTATTCCTCTAGGGAATCTTTTAGCCAGTAATGCCTCAAGTTCCATCAGATGATCTTCATCATCACCATCACCTCTGCTACTGCCATGACTAGACCTGCAGTCATGATTATGAAAAATATATTTTCCTTTCCTTGCTGCTGTACCAGTTATAGAAGCTTTAAAACTAGATTCAGAAGGCTTAAAAACACTATTATCAAAACTTTTTAGTTCAAATGTAGTCAACTTTCCAATTAGAGAATCAACAATGACTTTATCTTTCAAAATGGATCTAAGTTCTTGAATAGCAGAAACTCTAATAGAATATTGCGGTAAAAGTGTTCTAGGCATTTTACTAACAATAGTATCATCTTCAATCTTACCTACGAAACTCTTTATACCACCTACAACTTCCTTAATCCTTTGACCATATTGAGCTATGTTCTCACAACCAACCATTTTCATATCATCAAATATTCCTCTCAAACTCTCTTCCTTTTCCCTTTGTACATGTTCATCTCCTCCATAAATTAATTTTAATTTCTCCCATACCACATTTGCAGTCTCTAATCCATGAACATATATATACTCAGAGTCAGACAAAGTACTTACAATTGCTTCAAGAGCCTGAATGTTTTCTTGCTGATCTTTAAGTTTATCCGATGTCAAGGGACTGGTATTCGGAGCAACATACTTGGTTACCACATGATTCCAATACTGTGAATCCATTCTTTTAATGTAGATCTTCATCCGATCACTCCATATCCGGTAGTTATCCTTGGTAAAATTGGGACCCTCCTTCTTCATCATCTTTCACAAGATCTTTCCCTTAAGCTGTTAGGCTTTCAGCACACAGAGGACCAACACTCTGATACCAATTGTTAATATTAGAGGATCCAGTTAATACTAAGAGGGGGGGTGAATCAATATTAACAATAATTCAAAATCAGACACTTAGACTCATCAATTTTTTACCAAATCAAACATAGACCAATATTAGAGTCATTGATCAATACCTGTATCTATTGGTAAACATCTGCTAAACTGATATATCAATGCTGCACATTAAGTGTTCATTAACCATGCATAAACTGAAAGTAAAGCATACCATCACATCAAAAATATTTACCATATGAACACCATGATTTTCACGTGGAAACCCAAATAGGGAAAAAACCATGATGGGAATTGGTACCTACAAATAATTTGCACTCTTTCAGAATGCACCCTATTAGTAGCCAAGCTTGGTTAGAAGCTTACAATGATGTTCTATTAGGAGCAGACCCTATTAGGTGTCACCCGATTAAGGGATTTACCTCATCCTTGTTAGGAGCTTTGATCTATTAGGATCAAGCTTGCAAGAGGATTTAGAACTCAGATATTGAGTCATCTTGTTAGGGGATTTTACAATGTGGGGCCTGTTAGGACCTACCTAGTTAAGGGATTGTAGTAGTTGTAATTGTTAGAGAACAACAATGAATGAGCTGTGTATAACACTCAATTGTTTGCTTGATCGGGTCCAATTAAGTTCTAAGTCTACAACACTCAGATAGATCTTCTCACACTGTGGTTCGGCTTCACACACTTCTCAAAATCATCGACACAACAAACATCAATTGTACTGACATAAATAACCTTTACAACTAGGTTGGCATCAAAACCATAAGACTTACAACATAGATCATCAAGGATCTTTATAACTCATTACAAATCATCAAATGGATCATTACAATCAATTACAAATCAATATCAACCATTAAATGATGTAAGTCATCACTGCAAGTTGATCTAATACAAAGTCAAACCCTTAGCTCATTCCGCTAAGCACTTTGCACATTCCCAAGAAATTCATTTTCCAAACGTGACAAAAATACTTTCAAACACTTCATGCGGTTTGTGCCTCATTATCATCAACACGTGAACTTGATGTAGATCACCGCTAAAAAAAAAATCATTACCGGTCAAGAGAATTCTTTACCGGTCATAAAACCCTTCTTAAACCTTGACAAAAACTCAACAGGAATTATAAACACAACTTCCAGTTGTCACAACATGATATAGTTCTGGTTAGATACATATTACAATGATAAAACTAACATTTAAAACCATAAAGCCTCATTCATCACCAATCACAATATATGATCAAAATATTTCCTCATTTACCTGTTAAGGTTCTAAATCCTAGTTTCTTGATTCTTTACCAGTAAGATCTCTCTGGTAGACCAAAAGATTTAGATGAAACAATACAACATAAGTAAACATTAGTAGACATGAATAAACATTAGTTGCCATCAATGACTACACAAATAGCTGATCAAAGTCATTTATCATGCAATCTCAATCTCTTCATCACAAATAGACTTCTATCGTTTACCGGTGTAGTCATCCAACTTCAATTTCATCATATTTATCTGTATTAGCTATTCCAAATGCCAACAATTATTGTCGAGTAAGATATAGGATTTAGGGAAAACTTTAAGAACCCCCCCCCTTGGACAAGGTGTAAAAATCTGGCGAAAGTTGTATAATTCCCGAGGAAAATTTTAATTTTACGAGCGAATTTTTGCGGTTTACGGAGAAAAAAAAAATCTCCATTGGCGAATTGTAATGTTTTTAAAACCCCAAAAATATTTGCATGGGTGAATTGTAATGTTTTTAAAAACAGAAAAATATTTGCATTGGCGATTTCAACCTATTTTCAAACCATTAAAAAAAAATATTGGCGATTTCAACCTATTTTCAAACCAAAAAAATAAAAATATTGGCGATTTCAAGCTATTTTCAAACCATAAAAATAAAAATATTGGCGATTTCAAGATATTAAATTTAAGTCATTAAAACATGTGGCATGCAGTCATCATCTCTTTTCCTGGAAGACTTCCCATTAGGGCATCTCGCGACCTAGCGACAAGCCCTTACGACTCTCTCTATCTCCAACTCGCAAGCTAAAAATGCTAAGCCTTCGTAACCTCAAGATCTAGAGACTGAGGGAAACTGAACTACCACTCACCAATTCTCGACCACAAAATGTTAAGTCCTCATCACCGCAGTGACTTGGAGATAGTGGTAACTTTAACCCTTGTCGCATACTCGCCAACATAAAACTATTTATCTCTTAACCGCTAGCAATTCACTCGCAAGCTTGCAGCTTGATCAGGTCTTCAGACATTTAACTTCGTGAGCTGGCGATAACCATTAAACCTAACCACAAACTGTCCCGATGCTAGCTCATGACCTAAAAATGCTAACATTAAACAAACATGAGAGCTAGCGACAACTGTATGAAATGAGTTACTCGCTAACTCTCGTGGCTATAATGTATGACATCAGACCAACTCGAGACCTCGTGACCAAAGCAATTTCACTAACAATCTATATTGTTTTATTTGCTAAGCTCAGTAACATAGAACGCTAACACCCAAAAAGCCTGAGACCTCGCGATGTAAACCCAAACCAACTTGTCGCCAGCTCGCGGCTTGATCATGTCTTCAGACATTTTACCTCGCGAGCTAGCGATAACCATAAAACTTAACCACAAACTATCTGGTCACTAGCTCGAGGCTTGATCACATCTTCAAACATTTTACCTCGCGAGCTAGTGATAACCATAAGGATTGGATGCTGACTCATTCCTAAGGGACTAGTTTGAAGGTTTCTCTTGAGTCAAGGTTAATTAGACAAGCAAGGACAATAGTTTCAAAGGCATAAAAGGAATTGATAGCTTCTGAGTTAGAGATGGGAGATCACGGATTTCTTTGAGATATAAGAGCTCAGGTTACTTGTTGTTAGGGATTTTGAAGCATAATTTGTCCAATCAAGGAGGAATAAAATTAGAACAAAATCATTCACAATAGATGAGCCTTAGCAGCATATAGTGGATTAAGGATTTGATAGGCATGATGATGATTTCTAGAGTCTACAGTCATGTTGGAAACCACCAAAATGATAATTTTTCACGTGAATGCAGAATGAGCATCACCAAATGAAGTGTGAAAATGTTATAAATACAATGGAGTGGTGACTTAATTGGTAGAAGAGAAAATAAACCTTTTTCATTTTTTGAGAGTGGTTTTTTTCCTTAGAAAGGAAGATGATGTTTGAGCAGGATCGTGCATGGAGTTGCACTTGTTGTGTGCTCTGTGATACCAGATGGGTGTTTTTTGTTTTTTGCTATGTGAGTTTTTTTATTGTCAGAGGGGTTGTGAAAGTGAGAAAGATTTTCAAAGGGGGTGTGAAACCCTTTTCTTATCAAGAAAGGCCATGCATGGCACATCCTCTGCTTCTACTCTGCCACAGGATGGCAGGGGATTTGAAGAAGGAGCCCGTAGAGGAATGAAAGAAGGATTTGTTTGGGTGGGGAGTGGCAGCCAGTCATCTTTGTGATGACATGGAAGCTGCAACCCCTCCCCAACATATTACATTTACCCTAAAGCTCCTCTTTCCACTTTCCTTGATCGTGGGCATGAAGGCTGGAGCTCATCTTTCCATTTTCTCTGTTCTTGGGCATGAAGGCTTCCTCCTCTATTTGGAAATGATCTGTTGGACAGAACGTAACATCTCACATTCCATCCAAAGGCATTAGGGTGATAATGGCATGGCTCAAGCAGTTTTGCAAGTTGTATAGTCATTGGGGTTCCTTTTCTAGTTCCAAAAGTGATTCTTCATTCTAGACTCTAGGTGAAGGGAGCAAGTTGTATACTGTATAGTCATTTATATAGCAAATGAAAAGCATTTAGTGTCAATCTTTGTGTAGGTTCTTGAAGGAGTTATATATAAATTATTAAATTTATTGTGTATGATTGTATCTCTTTCAAATGATCAGAATCATGAGATTTAAGTTTTTTCATTTGTTGCATTATTATGGTGTATGTAATTTTTCATTTAAATTTTCTATTAGTCTGGAATCATAATACATATTAAGGATTCACCTCATTGTAATTGGTGGGTGGATTATAGACAGTCATAGAACACCTCCATATATATTACATAAACATCCATAGCATATAAAATCATAAGACTCAAGAGTATTAAGAATGAAAGTATTACTATTAAACACCATAATAGATAGGAATACATTATACAACATAATTAGTAAAACTATTAAACACCACAATAGATAGGAATACAACATATATTACATTATACAACATATTACATAAACATCCATAGCATATAAAATCATAAGACTCAAGAGTATTAAGAATGAAAGTATTAATATTAAACACCACAATAGATAGGAATACATTATACAACATAATTAGTAAAACATCAAGACAACAGACCGGTGCCTTATCCTAGGGCATAGACTCTAGAGTCACTTTAAACTTACAATTTAAGACAACCTGATAATAAACTTCAATAATGAATAATGCCATTACATACACAACCCAGATTCATATGTAAACTGAAAAACCTTTGACCATTCAATTCATAGTGAAAACATAAATTCAACACAAAGACAATTATGCGAAGATCTCAAACTGCAAATGATATTGATATTATATTTATAATGATATCAGAAAGTAAATTCACAATGCGATTCAAGTTTTCAACTATGCACTTATCAAATTCTTGAATAGTTGAGCTATTATAAATTTATAACTATATAAGAGTTTTCAAGTTCAACATCAATAAAAGTGGCCAACTAGCCATCCCTCTCTACCGATCGAAAATAAAAAGATTACTGTGAGTAATCTTGGGTAGCAACCTCAACTTGAGTTTTCTTCTTTGGCTTTAGCATGGCTTGCCACCTGTCCACCTCTTTGTCTGTTGGCCAACTGAATGCCTTTACCTCTTCCAACTTTGCAACTGAATCTGTCCATCTGGCATCTATAACTGCCCTGGACTCAACAATAAATTTTGCATGGTCAACCTCAACCTTGAACAGTGAATCAAGCAGACCGTTAAGGAAATCAACATCAACCTATTCATTTACATGCTTGATTATTTCTTCTTGCTCTAGAATCAAATCAAATTCGCTGGTCCAATCAGAAATTGATTTCAACTGTCCATTACTACCATAAATTGAAGGCACCAATTTACTATAACCTTCCCCAAATGTCTGCAATTTTTCATTTATAAGCACATCCTTCCCTATGAAAAATGCATAATCTGCATTCATTACCTCCACCATGTCTTTGGTGTCACTAATCTTGGGAGGGAACTCGTCACTATACATCATTGCAATATCTAGCTTATCCATTAATTTGCTTCTTCCTGACCAAACATTGAACAAAGGTCCAGGAAAAGCGACAGCCTCTGAGGATGTTTTACTTGCCTCTGTCAAAGAAATGTGTAAATCATGAACTACCATCAATTTTACTTTCAATACATTAATCCTGTGTTTCAGAATTCCTGACACAACAGAGATAGCCTTGACATTTTGTTCCTTTTCAAGCTTTTCAATTTTCCCTGTGTATTCCTCCATTTTTGCTGTCACATCAGCTGGTATTTCTTGTACTTGTTCTGTAATTTGTATTGGAGGGGGCTCATTTGCAATTTTTTCTTTCAAATCCACTAACTCTTCCTCCAGAGCACCCTTCTTCATCAGTGTCTCTTCATATTTTTTATTCAATGTAATCAATTGGGTATATGTTTCTGTGTATCTTCTTGACAAATCCTTTGTTTTTGATAAATTCATGAAAGAAACTTGAGTCAAAAAAGAGGCAATCTCCGTGTCAGTTGTGTTTTGCAAGTTCCAGATCATTCTGTCAACTTTCTTTTCTACTTGTATATTTAGAAGGTGGGTCTTTTGAGTGGAAGGGGCCAAAGACCAAGCAACAAGTATCTTTGACTTAGGATTAAATCCTGATTCTCTAATTACATCTCCAATTTCAAATTCAGTTTTGAACATTGGGTCCTCTTGCTTCCTAATCTAATCAATAATAAAAGTAGACTGGATATCCCAGTCAGGCATCATAATCATACCAGTACTCTTAATCAATTGTGTTGTCTGTTCCACATATATTTGCTCCCTGTCAGGATCATATTGCTGCAATGCCTTGATGATCTCCTGTTTCTTTTCTTCATTTGCTTCCTCTATGATCAGATTTTGTCTTAATTGTTTTTGTTTCAATCTTGACAAAAAACTTTTAAATTCATTTGACTTAATAAAGTCATCATCTTTCATGAATTCATTTGACAACATCACATGCTCATCAAAGCCTTGAGCAATGGCTTCATTTGTTTCTCCCTATTCTTCATTCTGCCCTGCTTCTCTGAGATGTGTCCTTATTTGATAAAAGTATTGTCCTTGTTCTGTAACAATTTCTCTAGCAGGGTCTCTCCTCACAATTGTATCGACCTCACTGGTTTTTTGTTTCTTTGCAGCTGGGGTAGATTGAACTTCATCCCCACTCTCTACATCATCAGCATGAGCAGACACACTAAGTGGCCTCTTGCCATGTGAAGAATGTACATCTTGGGGGTCTTGCTGCTGAGAAACCACTTTGGAATCTAGAATTGGAGGCATTTGTTCCATCAAAGTTTCATATAAACTCAACATTTTGTTAATCCTCTCCAGGTACGGGCTATCAGGGCAAAAAACTGAGAAACTAGGGTCAACAGCCTTCAATTCTGCTTCAACTCTCATCAAATTTTTCCATTTTCTTCTCCTTTCTTGTACTTCATCTTTTCTCAGCAAATTTCTAACCACATCTTCATCATCCAATGGTTCATGGTCCTTTATTGCGGCCCAAGGTGTCATTTTTGGCATTGCAATTTTAATAAATTGTTTCGGATCACAGAATCTAGACACAACATTAACCAACCTATACTGTTTAAGGAAATTGTTTACTTCATCAAAGTAACTCCTACCAATGGTAAAATCAGATGCAACCCAAAGCCTCGGAAGAAAAGAACCCTTCCTGTGTTTATCAAGGTATTCTTTTTCAACTAGGGTCAATTGCCAGATAAACTCCATAAAAGAAATCCTAATTGGAACAAACTTTGGTAAAATATGGGGAGGTTGAGGACACCCATAGACTCTGATCACAGAAAAGTTATCAAAAAATAAAAGTCCCCCTAGTTATGTGAAATAGACTAGTTTGGAACAAACTGGTAAGGTCTCAAAACTCTCCTAACATCAATTTACAATCGTTCCCTAATTATTCCAAGCATTTCCATAATTGGTGAAACAATCCAATTTTCAAAGAAAAGGAAAGAAGAATGGGGAGAACTACTGTCCCAAACCTAGGTCCATCTTTGTATTGGCATTAAGACACCGAGTTCTTCTTTGAAAAGCTCTAATTCTTTATCCAAGAACTCAACATTATAGAACAAGATTAAATGCGTCATCAATGAATAATGCTTGAATGTAGGGCTGGGTGCACCACTTTGAATTTTAACTAGAGCATTATGAATGTGTTCAACCACATAGCCCACATAATCATAATCTTTGTTAACATCTGGGTGTTGAATGTCCATGGCCATCATTAGTAATTCAGCTAACACTGTTGAATCTCCATCAAAACCCAACACTCTACATAATCCATAGATTATACAATGCATATAATGGTGGAAAGCTGTGATGTCAAATGGTGGTTCGATACTTTCTGGAATTATAACCGGCTTCCTATCCACCCTAGGCATGTATCTGGGGATTGCATGCTTCTTGATAACACCTTTGTATTTGTCATAATCCTCTACAATCCGCTCCAAATCTATATCTGTACATGCAGAACTAGTAATCTGGAAAGCTTCAACAAAGCTAGCTCTGTTAATTGAAACTAGGGCAGACTGGTTCTTTCTTCTGATTACCCTAGATACTGGGCAATAACATTTGGCCAACTCTTTGATCAAATCCACATCAACATACACATCTGGCACAATTAACTTTGCCATATTTAAGTCCCAAGGGTTTGACATCGGGACACCCTTAACCCTATTATTCCAAAAATACTTAAATAGAGCATAACCAGTCATATTAGGCGTGGTAGGGTTTCTGCATTGGCTAAATAAATCTCTCCATGCCAAATGATTTGTATTCAAAGCAATGGAAGTCCCTGGCATCAAATCTACAAATTCCTCTTTGTATTTCTTAACCATCATTTCCTCAGTGGCACTGGCCTTGGAACCTCCAGGTTCTCCTGCTCCACTTGTCGTGGCCTTGGGCTTGGGCTTGGAACCTCCAATAGCACTCGTCGCCTGGCTCATTTTAGCTGCAAGAGAAAAACTTAACCAATTTTTTGAAATTTTCTGAGTTCTCACACCCAACACTCTGAATTCTCCAACGTTGTTGCAGAGCTCAATTCACTGGATTACCTCAAAGATAGAATGCATTAATGCAATTATACAAAACCTCAGCTCGATCATGCAATTTATGGTATTTACTATTTGGGCGCTGTCACTTCTCTCAAGTCTCAACTCTCAAGTTTCATTAATTGCCACACTTACATGAACTAGCTAGTAGCTATAGTCTATGGCATTAATTCAAATTTCAAACTGAAGTACTCGAGCGAAATTTGAATTCATGCCCTTATATTTGATTGGCAATTGGCATTCAAAACTTTTACAAAACCTGGCAAACAAGTCCACGTGTTAGCGAGTTAGCGACAATGCTGCCAAATCCTCTTAATCGCAAGCTCACAACCCCTTTTATGAATCCTCAAAGAATCTCGCAAGTGAGCGACAGCCGTTGATCTAACAAAACAACTTATTTCATCGCAAGCTCGCAACTAGAAACTTAACTTGACTTAAACCCTTGCGATCCCGCGATAAGAGGACACTTAACCGCCATCGCATGCTCGCAACACTTTTTGACTTAAGACTTACAAACCCGCAAGCATGTGATGACCACAAAATCAGACCAAAACTAAACAACTTCAAAACCTGTGAGCAAGCGACTTAACCCCATCGCATGATTGAAATTTAAAATGACCTAACCGCAAACACCTCACGACCTTGCGATAACATAAAATCACATCCAGTCGCAACCTTGCAACATAAAATGGTATTTGGCAATGGACGCCGTCATTAATGCAATTGTACAAATGTCAAAATCTTGGCTAGATCATGCAAGCCGTCACTTCTCTCAAGTCTCATTAATTGCCACACTTGCATGAACTAGCTACTATGGCATTTGATTGCGATTGCCATTCAAAACTTTTACAGAACTCGACAAACAAGTCCACATGTCAATCCCCATCTTTAATCGCACACTCTCAACTGGTTATAAGAATTAGGAAAGGAACCGGCAAGTTAGTGACAATGCTACCAAATCCTCTTAATCACAAGCTCGCAACCCCTTTTATGAATCCTCAAAGAATCTCACAAGTGAGCAACAGCCGTTGATCTTCATCAAGCCCTTCAGTCGCAACCTCGCAACATTATTTGTAATATTCTTTCTTTACCTGTGAGCTGGCGACCACTGCAAATCTAACAAAATAACTTATTTCATCACAAGCTCGCAACTCAAAATTTAACTTGACTTAAACCCTTGCGATCCCACAACAACAAGGCACTTAACTGCCATCGCATGCTCGCAACACTTTTTGACTTAAGACTTACAAACCGGCGACCATGCGATGACCACGAAATTAGACCAAAACTTACTTGTTGCCAGATCGCAACTTAAAATGCTAAGCAACTTCAAAACCTGCGAGCAAGCGACGAAACCAACTAAGCTGTGATACAAACTACATTGCATGATTGCAAATTAAAATGACTTAACCACGAACACCTCGTGACTGTGCAACAACATAAAATCACACCCAGTCGCAAACTCATGACCAAAGGGATTTCATAAACAATCTCCACCTCGCTAACATAAAATGCTAACACTCAAAAAACAAGAGACCTCGCGATTTAAACCCAAACCAATAGGTCCAACACTCGCTAACTCACCAGTTAAATTGTTAAACATGAAATTTATTTGCGAGTTAGAGATGAAACATTAAACATGTCTGACCAACTGGTTTGACCACACTTGACGATGACATGGACAAATAAATAGAGGACAACTCATATTTTCAATGCACGACAACTTCAGTTTACTAGCCAAGTAAGACAAAAAAAAACACAAAACCCTATTCGCCATGAACATCATTTTTAGCATTTACTGTAGAACAGTAGAAAGGTTCTAGCAGTAATGGTTATGCAGTATGAATAATTTTATCGATCTTGTGACACAAATTGTTGCATTTCATGTTCAACATAATGTGGAACCAAATACCAATTTACTAATAATTCAATTGTTTAGTAATAATTCAAATTCACAATTTAAAATATGAAATAAGTATCCGTTCTACTTTTGATTCACAAATTGAAGGAATACAATATCAAAAATCATCAATGACAACTATAGTATTGCAATTTTGCAAATTGAAATTGTAATATGACTCAAGAATTGTAGTATAATTATAAATACCTATAAATTGACTGCTAATTCACTTCAGTGACTCAGTCTAACTGTCCAAGGCTTCTATATCCTAAATGGACTCAAGATCCAGAAACTGACTAGTACTAACAGGTTCATCTTCATTCTGAGTCAGGTATTCAAAAATGTCTTCGTCTTCATGCTGACTCTGAGTCTGTGATCCATCATATTCATTTGTCTTAGCAGTAGCACTAGCAGTAACACCACCAACTTTTAAAGTGTTGCACACCCCTCGTCTTTCACGCATGGAATTCTAGATTGCCAGTGCCCTATCATATGGAAAATCTCTAACATTATACTAGGTTACAACCTCAAGAAAGTTTCCAAATTCTTGTCTAATTTGTTTTTGATCTTTAATTTCAAAAGCCCTAATGCACTGAAAACTCTCTCATCTTCCACCGACCCCAATATCATTGTTTGACATAAATCAACAAGTTTCAAATATTTTGGTATTGCAATATGCAATGCTTCACTTTGATCTATCCTTTTCCAAAGCCTTGTGATTGATCCAGGTTCAAATGGATTCTCCAAGTTAACCAACTGTTGTTTCATAACCAATGCAAACTATTTGCATTGTTTTCTAAGATGATCTGAATTTAAAATTCCTTCTATTGGCTATCCATTGCAATATGCATCTTTTGAAAATGTCAATATCAATTCCTCTAGTTTTTTATGATACATCTTTGCATCATTTGGATTATCTCCAATTGAATGCCAAAATTGAGGATACATACAACCCATGGCTTCAAGTATTTCTTCTCGAGGGAATCTTTCATGAATCTCAGTTGAAAGTTCATATGCAATAGACTTCAAATTATCACTAATAGATTTAACAATCCTGTCAAAATCTTCCTTTTTAACGGGTAGTGCTCTACCTCGCTTGCCCGTCTTAGATTGGTGCATTGGTATTTGAAATCCTTTTACAAAGACACAACTCATTTTTGGTATTGAAATGTAAAAATTTTTCAGCATGATTCAAATCTATAATTATCTACCACCTAAAAAAATTTGGGCTTCGCCCTGTTAGATCTGAATATAGACCATCCAGGCTCAAGCATGTCATTTTACGTAGAGTGCTATACTCATTGATATACATAGTTCTGTCTTGGGCTCTCTTAACAAGTTTGTTCATTGAATCCAACATGGGGAGAAGACTAGCTAAAGTTAACAGAGTCTTTATATCACTTAACTTATGTAAGAGATCAGGAGCTTTGTCTACTGTGAGGCGTTGCTCATACATTAGACCAATCAAGGATTGATATTCTGTTAGAACTCATTCCACTGGTCCATGCAAGGAGATCCATCTGGTCTCAACATCCCTGAGAAGCTTGTTTCCTCCTATTACTCCCTCAGCAAAAATCTGAAATTCTGCAAAACGTTTAGGACTTCGACAGAAGTATGAGTGGATCTCGTGGACTAGATCTTCAAATTTTGACACTGTAGGGAAATTGCTTACAATTCTATATGCTAAATTCATTTGATGGGCCATGCAATGAATGCCAACCATGTATGGTGCAATACTAGTTGGTAATCTTGCGCAAAGACCGGTCCTTTGACCTTGCATTACTGCAGCTCCATCAGCTCCAACACACACCAACTTCTTGGCAATTGTCAAGTCATCCATACCAACAATTTCATTCAAAGCTTTTTTAACTTCCAAATATAAATTTTTTGTTGTTGAATTGCCCCTCATTTTACAAACACAGAGTAGATGAGCTCGACGGACGTGTTCTTTTACAGTATACACATGCATACAAACCCAAGCAGTGTTATCTACTGCAGTAACTTCATCTATGGATAATGAAATGAAATTTGACTCTTTTACACTCTCCTGTAAATTTTGCTTTTCCACCTCAGTGAGACAGTTTGCCATTTCCCATCCAGCATTTATTGACCAATGTGACATAGGATAGTGAGGAACATTCAAAATAGATAATAAATTACTAAATTCTGGGAAATCTTTCATAGGACTCCCTCTCGACATAATATGAAAAATAACACTCATCTGAATAGTCTTTGCCAGGTTTGCATCTTTCGCTGCATGTTCAAGCCCAACCTTGATTGTATTTCCAAATCCACTATTACCAATCACTGTCGTTTTGTGGTTATGCTCTTCATATTCCGCGACATACTTAACATGAAGACATTCTTCCTTTGATTTCCATCTTACTACTCGTGTTTCCTTTCCGTCTATGATCTATTTTTCATAAACCTTACCAATATGCTTTTCTATGGTGTCAAGCTTTAGTTGCATCCTCTTCTCTCTTTTTGTTTTCTAGCTACAAATCTTACACCTGCATTCTATTGGTTGTTCTTCATTGTTTGGGACCGGTTCAATGAATGGGTACTTTTCTACCCAATCAATCTTAAAACTCCTTGTCATCTCCCACTCTTGCCCCAGTTTTACTTTCCTTTTTCTTTTCTTCCTACCAACATCATCTTCAGTACTAGCATTTGCATCCAAGTGAATTACCTCATTGTGTGTATCCCTTACAACATCTTCTGCTGTGTCAGTATTTCCATCCTCATTTGATGCATTTAACTCAATGACAATCCCACCTTGTGGTGGTGGTGAGCTACTATGAATGGCTTCTACAACTACAAAAGTTGATGGACCAGAAACTTTGCTAATTCCAAAGAAAGACTTTATGGTAGTATCTTTAAGTTTAAGTTTTGGGTGTTTTGATGGCCTCTCAATCCCTTCAGTTTCACCGCCTTGAGGAATCTTACCCTTTTCTAACATCTCAATCCCTTCACCACCCTGAGGAGTCTCAATCTCACCCTTGTGTGACATCTCAATCCCTTCACCACCCTGAGGAGTCTCACCCATGTCTGATTGTGACATCTTGAGTCTTGACCTCTCACTACGAATTAAAAGTTAAAACTAATACTATCAAGTATGAAGAAATGATTACTCACCTTTATGCCTTCTCAATTCTTTGAATCAGGAATCAGGAATGCCTGGGCCTGTGTTGCAGGATTGTAACTCTGGCCCTCCGCCCTACAATGTGAATGAACTTTGACTTTCCAACTCAATTTGCAGAATGCAAATCGAGACTCAAGAGATCCCAATTTACTAATCAGACATGAACAAATTGTAAGAAAGAGTGTAAGAAAGAGTGTATTTATAGCAATCCATGATTGCATTTTTGGTGAATTGCGCGGGGCCCGGACGTCGCAATTGCCAATAAACATTTAATTTAATTGCATTTTTGGTGAATTGCGCGGGCATGCAATGAAAATTTAATTTAAGCAGGGCAAAATGGCCCAATGGGTCCTCGAATGCTTATAATGTTTTAATTGATATTGGCGAATTTGGCCGACGCATGCAATGAACATTTAATTTACCATTGGCAAATTAGGTCCTGGGTACGTGGTCATTTTACTATTGCTGGGGAATGATGGAGGTGATCTAATACCTGTGTCCAAGTGATTTCAAGTAAATATTACGGGCATGCATGTTGGCGATGTGTGGTCAATGGTGAAGCCAGATTCTACAGTGCACCGTTAACCCCAAAATTCTGGGCGATTTGACCACGATTTTGCCCCAGACAATTCGCATGAAATTCGCCAATTGGTGAAGAATCACCACTAAAAAACTCTCTGATAGGAATGATGAATTGTTTCAAATGAAGCAATTGCAAGATGAGAGTTTAGAGGATTATGCTGATAGATTTATGTTTGTAAACAAAAGATGTGTTGAAGGACTCAATGATGACATCAGTCGAACAATTTTCTTATGAGGAATTGATGATGAATCAAAAGAGTCTTTGAACTTAATGGGGAAAGGTGATTTTAATAAAATTCCTTATAGAGGAAATTGTTAATATTTGTAAAAATTACTCTAGGACGAGAGTAGGGACTAGAAATTCTAGAAGAAACAAAGCTTTAGGGCCTGATGTATCACAAGTAATGGAAGAGTTAGAAAACTTGAAAACTGATATACTCCTCCATCTTAATAATTAGGTAGATAAGAAAATCACTAAACCTTTGGCCATCTATTGTTCAAAGTGTAGGGGAAAACATTTTTTAAGGGAATGCCCATTGAATCAAGTTGACCTCTATGAAAATTTATAAAAAGAATCATGCAATGAGATCTTTAAATCTCTTGCCAGAGATTAAGAATCATTTAAAGAAACCTCCAATAATTGAAGAAGAGCTTAATTATGTTGGTCAAAGATCACAAAATACATGATTTAATGCATATTTAGGACAATATGGTCCTAGGAATAATTAAAATTATAATCAATGGACCCCCCTTTTTCAATGCAACCACGTCCTACATCTTGGGGACCTCCAAAGTGGGTTAGTTCACAATGGAACCAATCATGGCAGAAAAATCAACCACAGTGGTAGTAGAATCAACCATAGTGGCAACAAAATCAACAACTGTGGCAACAAAATGAATCTCAATTTAAATCATGGAAAAATGAAGGCAAAAAGTGACCTTGGAGATAAACTCAACCTCCTATTGCTGGTACAAATACTGCTAATGAGCAAGTGAATCAACCTCGGATTCTCGCACAACCAGTTCTAAATCCTAAGAATAACCATCGTCAACAGGCATTTAATGTTGATATCAATCCCCCTGGTTTGAAGTTAATGATATTGAATTAAGGAACTGTAATGTTCCTTCAAAGGATGATACCAAGGAGGAGGAAAAGACAAGAAACGAAGGAAGAAGAACATAACTTTGATAAAGAAAAGGAAATGACTAGTGAAGCCCCATATCCAAAACATTTGGACATACCACAAAAAGCTCCTGATTCCTCCCAATCTGATCATATCAACATGGTAGATTCACCACTTGTTCGGGAGTTGAAAAAGATTAAAATAGAAATTCCTTTGTTGCAAGCTATCAAGGATATTCTAGAAATAAACCAACTTATTAAGTCACTCTGTGTAAAGACACTTAGAAGGATACATAAATTTCCACCCATAATACAAGTAGGAACTAAACTTATTTGGATGTTCTTTCAAGAAGTTGCTTCCTAAAAAATATAGTGATCTTGGGAGTCCTAAGATTACCTTAAGCATAGGGGAAATTGAGATACCTAATGTGTTAATTGATTTAGGAGCAACCATAAATTTTATCACTGTAGATACAGTAGAGATGTTAGGGATGAATAAAGTTCAAACGTCTACTGTACTTCAGTTAGTAGACCAGTCTACTACTAAACCTAAAGGTGTTCTGAAAAATGTCATAGTTACTATTGACACTTGGGATTATCCAGTAGATTTTCTGGTACTTCAGGCTATAAAAAGGGCATCAGGATATCCAATCATACTAGGAAGACCTTGGTTAGCAACTGCAACAACACTAATAGATTGCAGATTTGGAAGTATGACGATTTCCAATGGTTAGAAATAGAAGGAATTGACACTGTACCCCCCAACTAAACCAACAATTCATTCTAACACTCAACAATGGATTGATGACAATATGGATTAAGAAGGGGATGGAGTTGTTGAATTAACCATGGTCACTTTAACTAAACATATTGAAGAGTATGAGGAATATGTAGATCAGGGAGAAAAATTGGATAGTGATGGAAGACTTTATGAAGGAATTGTAGAAAATTCTTTTCAAAAGGAATTCAAGAGAGGAAGCCACAATGATATCCTATATCATGATAATCTGCATCCTTTTCTTCTTAATGCACTTATTGGAGATCCAGTTGAAGTGAAAAATTATACAAAAGAAATTTTGATTTCAGTAGACAAACCTCTCTTCATTAATTCATCTTTGCCTTTGACACAAGAAGAAAAGTTAAAACTTACCTTGGAAAAACACACAGAATGATTTGCTTGGGAATATAAGGATATGAGGGGAAGACATCCTTCAATTTGTACACACCATTATTTATACTAAAGATGTTGAGCCTGTGAGGCAGGGACAAAGATGAATCAATCGAGCCTTGAGGGATTTTGTTAAAACTGAAATAGAAAAACTACTGCAAGTAGGGTTTATCTACCCAATTTTTGATAGTCAATGGGTTTCACCATTGGTAATTGTTCCTAAAAAGAATGGGAAGTGGTGTGTTTGTGTTGATTATATGGAGTTGAATAAGGCCACTAAAAAGGATTATTTTTCTTTACCCTTTATTGATCAGGTTCTTGATAACCTAGCTGGCAGTAATTATTTCTCTTTCTTGGATGGTTTTAGTGGCTATAATCAAATACAAGTGGCTCTTGAGGATCAGGATAAGACAACATTTACATGTCCTTGGGGACATTTTGCATATAGAGTCCTGCCATTTGGACTCTGTAATGCACGTGCCACTTTTCAAAGAGCTATTTTAGCCAATTTTGCTGACTTAACTACTTCATGTGTAGAATTTTATATGGATGATTTCATGGTGCATGGAAAAAAATATGATGATGCATTAGAAAATTTGAACAAAGTGTTACAGAGATGTAAAGATCATAGGTTATCACTCAATCATGAAAAATTCTCTCTCATGATGATGAAAGGGATTGTGTTAGGACACTATATCTCTAAAGAAGGCATTTAAGTAGATCCAAAGAAGGTGGAAGCCATCCAACAAATTGAGGTTCCAAAAAATCAAACTAATGTTAGATTCAATTTTCATCGACATGTAGGTTACTACAGAAGATGCATTAAGGGATTTTGTAGAATTGTTGAACTGTTGTTTACATTACTCAAAAAGGATTCAAAATTTGTATGGACATATGACTATCAAAAATCATTTGAAACTATTAAACATGCTTTGACTACCTCACCTATAATGAAGGGGCCTGTTTGGGGAGAACGATTCCATATACATGCAGATGCATCTAATTTTTCTATTGGAGTAGTCTTGGGACAAAAGGATGAGAATGAAGCAATGTGTGATATATATAACATCTGGTAAGAATTTGAGTCCAACTGAGAGAAATTATACAACAACTAAAAAGGAATTTTTAGTTGTTGTGTATGCAATAAATACATTTAGGTATATATTACTAGTTATAAATTTTTTAATCACATAGATCATGCAACCATTCATTATTTGATGAATAAAGATTCCATAGGTGATCAAATAATAAGATGGTTATTACTACTGTAAGAATTTGATATAACCATTCTGAATAAACCAAGAAAGTATAATGTTGTAGTTGATTTTCTCTCAAGGATGATTTTGTAGGGAAATAATGAACTTGTAAATGATACTTTTCCAGATGAACACTTGTTTTCAATTTCGGTACAATTGACTTGGTTTGCTGATATTGAAAATTATCTTGTAATAGGGAAGTGCCCAAATCATTTCAATCCTAAGCAAAAGAAAATATTAATTCATAAAAGTTCTAGATTTCAATGGATTGATGGTCTTTTGTTTAAAATGTGCCCCGATCATGTTCTTTGCAGGTGTGTACAAGAAATTGATGTTTATTTCATTGTTCATGTATGTCATAATAAATCCAAAGGACATTGTTAAGTGATTAGAACAATCCATAAGATCCTAGGAGCATGCTACTTTTGGCCTTCCATGACTAGAGATGTTTCATTTTATGTGAAACATTGTGATGAATGCCAGCACATGGGGAGACCAACAACAACAATGGGTATGCCTCTTCAACCATAGATAGTTCTCAATCCATTTAAGAAGTGGGGAATTAACTTTGTAGGACCTAGAGATCCTCCTTCTAAGGGATATCACTACATTCTATACTGCACAGATTATGTTACAAAATGGGCAGAAGTAAAAGCATTGCTGGTGGCCAAAGAAGACAAGGTTGTTGACTTTTTGTACAAACCAATTCTTCAAAGGTTTGGTGCTCTGAGGGAGATAGTATTTGATCAAGGACCATAGTTCATGTCCCCCATGATGGAGGCTTTCATGCATAGATATAATATGACACACCAAGAGTCTTCACCATATCATCCACAAGCTAATGGTCAAGTGGAGGTCACCAATTAGGAATTAGAAAATATCATAACAAAGATTGTTTCTATGAGGAAATCAAATTGGTCAAATAGATTAGATGAAGCAGTTTGGGCTTATAACACAACATGGAAGACTAACACAAGATTTTATCCATATGAATTTGTGTATGGGAAAACTCTTGTTATGCCAATTGGGTTTGAATTAAGAACATTCAGAATAGAAAGTGAAGTTGGAACTGATCTGTCTAAAGAAGAGACGGCCAAAATTTTGCAGTTAAATAGATTAGATGAAATAAGAATGGATGTGCTGCATCATACAAAGTGAATTCAAAGTCAGAGGAAGTTATGACACGACAAACATATTGTCTCTAGACATTTCAAAAAGGGAGACTGGGCACTATTATTTGATTCTCGGTTCGAGGAATTTAAAGGAAAATTTCATACAAGATGGTTGGGACCTTATGAAATTAGTCAAATTTATGATAATGGTGCAATTCAATTAGTGCCTATTGATGGTGAAAGAATAACTATGTTGGTTAATGGTCACCATCTCAAGTTATATCACAAACCAACACCCAAAGAAGAATTCCTTTCGGGACTATAGTCTAGGATAAAACACTTCATCATGGAGTACATCACTTATGTGATGACATCCAGTTCCGAATAATTCCAGCAAGAAGAAAGAATAAAGGAAATAAATTGAAAACCAAAAATGACGGTTTATGTCCCCCCCAAAAAAGAAAAAAGAAGATGATTGAAAACCAAAAATGGCGGTCTAGCTCAGTGGTGAATTGAAAACTAGAAATGGTGATTCATACCTTAGGAAAAAGTTGAAAACCAGAAATGACAATTTTTTTTGGATCAACTACAGTTTGCTCCTGATGGCTCCTAATGACTCCCGATGACTTTCAAGTATCCATAAATAAGGCTTTTGCCAGATTAGTGTCCCTCTTGCTCCTAATAGTTTTTGATGCTGAAATGTTTAAAGATGGTCTCATTGTTTAATGATTAATTGGTCCATGCAGAAAGAGCTCTGAGTAACTCTTGATCAGCTTGTCAGTTTTATTACTGATGAATTGATATTTAAGCTCCTAATGGCTCTTGATCAGTATGCTACTTTTTCTTAGTAGCAAAGTGATCGGTTCTATATGATGACCTTTGACCAATACACATTAAATAGTCAAAAGGTAAACATTTATCATAAGTATTATTTTTTAAATATTGTTTTCTAATTTTGTAGATATAAGGTAGGAGTGATAAATTTTATTTGTATAAAGCCAACTTATTAATAACAATATTGTTATAAGTTAAAGTTTTAAACAGAGACATAAGTAATAAATTGGATTGACGTCATTTGTCTTTTAAAAATCTAAAAAGTAATGATTACGATGATCAACACACATACTAAAGTCGCCGCCAAGTCAACAAATCTTGAAACAAAGTACAAAATGATGTCGAACGGATAGTCCAACTTTGTATGAAATTAATGAAAAAAATGTGTGCGCAATTAATGGTCACCTTTGGAATAATTTCTATTTAGAATTTTTTTTTATTTCATTTCATTTCTTATTTTGGAAGTTGAGCTAAAGTTGTAGAAGAAGAGCAATTTTTTTTGAAGAAATGGGGAATAAGAGAATCACTGAACCAAATTTTTTTAGCTTAGACCCACAGATAGAAAGGTTGCTAGATTAGGTGCATTGACTTTGATTCATCAGAATATATGAAGGATCCAAGCCCAGAATAGTGGAAGGATTTTTGCAAAATTTCCATGTCAATGTTACTCGACAGGGAGGAGAGATAGTTGAAGTAACACTTGAAGTTATAAGTGAAATCATAGGGATTCCTGCTAAAGGTGAGTTGATAAACAAGGGCCATATCAATTTTGATGAGGTGATTAATTTATTCCATGAAGAAAATGAGAAGTGGAGTTGCAAGTATACAAAGGTAGTACGGAGGGTAGAAATAGAAGCAGTCTGGACGAGGCGTGGAAAACAATAGTGGTCTAGCTTATGATTTTTTTCACCTATGAGGGGCAGTATGGCACAGTGTTGGGCCTAGGAATGCAATTGATAATTCATTTGAGGTATGCAAACACCAAACTCAAGGCTTGGGTTAATCTTCTTTCTTTCTTGTTCTCACAAATTTCTTCTATGATAGCTAGAGTAAAATAAAGGGATGTTCATATAAAATACCCTAGTTTAATCCATCTTATTGTTAAGCATCATTTCTTTAAAAAAGAACTAGGGAAAGAAAAATGGTTGGAATTTTTGTCCTCACCTATTAGTAAAGCAAAGAAGGGGCCCATGTTGAAAGTTTGAAAATAGAAAAAGGGGAACACTCAAAGAAGAAAGCAAAAAGGACAGGTGAGGAGGCTAAACTCACAAAAGAGGGCACACCAAAGAGAAAGAGGAAATTGGAAAGTGAGGAGCCCAAAAATATCATTGAAGAAGAGAAAATAGATGAACCTAGCTCTCCTTCTGATACCCATAGAGCTCCTGATGACCCCTTTGTCATAGACCCTAATGATCCTATCCAATAGACTCCCATGTCAAATCAACCTAGTTAGCTCAATGTTGATAATGATGAACCTCCTATGTCAACCCAACCCAGTCAACTAGATGTGGACAGTGTGCCACTACAAAAACTAGAAATTGAAAGAGTTATTGAGAAAAAATCACCCAAAATAATTTCTATTGATGATGACTCTTCAGATGATGTTGAAATTCAACAATCACTATAGTCTTGATAGGTCCTTAGAAGGAGATACTGAAATATTTGAAAATCCTGAGGAATTTGAGGCCTCTCAAAGCCAATTATCTCCTCCCGATGACCTTAAAACCCAATTACCTTCATCCCCTCCACAATTTGTTAGAAGAGAAGGCAAGGAGATACTGATTGAGGAATAAATTCCTCATAAAGAAGATAAGGGAAGAGAAGAGGAGGATGAGAATTTTTTGAAAGTGATGTTATTGTCTCGTGTTGAAATAGAGCTCTCCGAGGCTAATAAGAAAATACAGATTTTGGAAGAAAGGTTGAAACAAAAAGAAGATATAAAGAAGGCCTCATTGCATACTGAACAAGTGCAAAAATATTCTAACACAAAATAAGAGAATTGGAAGAAAAGGATTGAAGAAATAAAAGAGGCACTGCGAAAAGCCATTGCCCAAGCCTTACAAAATGAAAAAGAAATAAGAAAGTTGAAAGAAGAACTGGCAAGGAAAGAATAGTAGCTTACCAAATATGAACCACTAGTTTTTCCTCAAGGAACTTCAACTTCTTTTGCTATTCCCTGGGAACTCTCTCTGATCATTGAAAAATACTAGCAAGAAAATTCTGAGTTGTTAAAACAACTTGAAGAAGTGAAAGATCATAAGAATAAGCCAATTCAATGAGTAGAGAAAGTTGTAGAACTTTCATTTGCTTTACTAGAAATGAGAAATCCCTCTGGGTTATATTCTTTGTTTCTTTGTGAGAGATTCCTCCAATGGAAAATTAATCAGTTGGTTTTGGATAGGAAAGTGGAGTTTGAAAATGATGATGATTTTCTTGAGAACTTTTATAGAAGTCATCCACTCTACCAAAACCAAATGTGTGAATTTTACTTGCATTGATTTTGTTGGGCCATTGTTATCAATCCTTTCTAAATATTTATGCTAGTGAAGTAAAAGTAAGGGAATTTATGTCTTTATTGCAAAATTAGGTAGAATGGGAAAACAGGTTGAATCAGTACAAAGAGAAACATAACTGATTTGGATTCCCGATAAGGGATGAAACTCCAAAGTCCTCAACCTTCAGAGAGAAATTCATTTCCATTGTATAACTTGAACTGGTATGACCCACCTATAGAAAGAATTTAACTACCAGTATAAGATCATTTAGGGATGTTCAAAACCAATTAACCTACAAAGCATTGCAGGAAATTAGAACCAGGTAGAATACCATTCCAGTTCCATTGAGGAGAAGAGATCCCATTTCTTTGAAAAACATTACCTGGAGTCTTAATAGGGTAAGGTCAGTCATAAGAATTATGGAAGAACATGATATGAAATGGGTCAAAATGAAGTTCAGACCATCATTAGTCCTTATGTCTGCGCCACAGTTGGATGCACCAAATAATTTTGTAGGGGAAATCTGAGAGAGTGGATGGATGATGTGGACAGATAGAATGGGATGTGCCCCCTCAAATGTATCATGAGTACAATTTTAATAAGTTAGATATGGCTTCATGGATTGAGAGGCAAAATAGGAATATACCAGATCAACCATGAGGACATGGTTTAAAATAGGAGGGGGCAGAATGATGAGAGCTCCATCACGATACTTTTTAATCATACTTTATGCTTTAAAATTTTAATGCTCTGTGAACTAATATGCCTGGCGGAATTCCTATTGCATGCATATTTACTTATTTTTTTCTATTAAATTCTTCTTATAAGAAGTAATATTAGAAATGCTATCTTTTGGTTGAATGTTTTACTTTTTGCTTGTTTTCACATATGGATGGCGTAATAATCAGAATAATGTCACTATGTTTTGTTTCATCTTCATAAATGTAATTTTGAATATGTTTTAAGAGAACAAGCAGACTAAGCAGACAACTCCAGTTAGGTTGCTATGAAGATGATGACAACTCTTGAGAATTCTAGATAGAAATATCCCTTTGATCTTCTCTACATCTATTCCATCATTACTCTGTTTTAAGCAAGTAACCTTACTTTGAATTTGACTAAAGGATGTGTATAAATATCCTGATGGTTTCTATAGAATAAAATAGGAAAATAATTAGTAAGTTATCTAGCTAAAGAGTCTCATATTTTGTAACCAACAAGTTTGTTTCACTTCCTTTTGGAAGTACATTTCAATGAAAATCAAAAGTTGATCTAAGAAGTCCTATGTTTCGAATCCCACCAGAGGAAGAGCAGGGCCCACTTGACCGAAGGGAGGTGATCCTTGTGTTATTTCTCTTTCATTTTTAGTTATGTGTATTGAAGTTGATTTCATTATGTTCAGTTTACATGATGATGATTTCTGAGTAATTAGGAATCTGATTACAAAAGTTTTAGTTATTCATTCCTCATGCAAATGTTGTTTTGGTAGGTGAATGTTAAGAAGTATTCAATTTTACATCTTTGCTTAATTCCTTTTCAGTAAATGCATCCCGTTTCCATGATAGTTATCAAGATGATGAATTTGGAATTAAGAAAATCAAAGAAACATTGTTAGATTAACTCATGGAATTCAATTTCTTTCACGTTAGTTAAATTAGATTTCATTTCCTGCAATCATAATATAGGTTTCATTTCTTGCAAAAATAAAATAGGTTCATTTCTCAACAGCTAGTTATAGATTTGAATTCATAGGAAATTAGATGTTATTCAAGTTTTTGATTAGATAATTCAATGGTTAAATCTTAACTCTGTTCAGTTCGAACTCTTAATATCAAATTTGAATCCTTCTTAGGATATTTTGATTTAATTAATTTATCTTTGCAAAGTGTCTTTTAGTCTTAGAACTCAGTCACAAAAGAGAGCTCCTGACAACTCCTGACGGAGCATGATCCAACCCAAGTCACTATTTTACAATGCAAAAACCCCCAAAACTGAATATCTTTGTAGACATCTAAAATTAATTAAATTAAATATTTAATTAATTTTTCCTTTACACATGATTGAATTATTTAGTTATGCTATTCTTATTCTTCTCATAATTAATTAAATTTAATTAATCTTGTCACCATAGTCCAAAGTTGATTATATCAATTATTCCTTTTCTCCTAAAGTCATCCAATCAATTAATTCTTCTAAATCCCCCTTTAGTTAATTAATTTAAATTAATTAACTTAAGTCATGTGATTCGTACAAATGACTTCTTCTAATTCCCACTTAGCCTAATTAATTCTTCTAGAAGCCTCATTATCATTATTCTCTTTTTTTTAATTCCTCCACTCATTCTCTCTCCTCTTGTCAAATCCTCCTATCTTTCCCACTTGCTCTTTAATCCTCCATTATCTCAGCTAATATCCTCATTAATAATTTGCACAATACTAATCACCATGATTAGGAGCAAGTCAACTCCTTGCCATAAATGGCTTGTCTCCTCCCACCTTCCAAACCTTAAATGCACCAACTTTGGCCATTTCAAGGATTTCAAATTCTCTCGCTCTCCAATGCTCCCTCATTTCCCAAGGAATTTTAAATTCCTTTTCTCTCCTCTTCTTCCCATGTAATCCATTATTTGAGAATTTTTAATTCTCTTGTCCTCCCCCAAGGAATTTTTAATTCTTTTTATTTTTCCAATGTACTTGAGGATCTCTTCCCCATGTACCTTAAGGGGTGTGGAGACAATAAATTCCTTTATGTTAAATATCTTGGTCTCCACACCATCTCCTCTCAATCCACCTCACCCCTCTCTTTCAATCTTGACCCTTCATCTCAAATCAATCCTAGCCCTCCATTATTCTCCTCTCAAAGATATAAATTGGGGTCTCCTCCCCTTCATTTTCATCTCATCTTAGTGGAATATCATGCTATTAAAATAGAACTAGAATCATATCCAAGAGCATCACCTTTATAGGAAAATTCAGGCAACCACACTTAGTTATTCATTTGCATCCATCAATCATCCATCCATATACCCTTTGTGTTGTTGTGTGTGGAGAGAAATCCACAAATCTACAAAGATCCAATCCAATCAAGCTAAGGAGGGGTGCATCCTTGGCTTCACCAAAGGCTCAAACCGAGGAACGAGAGGACTTCTTGCAAGGTATAAAGGTTCTTTGTGTTGTGCTTGAATTTTATGTTTGGTTGTGTTTAAAATAACCTTTTTCACTATTGCTAGAAATCCCTTGGTTCATTTTGGCATGCTTGGTGGAACCCATGTCCCTTTTACTAATTCTTTGTGTGATTTTTTGTGAAGATTTTATTGGCAGGTTCTCACATTGGTGTCTCCGTTTGCAAAACAACATCTCCACTACGCTGTTTTGATGTCTTTGTATTAGAAAGATGTCTCTGCATGAAATTTGAATTTATTGCCACCTAACTTGTAGGTTTTATACTTTGTCATCTCTTCCCAGTGTCTTTTGACACTTTATTTGAAGATTTCATTTCACATTCTAACAACTTAAAAACAACAAAAAATATTAAAAATTGGCTAAAAAGAACAAAGACAACTAATCTGGCAACTAGGCAAGAGGACATGCATCTCAAGGGTTAGAAGAGGACAAGGAAATAGTCAAACTAGGGAAGGACAAAGATTCTACAACTGAGGTCCCACATGACAAAGGTAAAGGTAAAAAATGGTTTTCGCTCTTTGGAGTGAAACCGTTGGCTAAATTAGGGCTCCCAGAAGTTACAAATATATTAGATCTAGTTTCAGGGCTGGTTGCTATTTCTGTTTCGGATAAACTGGTAGATCTGACTATTGCAAGTTTAACCATGACCTTAGTGGGATGATTTTTTGGTTTTAGGCCTAACATCGATGTTGTTAGGAATTTCATAAGGAGGAAATGGATTTTAAAAGGTCAAGTGGATGTGGCAGCGCTACCTAGGGGGTTTTTTTCCTTTGCTTTTAACTCTGAAGAAGATATGAATAAGGCTCTATGTGAAGGCCCATGGATGTTATGAAATTCAACTTTGGCTCTTTAGAAATGGGTCCCAAATCTCGCCCTTGATGATTCCTTCTTTATTTTTGCGCCAGTCTGGACTCGCCTCTCGGGTCTCCCACTAGAATTCTGGAATGAGGAAGTCTTCAAGGGTATTGCAAACTCTTTTGGAGAACTTCTTTCAATTGATCCGATGACGATGCCTAAATCAAGGTTGGTCTTTGCTTGCATCTGTATAAACGTAAATCAAATGACTGATATGCCCCAATCTATAGATATCATTTCTAAACTAGGAAAATGGACCTAAGCCATTGAATATGAATCACTTCCATTGGCTTGTTTCCATTGCAAGAAATCGGGGCATTGGGCAAAATCATGTCCACTTAAGAAGAGTAAGGAAAGCAAGATTGATAGCAATGTCAAGTATAAAAAGACCTGGCAAACAATTGATAAAAAAAGAGACTCATCTGCTGAGTCTGATCAAAATAAGGATGTAACAAAACTAGTCAATGAAGTCAAAAAGGCTGAGAATAGTAATAATGAAAAACAAGATTGTGTCTGCTCTAATAACCAAATAGAGAGTTCTAAAGAAAGGGAGCAAGGTACAGAGTTGAACAACAAATATAACCTAGAGGTCCAGGAGGTTGGATCCATTAGTCAGGAGAAGGAAGAGGCAAGCCCCAATGAAGCTATTCCTATTTCTACTCTCAAAATCAGTAGAGGAAAACTATAATGAAGCTCAAGAGTTTAACCCTTCTGATATTGAGCCTTTATTGCTTTTAACTAATAGACACCCAAAGCCTCCTCTATGTTAAACCCCATCTCATAGTATGGTTGTGGATATCTTGGAAGGGAATCTCCGGATTCTCAGTTCGAAAGAAGGAAAAAAGAATAAGGAGGATCTTAATGGATGGATTTCAACTAGAAGTAGGAATAAGAAAAAGGCAGATGCTGGAAGCCAGAACAAAAAGCAGGGAAGGCCATCTCTAAAACATCAAAGGGAATAGGAAAGCTAGAAGAACCATGCTAATGGAACACAGTGTTCCATCAAGTCAGCCCTATCTCCGGTTAAAGTATGAAGATAATATCCTAAAATATTAGAGAGCTGAATGCCCCTTATAAGTAAGATGTGTTACGAAACATCATAAGAGATCATAAACCAGATGTGGTCCTCATTCAAGAAACCAAGATGTCTAAGGAAAAAGTAGAAAAGATTAGAATTTTTAAGAATAATGGTGTCATAAGATCTAGCTCAGAGGGAGCTTCTGGAGGAACTGCGATTTTTTGGAACCAAAAAACCATCAAAGGTAAGGAAATTATCTTTGCTCTTAATAGGAACTCAGTGCAGCTTGAGCATATTAAGGATAACTTTGTGTGGGTGTTAACTAATATCTATGCGCCTAACACCAAAACCGGGAGAGTTAAATATTGGAGAAGCCTTGCCGATGACAGACTTAAGTTTGCTGATAAAAGCTGGATTATAATGGGAGATTTCTACACTCTGCTAAAAGAGGAAGAGAATATGGGAGGTCTCCCCTTGCAGCTTGATGGGAAACAAGACCTTATGGAGTTCATCAATGATCAAGCTCTTATGGATGTTGATCTTCAGGGCATTAACTACACATGGACTAATAGAAGAACTGAAGCTGACCTAATCCAAGTAAAGTTAGATAGAACCTTAATTTCTCCTGAGTGGTTAACCAAGTATAGCTACTCCCTTGCTTCTATTATCAAAATTGGGTCAAACCATTATCCTATCTCTTTTACTGCAAACTCTTTTTCGGCTAAGAGAAACTTCCCTTTTAGATTTGAAAAAGTGTGGCTATCCCACCCCTCCTTGGAAGCTTGTATCGCTGAGTGGTGGAATTCTGAGGTTGAGGGTACGACTCTCTTTAGAATAGCTAAAAAGCTCAATATTTTAAAGGCCAAAATCAAAATCTGGAACAAAGAGATTTTTGGGGACATTTTCAAGAGTAAAATTCAAATCAAATCTAAAATTAAAGATGTTCAGGATAGAATCCAAGAGATTGGGCTGTCTGAAGATCTCAGGGTGGTGGAAAATGTTCTTTTGTCTAAATACCACACCATTATTTCTAATGAAGAGACACTCTGGAGACAAAGATCAAGAGCCTTGTTCTTGAAGGAAGGTGATAAAAATACCCAATTCTTTCACTTAACTGCTCTTAAGCATAAGGCAGCTAACAAGATTTCCAGATTATCCTGTAATAAAGGGATCTTAATGGAGGATAATGATATTAGAAAGGAAGCTCTGGAGTATTTTGGCACCCTATTGGGAAAAGTGGATAACCTGGATATCAGTAATCAAAACATCCTCTTGCAAGCTATTCCTTCTACCCTGGCTATTAATGATAACAACTTTTTATCCCGTATTCCCTCTAATCAGGAAATAAAAAGGGCGATGTTTTCTTTTCAGGGAGATAAATCCCTTGGACTAGACTGTTTTCCTATGTTTTTCTTCCAATTTTTTTGGCACATCGTGGAGGCAGACACCTGCAATGGTGTTAAATAATTCTTTGGCTCTAGAAGGCTCCTAAAGGAACCGAATGCTACCTTCATTGTCCTTATTCTGAAGATCCCAGGTGCTGACTCTCTCAATAAGTTTAGACCCATTAGTCTATGCAACTTTGTGTACAAGATTTTATCCAAGGTTCTGACTTCTAGGTTGCTGGAAATTCTTCCAAGAATTATCTCTGTCTAGTAGAATGGCTTTGTCCTCAATAGACAGATTCTGGATTCCATAATATTTGTTCACGAAAATATCCACTCTTCAAAAGTGGCAAATAAACATGGTTTCTTCCTGAAGTTAGACATGGCTAAAGCTTTTGATAGAGTGAATTGGTAGTTTCTCCTAAGGATCATGAAAGCGTTTGGTTTTGGTAAAAAAGTTATTCAACTTTGCTCTCAACTTATGGAAACCTCGTCTTCTGCTATTATTGTCAATGATTCCCTAACTAGCTTCTTCAAAAGCTCTAGAGGACTTAGATAGGGGGACCCCATATCCCCTATCTTGTTTACTATTTTAGCTGAATGCTTGGGTAGATTTGTTCTTAAAAATATGGAAGGAGGCAATCTTAAGGATCTGAAACCATCTTCATCCAATGTCACTTTCTCCGATGAACAGTTTGTTGATGATTCTATTACCATGGGGGAAGCTTCCATCTTGGAAGCTAAAAACATGTAGAAGGTGTTGAATACTTATCAATCTGCCTCTGGTCAAAAAATTAATTGGGATAAAAGTTCTTTGATCTTCATCAACACCCCTGTTCAAAGGCAACTAAGGATTGAAAGAATTCTTGGTTGCAATATTTTTGAGCTTCTCTCTTCTTATTTGGGGCTTCCTTTGTGTATTAAGCTAGAGGATTCTTTCTAGAATAAGCTGGTGGATAGATTTAACTCAAAACTTGTTGGCTGGAAAGGGGTTGTCCTTAGTCAAGCGGGCAAAGCTACTCTACTTAAATCCACTCTCCAAAACCTACCTGTTTATGCTCTCAGTTTGTTCAAAATCCCCAAAAAATTTGCGGAAGCTATTGAAAGAATCCAAAAAAAGTTTCTTTGGTCGGGGGTGGAAGTAAAAAATAGAATTACCCTAATTGCTTGGAATAAAATATGTTCTCCTAAGGCCTCAAGTGGGTTGGGTTTAAGGAATATTAGTTCCATGAATAAGGCTTTATTAGCCAAATAGATTTCAAGAATGAAAGGGGAGGAAAGAGAATGGAAATCTATCTAGAATAACAAATATCTCAATATGCAACCTTTAGAGGAAGAATTCTTAGATGATTCTTTTATTGTTGAAGGTTCGGCTATATGGAATGCTGTTTAATCTGCTAAAAGCTGGGCGGGTGCTGGTCGAATTTGGAACCTTGGGGATGGTAGGAGAATAAGATTTTGGGAAGATAGGTGGATATTGGACAAACCTCTAGAGGATGTTCCAACCATTAATGAATGGAAAGATTGGTTCAAGAGCAGGTTTGGGGAGCTGGTCAGAGACTACTAGAGAAATGGGAATTGGATTGATTTCAGCCAACAGTGTCCCGGGCTTAAGTTCCTTCAGATTGCTCTCTCTGCTAAAGTTCCTAGAGACAACAAAGATGACAGATTGATATGCAGGGAAACCCTAGATGGGAAATACTCTATCTCCTTAGCTATGGCTATCCATAATGAATCTGTGGAAGAAAGTCCTATTTGGGCTAAAGTCTGGAACAAGAAGTTAGTTCCTAAAGTTAATATCTTTTTTTGGATTTTCATCCAAAACAAGGTTTTAACCCTGGACAACCTTCAAAAGAGAGGTTTTGTTTTTCCTAACAGGTGTTCTCTTTGTTGCAGGGAAGAAGAGACTGCCTGCCATATTCTTAATCAGTGTTCCTTTAGTCAGGATATATGGAAAATCATCTTAAGTAGGTGGAACTTGAGGTGGGTTTTTCTGAACTCCCTAGGGGAAACTTGGCAGCAATGGCACTACCCCAATTCTAATCCTAAGATTGTGGAGACTTGGAGACTTACTCTTTCGAATGTTATCTGGAACATTTGGTAAGAGTGCAACAATAGGATTTTGAGGGATAAAAGTGCTACTCCTGAAGTGGTGGCAGATAAAATTTACAAGACTATATTTGAATGTATCTATGGTACTGATTATGGACTAGCTGCTAAAGATGACTTCAAAGACAAGTGGAACTTCTCCACTACTACTAGTAGCAAGGAGAAGGGAAGAGAAGGTCTCTTCTAGTGTTTTCCTCCTCAGAGGTGGATTAAGGCTAACTTTGATGGGGCCTCTAAGGGGAATCCGGGCAAAGCTGGATATGGGGGCATTGTCAGGAATTTTGCTGGAAGTTGCTTAGTGGCAGTGGCTGGTCCTTTGGGGAGTCAAACAAGTCATTTTGCCGAAGCCTCAGCTACCCTGAACACCTTAATTATAGCCAAGAATCTTAATCATGATAAATTATGGCTCGAAGGAGACTCACTTAATATCATTAAGTGTCTGAAGGGGGAGTCGGAGCCATCATGGTCAATTGAAAATATTATCTTGCAAGCTAGAGAAATTATTGCTAGTTTTAAAGATATTATAATTCAACATGCCTTTAGAGAAAAAAATATGGTGGCAGATTGTTTGGTGAACCTAGGGGTTAATTCTGATTCCCAAATGATTTGGCATGGGGAAGATTTCAACATAAACATTAAAGAGCTCCTTAGAAGGGATAGATATATGGGAAGGGAAGGACCACATAATCATGACAAAGCATATAAATAATTTATGCCTTGATGGAAAGGTCATTATTACCTGGCAAATTGGCAGATCCCCAACCATTTCTTATAATACATCGCACGCTTTGTGGGTCACCCAGTTCAAAATCTCGAGTAACTACTTGAAAGAAGTGTTGAGTTTGCAGAGGAACAGAGCTGATAATCCGAATTCAAAGATGGGAGGAGATTTAAGGAGGGAGGAACCAGATAATATGTCAACATGGAAAGCGATGCCAAAGGTGTGGGCGAAACTAGAAAAAGGATCCCTCACAAGCTTTATGGAGAAGCTAGTGGATTATGATAAAGGTAGGGTAAATCTCGCCGTTACCAAAATTTATGAATATTGGTGTAATGGTTCCTTTAAAATCTATGGAGTTAAGTTCAAGCTGGACATGTGCCTTATAGCTACTATGACTGGCATGCCCCATACTGGGCTTAATTTTTTTAGAGACCTTAAAGTCTCCAACAACGCAGTTAATCTGTTCCTGCGGAAGGAAAAAGAGAGGGACAGAATTGGCAAAGCCACAGGAGGTTACTATGAAGCTGCTAATATCAAGAAAATATGGGGTTGGGTTTTGAATGCTATAATGGAATATGTCATGGTTGAGGGCCGATTCTCCAGGGCCCACACCTACCACTTTGTTCTTTTAAACCATTTCAGACATGACAAAAAGGTATCCCTGCCCTACTACCTTTTCAGGTCCCTCAATAAACATAGTAAGAACCCCTCAAGTCCAGTTCTCCATTGCGGGCTCTTGCTGCTCATCTATGAGCACTGCAAAACCCTCACCCTACTAGAAAACAAGAGGTTATCTGCCTCCCCGAGGAAGAGAAAGATGGAGGGAGGCGATTCCAACAAGGAGAAGGCATCTTCTAGCAAAAAAAATAAAGAGTGCCCCTGGGATGGAAATAGAGGAAATTGAAAAAGAAGGCAGCAAAATGGAGATGGATGATTCCGATGGTGAAGATAGCTGGAAAGATGAGGAGGTGGGTATTGAGGAGGAAAGTGGTGATAATGAGCCTAATAATGAAAGGCCTATCCACAGCGAATGCCCTGGCAAGGTCAATAGCCATCCTATGGAGAATGTGG